>NW_016803705.1:1451529-1497622 GCF_001698545.2 Rhinopithecus bieti | reverse complement strand
GAATAGGTGACCATCTGCTTTTCATTATTATTCATCTTTTATTTATTTATTTATTTATTTATTTATTTATTTATTTATTTATCTAGAGACAGAGTCTTGCTCTTGTTGCCCAGACAGGAGCATAATCTCCACTCACTGCAACCTCCATCTCCTAGCTTCAAGTGATTCTCCTGCCTCAGCCTCCCAAGTAGCTGGGATTACAGGGATGGGCCACCATACCTGGCTAATTTTTGTATTTTTAGTAGAGGCAATGTTTCACCATGTTGGCCAGGCTGGTCTCGAACTCTTGACCTCAAGTGATCCACCCGTCTCGGCCTCCCAAAGTGCTGGGATTACAGGCATGAGCCATGGCACCCAGCTGTTATTTTTCATCTTTCCAGAAAGTTTTGATGCGTTTGAGTTATGGCTTCTTGGTTTCTTCAAGTATCTTCTAGACCTTGACATGCTTGACATCTCAGGTCTGATTTTTCTCTAAGGATCAGACTTCTCAGTTTTTATACTGATCATCTTTCAAGAAATGAAAGCTTGTCTTTTCATTCCAATTCAGAGCCACCAACAAGATGTTAATAATATTTTCAGACACAAATACAGTTTCTTAGTAAGTTTGATTATTGTTTTGGAATATGAAAACTTTGTTTTTTCTCAGGTAAATCCATCATTCTGAAATGATCTCTCACTAATGACAATTTAAAAGGATTAAAACCAGTCTCACTCACCCATACATTAATTTGTTCTCTCTGAGTTTAAAGGTAGATTTTATTATCTCAGAAATGCTGTTGATGGTATTTGCTATTATTTTATGGTATCTGTGGGTTTTGTTTGTCCAACAATCATTCCCCCTACTTTTGGTGACTATACCCCATTTTTAGTTGGAGAACAATCCCTATTCTCAGCCCTTGTGTTTCAGATTGAGTTGATACAATCCTTTAACAACAAGAATAGACATGTGACCCTTTCCAGGCCAATCACAGTCAGATATCCCACAGATATTGTGATTAGTTTTGGGATCATCACATGACACAAGCAGACCAATGAAAACTTGCCCTGGCCCTTTTATTTTCTGTCTTGGGAAAGAGAAATTCTCTGTACTCTGAGTTGCTAACCCAGGAGGTTTGTCAACCCACAGCTACTGGAGGCCATCTTGCCACCCGTTGATGGACCCTACCCAAAAGTGAAGCTACTTCATAGTATCTGTGGTGGGAAATTACAAAGAAAACCAGAACTGAAAAATAGAGAAAGACAGATCCTAATTGTTTAATATCTGAATCCAAAGTCTCCCTTTTCAAAAATGTGAACTAACTAATCCCCTTTTGTTCAAACCATTTGAATTGATTTTCTGCCACTAGCAACTAAATGAGTCCTTTTGCAGTAATTAATTGCAATAGCAGTCGACCTACATTTATTCTATTTAAAACCGATCATTGGTTCACTCATACCGCCACCAACACTTCTGTAAGATATAGTACTGTACATAGATCAAAAAGCTCTCCAAATATGATTGCTTACCTCTTTACAGACAGTAAGCATTAAAATATGCTGGTACCATGTATCGACTGGTATGAGATGTTCCAAAGCCTGATGAATTTCCACCCGGATTGATACCTAAGGTCCTAAAAAGTATTTTTTGGAGGCTGACACTTGTAATCTCAAGAGTTCATCTAGTCCAGTAATTTCCACATCAGTAGTTCTGGCCCCACCTGACCTCAGAATCAGAACCTACAAGAGCAGGACCCAAGAATTGATATTGTTAATGTCTTAGCACCAATATCTGTCTTAGTCAATTCAGGCTGCTATAACAAAATGCCATAGACTGGATGGCTTATAAACAACAATAATTTATTTCTCACAGCTCTGAAGCCTAGGAATCCAAGATCAAGGTGTTGACAGATCTGATGTCTGACTTCCTGGTTCATAGATGGTGATATGGTTTGGCTGTGTCCCTACCCAAATCTCACCTTGAATTGTACTAGTCTGCACATGTCAAGGGCAGGGCCAGGTGGAGATAATTGAATCATGTGGGCGGTTTCCTCCATACTGTTCTCATGGTAGTGAATAAATCTCACAAGTTCTGATGGTTCTGTAAGTGCGAGTTCCCCTGCACAAGCTCCCTTGCCTGCCACCACGTAAATAGTCCCATTGCTCTTCCTTCATCTTTCACCATGATTGTGAGACCTCTACAGTCATGTGGAACTGTGAGTCCCTTAAGCCTCTTTCCTTTATAAATTACCCAGTCTTGGGTATTTCTTTATTAGCAGCATAAGAACAGACTAACACAGATGGCTGTCTTCTCAATGTGTCCTCCCATGGCAGAAGGGATGAGGGTGCTCTCCAGGATCTCTTCTGTAAGGGAATTAATCCACCTCCACTTCACTATCTAATTACCCTCCCAAAGGCCCCACCTCCTAATGCCATCACATTGGAAGTAAGAATTTCAATGTATAAATTTTGGGGAGACACAAACATTCGGTCTCCAGCAATTAATAAAAGCCTCTTGGTGGGCATTATGTATTCAGTCCAGAACTAGTCTTCAATCCAGCCTATCTCCTAATTATCAAATGAAACCCAACAGTTGAACCCTACCTTTGTCTTCATGAAATCAAAAGATACATCTTCCTAATATCAGAATTCCTACTGTTAGCCTCTTACGGCTTTGTATTTTCTTATTCTGTCTTAATACACATACAAGCCTCATTCATAAGGAAAAATATGTCACAGGCAAATTGCACTGACCTACCAACCTGCATCAATGGTCAGGAAATTGGTAGATTCCTCCTACTTTTGCTCACACTTCCATTTTCAGTATTTAAAGATTGATTATTTAAAATCCCTCATTTGTAACTTTTACCCGATACCCCAACCATGAGACTGGGAAATCAAAAGAATCTCATGATCAGAATCATCACTGTGTTCAGTTCATGATGCATATAGAGTTCTACTAGTGTCAGTGACCTAGCACGGTGTTAGACATAAGAGTAAGTTTCAGTAAATATTTCTTGAGCACAAACCATGATCGGATGAATGAAGAATCTGCTCTATCAAGACCTCAAGGACCTCAATCCTTGAGACCTCAAGACCTCAATCACCTCCTTTCAGAATTAAAAATCACTCGTCTTGCATTCACTTGAGGAAATCATTGAAGAAATGACCATTCTATAGCTCAGCATAGAAGGCTGTGGCCATCCAGGACAGAGGAAAGAGGCTCAACTTAGAATCCCTTAGAGATCGTAAAGATGATTTCTCTCTATCCCATATGGATCAGAGACTGCAAACTTAAATGCCTCCAGGGGGCAGGCATTTAAGGACTAAAATAAGGGAGGTATAAGATTTATAGTCCTCCAATTGGCACTTAAGGACTAAAACAAGTGAGGTATAAGATTTACAGTCCTCCAATTTTTTCATATTTTATTTTTAGTTCCACAGAACACACTCAGTCTCAGTGTTGCAGAACCACAAGGTTTAGAGCAGCATGCATTCTCCATAGGGGTGATATCGTTCACAAGGGGGCAAAAATTTGTTCTGGAGAAGTGCAAAATTCTTAGGTAGTACAATGGCTTGTGGTTTTCCAAATGGCCACCATAGACAAACCGATACACAGTATATTTATGTTATTAAAATCTTTTGGGGATCGATAGGCAATTAGGAGGGGAAAAATATCCTCAAAGGAAACTTTCTTAGGACAATGATAAAAATGTTGAGAAACATCAAGAACTGGAAAATTTGGAATCTAAAGGGGCAGATGTTTCTCAGCTGCAACTGATTTGTGGCTATGTGAAAATATGGCAGAGACATATTTTTTAAAAGAAACCATAAATGTAGATATTTGGATAAAATGTCCCAGTTTTTAACTGTTTATTTTAAAAGAAAATCAACAATAATTGTTTATGGACCAAACAAATTATATCTCCAGGGCCATGTGGCCAGCCAGTGGCCAATGTATAGTCAACCTCCTCACTGGAAATTTGAAGGAATGTTATGTCCTTAGAGAATTTGGTGATTGCTAATCAGTTAGACAAAGAGCAAAGACATTATTTATGCTGTACCTTTTTAGGAAAAGCTTTCATCATTTAATCTGAAAGTGAGTCATTTGCCCATTGGCAAATTTGAGAAACATTTTTTTTTTTTTTGGTTTGCCAATATCAGCTAAGGTGTCAATAATCTTTGAAAAGGGGCCTTAGTCATTCCAAAGCTGTTTTTAGATGAACAGAACAATTATTCCATGGAAAGCGTTCTTGTGATACATTCAGGCTTTAAAGTTCTGCTTTTCAAACTAGGAAGCCTAGTTGCTGCATAAGTAGAGATTTGTTTATTCTGCTTATCTCAAGCCATAGCGAATATTGTCCCTGTCTCTAAATGGTCAGATTTCTGCCTACCGTATCTTAATTCTGCCTTAAAGCGATAACTCCAAAAAGTTAGAGACTGTGTTTACTGAACTTGTTATACTCACACAAAAGGATGCTAAATATTTGATGATAATCTTCCCGTTCTTTGAATTAATAGGAGTGCCAATTTAAACAGCACATGTTGAACGAAAATTTTAATTGCATTTCCCACATTCCCTTCCCTTCACATAAATTCTAAGAATAAAATTAAAGTCAGCTCTAAAATGTGTGTCTTTCCTCCTCTAAATGACATGCAGACATTAGTTTTGCCTTAATCACTTTTCATTTGAGCAGCTTAGGAAAGCTCAGCATGAATTTTTTATGTGTCAGATATACTCCTCCACCTGCTCAATCCCTTCCTGCTGTTTCCTGCATTTTCCCCCATCATGCTTTTACTTTGGAAAATCTATTTCCTCCAAGATATTCAGTGTTTTTTTTAAAGTACTTTTACCCCCGGTTTGCTGGAACAATGCTGAGTGTACAGGAATATCGGTAAACTCAGCAATTCAACAGGCAAAAATGGAAAGGAAGTGTCAAAGCCATTGGGGAATGTGAGGGACACCCGTTAGGCATATCCCCCTGGGCTTGAGGAAGCCCTGAAATGCCTGGGAAGCATTTTCCTTTCCAAGATGAGTGAAGACTTTGTTATTTCCTATCTGTGTTCACCTAGAGGAGCTAAGTTCAGGAATTAAAATTTAATGAAGAATCAAGTTTGAAATTCTGCACCAGTGCACAATGCTTATAAATACACCACACTGATACTATCCGGGTATTATAAATAATACATGTAATGTTGATTAAAATTTTGATGTAAATTTCTAAAAACTTTATTAAAGTTGTAAAATAACTGACACGGGTTGTTTATAGTTAGGTGACAACTTAATTAATCAACTTCTGTCTCCACTGCAATAAAGACTAGAAGAGCATATTTCCCACTTTATTTTTACCCCTGAAGAATGAGCCAGAAAACACAAAATTATCTCCCTTTCAAAACACCAAATTATCTTTCTTTCAAAACAGTCTGAGTATTAATTGTGAAGCATAACAGCGCATAGTCATTGCCTAGACTAATAATTAATCTGGAAAATACAAATCTCTGACATTCAACTGGTGAAGAACTAAAGTGATAACCAGGGAACATTTATTCACACTCAGTCCGGAAGTGATCATTTTTTGCCTTGGTACAGAGAAAATTTTCAATTTTCAGGTCACTAAACAATTTAATTCTTTATTAGAGATAAAAAATTAAACACACAAATCATCACTACATGAGAGAAAATGCATATATACTCATATATATTGCACACTAGTTGTCTCAGGATTCTTATTTAATGAGACTTCTCCCTTTTTAAATAAGAAATCCCAGGCTGATATTGAAAATGAATAAGATGATGGCTACAGTAATGTTTTAGATAGCCAGTCTTTTATGACTTTATTATTGTCCTTTGGCAAGAGTTTTATTACAAATGAAATACTTTAGGAATTGCTCTAATTCCTGTAATTGATGCAGGCTCTATTCATTCATTCATTTACTCAACAAACTTACTGCCTGCCATGCCCTATGGTGGCATCAGGAGGGTTGCCAGGGTCAACTAGATGCAACTACGTGGTCTATTGAGTTTACACTGCAGCAAGAAAGACGTATTATGGACATAAATAACTCGTGGAACGGAGATAGAGCCAAACACACCTGGATTCAAATCCCAGTTCCATTTGACTCTTTGAGTCTCAATTTTCTCATGCACAAAGTATGTCTAGCAATATTACTTATATCATAAATGTCATGATTCAACAGCATAATTCATAATAAATTCTTAACACAGTGTCAAATACATAGTAAGTCTTCTTTTTAAAGAGTTAATTTATCCTCCTTCTATAGTTGTAGTGTTGTTGTGGTGGTGGTGGTGGTGGTGGTGGTGATTATCCTCCAAAGGAGTGATTGTCAGGATGTGAGCTCTTAGCATACAAGAGGGGAATATGATTTATCATTAACTAGATCTGCACTCTTTCAAATTACCCCCACACCATGATTATTCTGACTCTCCCTCTAGGCTCAACCATGTATAATAACTGTCTTCTTAAACCATGCTTCAAATCTGAATCATGTTGCTAACATGAGCCCTGGATTAGCCATTAAGCAATTAAGTCTGTGCTTAGGACAGGAAGGGAAGGGAGGGATCACCTGGTAGTTTTCTCCCTAGTTAGGAGAAAAACCTAGTTAGGTGCATGCTTTTAACTCTTTTACTGTCACACTCAACTTCAGTGGAATATTTTATTATCTTCTTGGAGTGTTTGACTTTAATCTCCATTGCTTAGGAAATATTTTCTCGGACATGATGAGTAACTAAACTTTAAAACTTTGGTTCGAAGGTGTCATCAGATACCACATTTGTTTTAATCTCATGGAGTGAGAGTGTCTGGTTCCCTTCCAGTGTCAACACAACTGACTGGATCTGGCTAGCACTTAACTCATCATCAGTTGATTTGTGTAACAGACCCTTAAGCTCTTGATTTTAAGCAGTGGTAGGGCCTAGGAGCAACCACTGTTGGACAGTGCTTAGGGCATCAACTGGCCATACGCTAACCCTGTTAAATATCCATGGGAGTTTACAATCTCTCTGTCTCCAGTATCCTGATAACCACTTTCTCATAAATATGTGAGCCTGACGCCTTATGCCTGGAGATAGAATTGCATTCATGATTTTCATAGGCTCAAGATTGCACGACCTCTCAACATTATCCAGCCCAACCTCCTAGTGGAGGTCTAAATCCTACTTCTTCTTTTGGTGGCCCTATAAGTCTTTCTGCTGCCCTTTCTGCTGTATTCTGCTACTTATTGTGACTACAGCACTTTTTAAAAGATATTTTAGTTTATTTTAAGTTCCAGGATACATGTGCAGGATGTGCAAGTTTGTTACATAAGTAAATGTGTGCTATAGTGGTTTGCTGCACCTATCAACCCATTACCCAGGTATTAATCCCCACACGCATTAGCTATTTTTCCTGATACTCTCCTTCCCCCAACCTCACCCTCCTAACAGGCCCCAGTGTGTGTTGTTCCCCTCCCTGTGTCCATGTGCTCTCATTGTTCAGCTCCTATATGTGGTGTTGGGTTTTCTATTCCTGCATGAGATTGCTGAGGATAATGGTTTCTAACTCCATTCATGTACCTGCAAAGGACATGATCTTGTTCCTTTTTATGGATGGATAGTGTTCTATGGTGTATATGTACCTTGAAATACTATGGTATTCCAGAATCTACAAGGAATAGATTTTCTTTATCCAGTCTATCATTGATGGGCATTTGGGTTGATTCCACATTTTTGCTATTGTGAATAGTGCTGCATTGAACATACGAATGCATGTATCTTTATAATAGAACGATTTATATTCCTTTGGGTATATACAGTGGGTCAAATGGTATTTCTAGTTCTAGGTCTTTGAGGAATCGTCACACTGTCCTCCATAATGGTTGAACAAATTTACATTCCCACCAGCAGTGTAAAAGTGTTCTTATTTCTCCACAGCCTCTCCAGCATCTGTTGTTTCTTGACTTTTTAATAATCACCATTCTGACTGGCGTGAGATGATATCTCATAGTGGTTTTGGTTTGCATTTCTCTAACGATCAATGATGTTGAGCTTTTTTTCATATGTTTCTTGGCCACATGTGTGTCTTTTTTTTTTAGAAGTGTCTGTTCATTTCCTTTGCCCACTTTTTAATGGGGTTGTTCATTTTCTTGTAAATTTAAGTTCCTTGTAGATTCTGGATGTTAGACCTTTGTCAGATGGATAGATTCCAAAAATGTTCTCCCATTCTGTAGGTTGTCTGTTCACTCTGATAGTTTGTTTTGCTGTGCAGAAGCTCCTAAGTTTAATTATATCCCATTTGTCCATTTTTGCCTTTGTTGTAATTGCTTTTGACGTTATCCTCATGATATCTTTGTGCATGCCTATGGCCTGAATGGCCATTGTCTAGATTTTCTTTTGGAGTTTTTACAGTTTTGGGTTTTACATTTAAGTCTTTAATCCATCTTGAGTTAATTTGTGTATAAAGTGTAAGGAAGGGGTCCAGTTTCTGTTTTCTACAGATGGCTAGCCAGTTTTCCCAGCACCATTTATTAAACAGGGAATCCTTCCTTCATCGCTTGTTTTTGTCAGGTTTGTCAAAGATCAAATGATTGTACATGTGTGGTCTTCTTTCTGAGATCTCTATTCTGTTCCATTGGTCTGTGTCAACTACAGCATTTTGAATGTATTTCCAGTATAGTCTAAATTGATTTGTGCTGTCATTATTTGCTTACATGTTTACCCTTTCAGGATAACACCTCACCCATCTTTCAGTTCATAGCAATTGACTCACACATACATAGCAGGTGTTCAACAAATATTTTAAACAAGTAAATTTATAATTTAATGAAAAGATGTCAGTTGAAATAGACAAAATGTATGTAATACTTCTTATCAGGGTCCTAATTAGATTGAACTCTAAGTAATCGAAATAAGCATAGAAATGTTCTCTTAGATTCTTTCATCACAAACGTTCCTAGACGTGAAAACCCAAAGTTTATAATCAGTAATTCTCAGATGGTTAATAAAGAATGTGTATAGGATACTCAGTCTTCTCAGAAAATATGAAAGGCAATTGAGATGTTCTGGGTCACTTGTATTTCCACTGCAGTTCATTATGAAATAATTAGTTAAATATCAATTTACCTTGAATTATTATCTTCTTCCAGCAACTAGCCTACTTTTCCGAACCTCTTCCCAGCAACACACCTCAATACAATTGTCTATGCTTGCCATCTCCATCCACTCCCTACATTAATTGTCCAATAACAGTTCTCGGCACTTATCTCAATAGACTTAATAGCAACATGTGGCATACTTTATTGCTCTCTTCTTCTTGAAATACTCTCTTCTTCATTCAGCCACTTCTCAGTCTTTCTTGGCTGGTTTCTCTTCATCTCCCTAACCTGCAAACATAAATGTGTCCACACAGTCCTTGAACTTTCTTCCCTTCCCGCTCATCAGTCACTTCTTTAGAAATCTTATCTAATCTCCTAGCTTTAAATACCAACTATACATAGAAGGCTCCCAAATTATTAGCTTTAATCCAAATTCACCCATCAATTAAAGTTACAAATACAACTGCATAGATAACATCTCTACCTGGACATCTAACAGGCATCTGTTGTGCCAGACCTCTGTTAGTTGTAACAGTCATGACACCAGGTTCAAAGCATTGAAGAAGCTACTCAGAGCTGGCAAATATAACATAGTGTTTACTGAAGGGAACTTACATACAGAGCAGTCCAGTGGTGGCTGCCTGGCCCGGAGAACCACCACAGCCTACAGAAAACATGCAGTTTATGCAGCATTTCTCACTTGGCACCCTCTTCCTAATAACCTCCACCTGAAAACTGTTATTTAACCCAAAACAAAGGACCTCCAACCCATGGACAAAATGGTATTGGAGCTCAGATGTCCCTCAGAGATAAAGAATGAATCTCTAGGTTGGACACTTTGAGATTCCTTAGCTTTAGAGCTTGGCACACACATTTAGGTGTGTCTGCCACACAGGATTATTCTTGGGTAACGCTTAAGTTACTACTGTCAGGTGCATCTGCCATACAGCATCTCTAACCCAACATGTCTAAAACTGAACTTTTACTGTTCCTACCTCCCATCATAATTACTGTTTCCTTTTCTGTGGTTACTCAGACCAAACTCCTGGAAATTAATCCTGACTCCTCATGCCTCACAGCCATTCTACTTGCAAATTCTATTGATTCTCCCTTCCAGATACATCCAGAATCTGACCACTTCTCATGAACTCCACCCCGGTCCAAGGTCCATCATTTTTGGCTGAGATTATTACAATGTTTCCTAATTATCTTTCTGTTTCTACTTCTGTTCTCTCCACAGTGTATTCTCAGTACACTAACAGAGCGATCCTGTAAGTGGGATGATGTCATTCCTCTGCTCAAACTCTCTGATAGCTTCCATTTTACCAGAGCAAAAGCTGACATTTTGCAATGGCCTGTAAAGCCCTGTCAGATGTTATCTGTCGTTTCTCCATCTCTCTGGTTTCATCTACCATCTTCTCTTCACCCACTCTGCTCCAGATACAGTGTCTTCGTTGTTTTTCCTCAAACATACCAGAGCCTAGAACAGGTTTCACAGAGGGTAGGTATTTGATGACTATTTGTGGATGTAGAATTGAAAGAAGGAAGGAAGGAAGGAAGGAAGGAAGGAAGGAAGGAAGGAAAGAAAGAAAGAAGGCAGGCAGGCAAAATGTTCAAATATAGCATTCAAAGGTAAAGTGGCTGTTTTTAAAATAATATGCTTTGTTATCTTGTCAATAGAAATACTCTTTAAAATATGTCTGAGCAGAATCTGGATTTTGATACCAGCTTTAAAGCTAAATTGTAGGGGCTTGTAACCATTCTTACCATTCTATGTTTCCAGAAAATCATCTAAGTGTCCATAGACGAATGGAAAGAGCACATTATAGAGCCTCAGAATGGTTTCAGAAACAATCAAAACATTTTATACCAAAAAAAAATATTCTGAAGTATTACTTAGGAGCATGGCATTCATTTCATGGACAAATCAAGAATGCAATCTGAAGAAATTGATATTATGCCAGAAAAAAAAGTATACAACTTAAGGGAAAAATTGAGTTGAGAGAACTGAAGTGATATCAGATAATAGAAGTGATATCAGATACTTCACCAACCAATGATATCAGATAAAAATATCAGAATCAGTCTCCATAAACATAGACACAGTTTTTTAATACTTCACAGATCAATTTCAAAGGCATTCTCATTGTCCTGCAGAAATCAAAGATCTGGATCTATAAAACTTCAGTTACTAAAATTTTAATATCCTTGATATTATTTTAAGAAAATGCATCATAACCTTAAAGTCCACAAACTGTGGAAACATAGTAAGTTTTGGATCCAAACTATGAGCTGGAGGCTCTGCAGACATTCAGGAACAAGGAAATGGATGTCTACCAAGAGAGAAGCAAAAAGCTGATGTCTCTGCCTGCCCCACAAAACTAAAAGTCCTGATATAATAAAGCATTTCAATGTTTCCTTTCTTCTATCTGTCTACTCCATCTAAGTCGTTTATTCAGATACCTAAAGCTTGATTGTTAGCTTTTTGTTTGCCTAAAGGGTTTTGCCTGCTTGCCTACATTATCAAGCAGAGTTCATCGAATGTAATTTAACTTATTTCTGATGGTTCAGCTGCTTCCAGAGACACAGTGTGATATAGCGATAGAGAATTGGACTTTAGCAACAGAGCAAGGCCCTGTCTCAAAAAAATGAAAAACTACAGAATTGGAGTTTAAAGACAGTCTGATATGCAGGATTACTCCCTCTTCCACTCACAAGACATTTGACCTTAAACAAAGTTATTTAAGCTCCCTAACCCCCAGTGTCTTCATCTGGAAAACAGGAACATTAACACTATTTCTGCAAGGATCCAGTGGGATATGCATAAGAGCAGCACTCACATGGGCTTGTAACCCATCACCTTGCTTCCACACCCATCACCAGCACAGCCATTTGGGACCACACTAGCTGCCAAGCATGCACTGGATGAGAAAATTGAGATTGGCCTTTCCACACTGCATAGATCCTGGTACATTTTTCTGTTACCCCAAACCCCCTTGGTCCCAATTTCTTCTTTCCAGATTGTCAGCCATTGTGGTCCCAACATGCTTTGCAGCCAAAACTATTGTCTCAGCTATCACCGTTCTCACACCAAATTGCTAGAGATTTTCTGGTTCCTCCCTCCCCTAGGATCTTGCTGGTGTCATTTGGTCCATCCTTTGCTGCTCTCTTGGTTTACAGCTTCTATTCTACTGTGACTGGCACCAATTCACTGTGGTACTTAGAATTACAGAAGTTTAAATACACTTCAGATCTCTTATGTAAGTCAGTATCACGAACTTTAATGCATGGACTTGGGAATGGCAATTCAATCACCCAAGATCTTTTTGTGGGGGACAAAGGGCAAAGGCAGGATTTCAACCTCCATCAGAGTCTGAATACCAGCTGTAGTCCAAGACAATGTTAACCACTGACAGGAAGATGGGTAATTACTAACAATCAATATTTGCTAAGTGGTCTCTACCATTTTAACTATATGATATCTTTTAGATCTGTTATTATTCCATTGTACAGGTAACTTGCCCAAGTTCACCAAGCTAATAAGTGGCAGATCTGAGATTTAAGTTTCACGTAGTGTGACTCAAAATCTTTGGCTGCTTCCACTGGGCCACACCACCCTCCCATGCAGCCCTCCAAGAGCTCCCAGGTGAGCAGGGTGGGCTGGAAGAGAGACTGAGAGAATGCACTCCTAATGGAAGCTGGTGGGAATGGACTAGGATATGGTGGACAGGTGGAGAGGAGTTGAGAACTGTGAATTAAAGAAGCAAAAGAAAGAAGAATGAGCTAAGCAAGACGCATTCAGAAAAAAGTAGGCAATAGTGACTAAAAAATGTAGAGGCCACCACAGCCCAAACCTATAAACACTCAATGGGAAAATCGTTAGGTGCCTTGGGCCACATCCTTCAAATAAGTCAAATATTATCCATGATAAAGTAGGTCACAACTTCCTAATCAGTGTGAAATGTAGCATGACATTAATCCCTTTAGTTTTCAAGGATGGGGCCAGGAGACCAGAACCTCTAGGTAAATTCATTTTTTTTCCAGCATACCTGGACAGTGCAAACAGTATCATGATATAAACAAGGTTAGGAAGCCTAGGATAACCACTCCCATTCCTTGTCATTCTCTCCATGATGCCAGTGGGCTCTGGTACCTTCAGAATATTGAGATTTCTGCAAACCTAAACCCTTGAATTGGCAAGAAAGCTTGGTTTGGAGTGTCAAGAACTGAGAAAATGGCATGAAATAAGATTGTCCAAGCGGTTTACAATATCTGAAGGGATCTAACAGAGCATCAAGAAACAAAAGCAAATGCTTCCACTGAAAACAACATTGAGGATTCCAGCAGGTTCCTGGTAATCCATCAATTCACAAGATATACAGCAAGAGAGATAAGCAACCAGGGTCCCTCAGAGGGAATGAGGCAGGGCTCATTCTTGTTGATTTGTGACTCTGTATCTACAGCAGCAAGGCTTATTCCAGACCCCCTCAGGCAGGGGAGCTGAGGTTGCTGACACATTTTCTACCCAGTTCAGGATCAGCTCAGAAATTGCCAGGATCTGAGGGTGGGTATCTTGATCTATTTGCGCTGCTACAGTGAAAAGTACTGTAAACTGGGTATACAACAAACATTTATTTCTCATCGTCCTGGAGTCTGGGAAGTCCAACCTCCAGACACGGGCAGATTCCATGTGTGGTGAAGGCCCATTCCTCGTAGATAACACTGTCTCTTGAAACAGCTCTCTAGAGTCTCTGCTCTAAGGCACTAATTTCATTCATGAGAGTTCTGCTGTCATAACCTAATTACCTCCCAAACACTCCACCTCCTAATACCTTCACATTGGGCATTAGGGCTTCAACATACTAATTTTAGGGGAACATAAACATTCAGACCATAGCAGTGAAAGAGGAAGAGCACCAACTCAGTCTAGTAGACTCTCAGGAAGGCACAGGCAAACCTCATACGTTTCCCCATGGCATAGCATCTCGAAAATTGTTGACCTGCTGAAAGAAGGTGGTGTCCCCTTGGAAAGGACTGTTAAAAGAAAAACTTCAGCCAAGTTAGATTGGAAGGAATTTAATTGAACAATGAACGATTCACGAATGGGACAGTTCCCAGAATCACAGCAGATCCACGAAGGCTCCAGCACAGCCACATAGGGGAAGAAGATTGATGGGCAAAAAAAGAGAAGTGATATACAGAAATCAGAAGTGAGGTACAGAAACTACTAGACTGGGTACAGCTCAGCATTTGCCTCATTCAAACACAGTTTGAACACTCGGCAGTGTACGAGTGGTCGATGTATGGCTGCTGGGATTGGCCAAGACCCAGCCACTGTTACAGGCACACACTCCCAACTGAGGTTTTCAACCTTGTCTACCTATTAAGTTAGGTTACAGTTTGTCTACCGGGACTCAGATAACAGAAGTATGGAGTCCCTCTCAGGTCATATTTAGTTCACTTTTACAGGACACAATTAGTACATGCAAACAGGGGACCATGCCCCTATTCATCCCGTTCCATAATCAGAGAAGAGGACAGGAGCATAGCATTTACCACTCTCTCCCTCAACACAAAGCCCAAACTTGTTGCTTGGTGTAAAGGCCCCTTCATGGGTCTTCAGGATTTTCTGTGGCTTCAGGCATCCTCCCTCTCCATTGCAGTGATTTCCATCGCCTCCAATTTACATTAATCCATCCCTGCCCCAGTGCAAGTCATGAAGTCATGAACTCTAGAGTTTTTCACCACACTTTCAACCATCCAACCTCTGTGGGTAATTCCACGCTTCCGAACCCCCATCTGTGCCATTGATGCAGCTTTTTAGAGGAAACTGTACCTCGTTTGGTTCTCATTACTGGCAAATATAAGGTCAGGAAAATGTGTTGGCAATTCTTATGGATTTCTGGCTCCCTGCAAAATCATTCATTTCCACAGTGCTGATATCCCATCCCCAGGTGACAACCACGCTTTTTCTACAAAACCCACCAAGGACTCTACGTCTAGGGGGGGAAATGGCCAGGAACGAAGGCAGCATCCAGTAGCCCAATATTTATTCAGCCCCTTCTGAGTTAGTGTCTGCTTGCAATTTCCTCCCATTCCAGGACTTGGTTTGTTCTTGAAAGAAGCTTCTCGTCCTCTCTTTCTTATTCATCATAGCTGAGAATGTCACCTCTAAAACCTTTTTCTCACCCCTGCTTTGACCAAATAATGTAGCCTCCCAACATCCTCCCTTGGCACTCAATATTACATCAAATTCAAATAAATCACAGTTGACTTTAAAACCCTCCAGCAATTCGTGTCTGCCTACATCAACTCCCACGCCCCTCAGTTGCTCTTGTCACATGAACCTCCTCACAGCCCTCTTGCCTCCACAACTTGCAATTCTTCCTGCCTTTCTTGCTCTCTCACCCACCTGAATGAACCTCCCATCCCTAACTATCAAATTACTGGTTTGAGAAGAAACAGGAAAGGTTGAGTCAGGTATCCTGATGCATATTCTTTCCCTGCTAATTTCTGGCGCTATGACCTTGGGAAATAGCAGTTATCATCACGATAACAAAGGTGGCATTTATCAAGCACTTTTATGTTTTTAACCCATTTAATTCTCACAACAGCCCTATGAGACACGAACTACCATTATCCTCATTGTAAGGATGTGGAAAATCACCCAACCTCTCTAAGCCCAAGTTTTCTGATTTAAAAACTGGAAATAATAATATCTGCTTCTCAAGAATAAAAATTAAAAAATATATATGCTAACATGGTGAAACCCTGTCTCTACTAAAAAATACAAAAAAAATTAGCCGGGCGTGGTGGTGGGCACCTGTAGTCCCAGCTACTCGTGAGGCT
Source organism: Rhinopithecus bieti (assembly GCF_001698545.2). Taxonomy (NCBI): domain Eukaryota; kingdom Metazoa; phylum Chordata; class Mammalia; order Primates; family Cercopithecidae; genus Rhinopithecus; species Rhinopithecus bieti. The sequence continues at coordinate 1,481,707 of NW_016803705.1, read as the reverse complement.
GAGGAAGGAGAATGCCATGAACCCGGGAGGCAGAGCTTGTAGTGAGTCGAGATCACGCCACTGCACTCTAGCCTGGGTGACAGAGCAAGATTCCATCTCAAAAAATAAAAATTAAAAAAAAAATTTGTATATATATATATGCAATATACAGCATATAATTTGTCAGTTTCCTACCTTTCTAGCCCCATTATCAAGTCCACCTTATTCACTATTTCCTACAATGTTTGTCTCTCTCAGAATTCTCCACCCAGCTAAATAAAAGAAAGGCTAGTGCTCTTCTTCAGCAGTTAAATATTGTTCCTTCCTCCTCTCCTCCAAAATGCATTAAGAGCTACACTAAGTTTTTCTTAAAGAAAACAGAGGTCTTGTCTGCTGCGTCCCAGAAACATAATGACCTTCAGCTCAGCACCACTGCTTCACAACACTTTGCTTATGTTTGAAATAGAAGTGTGACTTTACCTTTAGAAGGGGGAGCAATTGCCTATTAAACATGTGAACTGAGGCCTTTTCCCTCTGCAGAGATCTTTCCTCTTTCCCACCTGTTTACTGAAATGCCTTCACCAGAGGACAAAGCTTGTCATTCCACAAAGCCAGACTTAAAATACAAATCCCACTGAATGAGTTAATTCTTGGATGTGACTACAAGTCACTGGTTTCAAATCTTCTCTTGCCAGCAGGGATTGGCAGAGATGAAGAGAAACAAGAGGCAGAGTTGCACACAGAGTTGGTTGTGTCCACTTAGCTATTTATCCCAGAAATAACACCATGCTTTGCCATGCCTAGTATAGACATGGCTACAGTGACAATCAGGATGAAATGTACAGGTTCATGTGATTCCTTAACAAAAAGAAGATTGTTAACTATGATTGCAACCTACCTATAGCCAATGTAGAAGACTTACCACAGTTTACAAGGTAAGCCCCCTCTGTTACTTTACTTATAACCTTGACATTATTTGATAATTAATATTCATACATCCACCATCCCCTAAAGCCAATAAAATTACCAATGTTTCACATATTTCAAGGTAGGACTAGAGTTTGCCATCCTTAAATAAATGGCATCTCATGTAAAGATTATTTTTTCCACGTTAGTAAAAGACACTGAATAAATATTAATACCTATAATTATTTTCCTGAAATAAATAAGGTGAAAGAATAGTTAGTGTTGTGGCAGACAGCCTCCAAGATGTCCACAGAGATCCCTGCTCCCTGGTATTCACACACTTATACTAGTCCCCTCTTCTCGAGGATGAGTTGGACTCACTAAGTTGATTCTAATTAATAGAATATTGTCAAGATGTTAGAGGTATTCAAACCAGAGTGACTCCTTCTTGAATGAGTCTAGGAAAAAGAAGGCTGGGATTTGCCAAGATGCATTCCCAGGAGATTAGGTGTTCCTAGCCTCAAGATGTTTACAGCTAAGAGAACAGGTGAATAATGTTTACTAAACAGACCCAGGCCCAGGAATGTCCTGATATCCTTATATCTTGAGAACAAAAGCATACCTAATTTTGCTTTAAAGATAATAATATCGATTCTTGCAAAATATAGTAATTAAGAAAATTAATCCTTTATCACAACCCTTGTAATAGAGTACATCTCTCCATGACTTTTGTTGCTGTTTTTATCCTATCTATAAACAAGCATCATACTTAGGGTGGGCACGTTCTTCCTCCTGCTTTTGGGAACACCCTACTCTGTCTATGGAGTAGCTCTTCTTTCACCCCTTTACTTTCTTTTTTTTTTTGAGACGGAGTCTTGCTCTGTTGCCCAGGCTGGAGTGCAGTGGGCGGATCTCAGCTCACTGCAAGCTCCACCTCCCGGGTTTACGCCATTCTCCTGCCTCAGCCTCCCGAGTAGCTGGAACTACAGGTGTCTGCCACCTCGCCCAGCTAGTTTTTTTGTATTTTTTAGTAGAGACGGGGTTTCACCACGTTAACCAGGATGGTCTCGATCTCCTGACCTCGTGATCCGCCCGTCTTGGCCTCCCAAAGTGCTGGGATTACAGGCTTGAGCCACCGCACCTGGCCCACCCCTTTACTTTCTTAATAAACTTGTTTTCAGGTTGCACTGTGGATTCACCCCAAATTCTTTCTTGTGCGAGATCCAAGAACGCTCTCTTGGGGTCTGGATCGGTACCCCTTTCCAGTAACAATAGTAATGGGATGTCACTTCCGGGATCAGGGTCTAGATAGATTATGGCTTGAGCCTTTGGTAGTCACTACGTTTTTTTGTTTGTTTGTTTGTTTGTTTTTGTTTTTTTGTTTCTTTTTTTCTTTTTTGAGGCAGAGTTTTCACTGTTGCTGCCCAGGTTAGAGTGTAATGGCACAATCTCGGCTCACTGCAATCTCTGCCTCCTGGATTCAAGCGATTCTCCTGCCTCAGTCTCCCAAGTAGCTGGGATTACAGTCATGCGGCCCGGCTAATTTTTTGTATTTAGTAGAGACAGGGTTTCACCACGTTGGTCAGGCTGGACTCAAACTCCTGACCTCAAGTGATCCACCTGCCTTAGCATCCCAAAGTGCTGGGATTACAGGCATGAGCCACCATGCTGGCCCACCCTCTTTTGCTCTCTTACTTGCCCAGGGAAAGTCAGCTGCCATGTTTCATCCTGCCCTATGACATCCACATAGCACAGAATTGAGACAAGCCTCCAACCAACAGCCAGAAATTAACTGAGGCCTTCATTCCAACAGGTTGCAAAAAACTAAATCCTTCCAACAACTACATAAGTGAGCCTGGAAATGAATTCTCCTCTAGTCAAGCCTTCAGATGAGACTGTTGCTCTAGGTGACGTGGTGCCTGCAACCACATGACGTTGAACCAGAAAAATACCCAGATAAACCATGCCCGGATTCCTAACCCAAAGAAATTGTGAAAAAATCAACATTTGCATTTTAAGTCATTAATATCTGGGGTGATTTGATACACACTAATACATAACTAAGACAAGTGCCTTTTGAACTCCTTTTCCCTTAAAATCCCAGAGGATTTAACATGACTTTCAGAATTATAAAAAATAAATTTTTATTTCAATATTTTATTTAAATTTGGGGGGTGGTGGTGATAGAGTCTCACTCTGTTACCCAGGCTGGAGTGCAGCGGTGCCATCTCAGCACACTACAACATTTGTCTCCCAAGTTCAAGCAATTCTCCTGACTCAGCCTCCCAAGTAGCTGGGATTACAAGGGTGAGGCACCATGCCTGACTAATTTTTGTATTTTTAGTAGAGATCAGGTTTCACCATGTTGGCCAGGCTGGTCTCGAACTCCTGACCTCAAGTGATCCACCCATCTCAGCCTCCCGAAGTGCTGGGATTACAGGCGTGAGCTATCACACCCAGCCTTTTGTTTAATTGTTGATATAATTCAAAACATCAGATGAGCTACAGCCTCCTTGTTTTCTGTTACTTATTCTAACGCTAAAATAAAAATTCAGAAGCTTCTGGGTTTTTTGTTTTTTTTTAAATTAATATTAGAATTTAAGGATAACGTGATATAGTGAGATTTTAAAATACCACATTAACAATATATCTCTCTGGTAAGCACTCATAAGCTTTCTCTGAGGATTGCAGCATTTTAGAGTCTCTAGATAACGTCTAAAACATCAGTCTGAATTAAGCAAGCTGAGCCTTAAAGGGGTTAAAAGAGTCTCCTGTGGTCCTGTAGAATTAGCACGTGGCAGAGCTCAGACAGAAACCTACACTTTCTGATTCCAGAGCATTGCTCATTCCATCTCACTACTTTGAGAAACCAAGAAAGCATGGCCAGCTGTAATAATCTTGTCCCTTTTACCCAAATAAAGATTGAACATTATTGGAGAAAAATTAAAATGCCCTGCAGCCGCATAGCAATCCCTGGTTTGTTGTCATCATTTTCAACTTGCAGTCTGCATCTCAACAGCAAATGGGTAATTGACTGACCAGTTTATAAACACTCTTGATTTCACAAGTAGATTTTATGGGGCAAGAGCTCTCCTTGGGGTTAACTTGCTCTTTGCATAGGTTAATTTAAATAGCAGTGAAAATTTAGCTTGAAAGGATAATTACAATATTTCACCTCCTTTTATCTCAGGTTATGTAAATGAGGCTTTAATCTTCTCACGGTTCATATTATATTAATACCGGGAATAAAAAGATCTCAATATATTGTGTGCTGTCAATCATGTTAGAACATGCTCCCACAGTCGTAGTGGGTACAAATTGAACTAATTCCCATAATGATGTGCTGTGCATATTATCAACACGTAAACAAATGGACTTGTAGCTTGGCAGAGTTCTCACTTGGGCAATGTAAGTTGTCATTTTAATTTGACTGCAAAATTGGGTTTTTTTTTTTATATTTCTGCAATATCAAGTATATTCATTGAAAAACCAGGGGTAGCCCCAAATAAGCAAATTCAACTTCAGTCCCCTTTTAACCTACGGTTTTCACATCCTGCCAAAGGTGATGCAAGCACTAACCCTGAGTGACAGGACCTCGATGTAACCTTATCCTCTTCTTTGCACCACAGCTCTTGTGGGACACTCTGTCATTTGCAGTAGTGAATAGTGACATGTGATGGTTGGAGAAATGTAGCATTGTCTAGTTTAATAAATATCAGGAGGAAACTGGCAGATAAGTTTTAACCCCAGGGCATTTAAAAAGCAATCAAAATACTATTCTCCATCCATATAGTGTTCACACAACACAATATGTTTATACTAGAGTTTAGACACAGAGTAAAGCTGTTCTATTATACCTCAAGGGCAAGCTTAAGGTCTAATTCCTCCAGGAAGACTTCTGTGATTGCCCCAACTCTAAATAATTCCTCCTTCAACTGTGTGACCACAAGACCTTTTGAGCACCATTGAAAGGCAGTATATGATAGTGGTTAAGAATATAAGTTCTGTGAATAGACTGGCTTCAAATTCCACTACCACTACTCACTAACTACAGATTTGGAGCTAACAAAGTAACCTCATAAATGTCCATTTTATCTATAAATGAGGACAGTATCTGCCTTGTAGATTGTTTGAAATGATCATATAGAGAGACTAGCACTGTAAGGGACACCCTATAAACCTTAGTCCCTGAGTATTTACTATGTGCCAACCAGGAACATTCACTTATTTTATCTCTTTTAATTTCCATAATAACCCTCTGAGTTAGATATGATTTACCCCGCTTTACAAATGGGAAGTCAAGGCCTAGGGATTATAATCAACCAGCTCCACGACATGCTGTTAATAAGGTGTAGAGCTAGTCTCTGAACCATGGCGTTCTGCGTTCAAAACTTACATAGCCCATATCTACAAAATGTCACCACACATCACCACACTTGCACTTCTGGAAAGTACTGTCTTCAGTCTTCAATAGTTCTAGCATACCTGAACGCAGACATATCTATCTCCCTCACTGCATTACGTTTCCCTGGGGTAGGAATTGTTTCTTATTCTTCCTGGGATTTCCAATGCTTACATAACATTTAACTTATAATAGATGTCTATTAAGTTTCCTTGAAATAAAATAAGCTAGTTGCAGCTTCCCTACAGAAACTGTTACCCTTTATTAAGGAAAAATTTCTAACAAAAAAGAAAGGCCACAAATTTCCTTGAGCGAAGGAAAGTGTTGAAAGATGAGCAGACACAGTCGTGGGCCCTGAGCTGTCAAAAAATCAAAATGGAACAGAGAGGCTGCCAGAGGCATCTCTCCTCAAGCCCACCAATCAGTGTACACTTATTGATTGATTATCTTCTGGATGCTGAACTAACCTTATGATATCAGTAGCTTCCAAACAGTTAGGCCAAGCTGATTTCTGACATCCCGAAAAAACTATACAGGTGACCAACTCTAAAGAACACTGAAGAACCTCTATTTTAAGTTGTTCACAAAAGTTTATAGTTCCGTAACAGGCTGTCTGTCACACCTAAGTCCCCTCAGAGGAGGAAGGTGCACTTTTCAGTTCCTACTGAGGAAAAGAAGTTAGCAGATATTGCATCTCTCTAGAACAGATAAATGTCAGGAGTGTAGTCCCCTTCACATGTAGGGTGATGAGAGGTTCATGTTGTCGCATTTTCTGTGTGGGTAAAATGAGTTCTTAAAGTTTTAAAGACATCGACAAAAAAAGATATTTGTGAGAATAGAGGATTGATGAATAGGGACAACCAGATTTTCACAAGCAAAAGAATGAAATCGGACCTCTATTTTATACCATATACAAAAATTAACTCAAAATGGATTAATGACCTAAATAGAGAAGCTAAGACTATAAAACTTTTGAAAGACAACATAGGGGTAAATCTCCATAACCTTGGATTTGGCAATGGATTATTCAATATGAAAACAAAAGCATGGGTGACAAAAGGAAAAGAAGATAAAATCAGATTTCATAAAATAAAAAAACTTATATAATTAAATGACATTATCTAGAAAGAGAAAAGAATACACAGAAAGAAAATATTTGCAAATCATAGATCTCATAAATGTTTGATTTCCAGAATGTATAAAGAACTCCTACAATTCAACAAAAAGACAAGCAACACAATTTTTTAAATGGGCAAGGCACCTGAATGGACATTTTCTGAAAGAAAATATACAAATGGCCAATAAGCACATGAAAAGACGCTCAGCACCAGTAGTCATTTGAGAAATGCAAATTAAAACCACAGTGAGATAGCACTTCACACCTCCTAGAATGGTTATAATTAAAAAAAAAAAAAAAAAAAAAAAAAACCCAGAAAGCAACACATATTGGAGAGAATATGGAGAAACTGGACCCCTCAGCACATTGTTGAAGGAAAGTAAAATGGTGAAGGTGCTGTAGGCACTGTTCACCCATTCCTCAAAAAGCTAAACATAGAATTACCATGTGACCTAGAAATTCCACTTCTAGTTACATATGCCAAAGCATTGAAAACAAGGTTTTAAACAGTTTATTCCAGCATTATTTGTAATAGCCAAAAGGTGAAAACAACACAAGTGTCTATCAACAGGTGAACAGGTAAACAAAATGTGCTAAATGCATGCAATGGAGTATTACTCAGCTATGAAAAGGAATGAAGTTTTCATAGATGATACAACATACATGAACCTTGAAAACATGCTGAGTGAAATATGCCAGACACAAAAGAACAAATATTGTATGATTCTACTTATATGACATATCTAGAACAGGCAAATTCATAGAGTCAGAAAGTAGATTAGCGGTTACCAGGGGCTAGGGACAGGGGGAAATGGGGACCTGTTGCTTAATGGTTACAGAGTTTCTGATTGAACTGGAAAGATGACGAAAAAGCTTAGAAAATAGTAGCATGATTGCACAACATTGTGGATGTAATTAATGCCTAGAACTTAAAGTATAATAATAAAAAAAAAAATTGCAGGTAACAGAAGAGCATCTATAAAAAATTTTTTTTTTTCTCCATGATGAGAAAGTATACAACTCAGGTTGAGTGAGACTATCTCATGAAATGACAAAAACCAAGTTATCCTGAATATAGTCTAAATTCATTCAGGAACCTAGAGGGTAAAAGCAACACCGGAAGAATTACACTTCAGGGTTTGCAGTGAAAATGGTTTACAGAAAAATGTTATTTTCCTCTTGGGGATCAGTCTGCTGTTTTTCTTTAAATATCTTACATAAACTTCTCCCAAGCAATAAAGTGGCAATTGTAATAAGAAAGAGCATATATTTAGACTCTTAAATGTCTTCTCAAAATGACAAAACATTGAGTTTTCTTAGAAAAGATAGTAAGTTATAACAAATGGGCCAGTAATTTATGATGGGACTTTAAACCCAAAGTTTTTCCTTGCATACCATGTGACAGAGAACAAGAAATGTCCATAAAGTAAAACCCTGAAAGCCACAGTCCTAAATGAATGTTTGTAAGCATTTGCAGAACATGTTGAAGGAAGCAATAACTTTGATTCTGCTGTCCCAGACTGGATGAGAAGCACCCCTCAGCAAAGAGGTATTAGTAAGACTTACTTGGGACAGGTATACGTTACACACAGATTTCAAAATCCATATTTTTAAAACAAGCCAAGATTTACAACAGGCAAATCAAACTAATATTTATGCATGTGGTTTTACAAAGGAGCATTTTTAGAATATTCTGAACCTCACTTTTTATTTATCCTTGACAATGATATTCAAAGTCTTACATGAGAAAAAATTGTGAAGTGTTAATGTCACCATCAGGTAGGCACCATACTTTCAATGGGATTGGGAAGTCATTAAAACATCATGCTTTCAATGGAATTGGGAAGTCGTTCAATAATAAGCTTTGTTATCAGGTGCATTTTTGAAGAGGAACCAAATCTGGAAAAAAAATTATTTGTTTATTCAACAAAGAATATTCGAATGTCTCTTATGTGGGCCAGTTTGATTTCAAATCCAAGAGTGGATTTCTGGTGTCTATATCTTTTCCTTAATATCTACCCTTTATTTCCCAGCACATTGGGAGACTGAGGAGGGCAGATCACTTGAGCCCAGGAGTTCAAGACCAGCTTGGCCCACATGGTGAAACCCTGTCTCTACTAAAATTACAAAAAATTAGCTGGGTGTGGTAGAGTATGCCTATAATCCCAGCTACTGGAGAGGCTGAGGCAGGAGCATCACTTGAACCCAGGAGGTGGAGGTTGCAGTGAGCCAAGATTGTGTCTCTGCACTCCAGCTTGGGTAACAGAGTGAAACCTTGTCTCAAAAAAATAAAATAAAATATCTCCCCTTCTCTAAGACACCATTCCCCTTCTCCATGCCACCCCTAACCTCAGCATGGACACCTATTCTCTCCTCCCTTAAAATTTCCAGAAAATTCTAACACCCACTCATATTCTTCTCTCTGTCTCCAGTGCCTAAAGCCAGGCTCAGCTCATAAAGTTTGTAATTTATTTATTCAAATAAAGTGATCGACACATATTTGCTGATGAATGAATGTATAAATGAGTGAATGAACTTTAAACCATGTCTATTTGAATAAAAATAAATAAATAAATCTAAGTTCTCAAAATCACTAGCTAGAATAAGGGTCCTTCCTCTTGACAAAAGGTTTATACATTTGAATAGAAGAACCCTGAGAAAGTGAAGCAAGAAAATCTAAGGCCAAATAAAATTCAGTTTCTTCAATCATTTCTTGGTTTAGTGTGGTTTTACTTTACTTTGGCCATTTTAAATCCACTACTAAAAGATGGCAGACGTGCATTTGAACAGGTGTTTATAACATTCTGTAATGGATGATAGCATCAAACACTCAATGGACAGGGAAGAATTCAGCACAGCCTTTTATTCTTGGTTTTTATGGTCATACTTACAGAGAAGAACTTACACTAGTTACTTGATAAACTAAGTCTTAAAGATAGGCTTGAATTTATAAATTTTGACCCTCATTGTAATTGAGATAATTTATGTTTCCAATAAAGTTAGCTAATGGATGTATTGCTTTCTAAATAAACAAATATTTTTGTCTCATACAGTGCAGTCCTCACCAGAAAAAAGAAAGCTGAGTGACAAGGCAGGTTGGCTCCCACCAATCATGGGATGCCTGTTCCCTGAATGCAGGCAAAATTCCTTAGAGGAACTGCCACGCAATTTCAGAACCCTCTTGGTAATCAATGTTTCGGCGAACTGAAGTCAATGGATAATTGCTACTAATGTGTTAGATGGAAGGTTCACATGCTTTGGATCCAGACATACTTTTGAATTTCAGTTCTATTTCTAACAATAAGGAGGAATAATAATTTCCCTAGGCAAGTTGTTTAACCTCCCTAAGCTTTGATGTCCACATCTCTTCAAAGCTTGTGTGAGGAGATTAAAGTGTCTGGTGAAGAGTAAACACTCAATATATGTTAGCAACTAGGAAAATGACATTAGATGTGGTAGTCATGAAACTCATGTGAAGTTTTATGTAATTTCTCAAAAGTCACTCTGGTAGAAAAGAAGAATTGGAATTCGACCCTACTATACAGCCCAAAATACAATCATTGTAGTGAATCATTCAGCTGGGTTTCACTAGACAAAATGATGGAAGTACAATAAATTCCGTATAATAGCCAATCAATCATGGTAGCTTTCTGGGGCCATATTATCAACATCTTTAATGTTGCACTCATAAATTTAGACTTCCCCTCAGCATTATCTAGCAGCAGAAAATCATTCCCTTATGATAACATTCAGCTCTACTGACGTTATCAGTTAACCAGCGACATTCAATTAGTGAAATGCCAGGTTCTCCTATTGAAAACACTCCAGGAGAGATTTCTAGATCTCAAAAACTGACCACAAACCTGAGTGGTGTTTAGAAATAGAAAACTCGTGTTGAACTGCATGGAGCTTTGGGCTTTCAAAATGCCAGTCCCTTTGTATTTCTGTCTTTTTCATTTCAAATGAAAGGGTTTCATCAGACCATTGTTCATGTCTTGCCATGTTGATAATGGGAACAGGTTCACAGAGAAGCACTTGAGGCAAGACTTGTTCTCAGGAACATGACTTACCATTGCCCACAAGCACAAATATAACACAATAAACCAGACAAATGGAAACTAAACTAAATGATGGCAAGGGAAAATATAGGCATGTCAGGAAGGTAAAAGCAGGGGGTAAAATTAAGCGAAAACATGAAAGTGATATGATTTAGAGGAAATAATACTGAGCTGAAAATAGAGCTGTGAGGTTCTGATGGCCAAGGATTTACCTATGTGTATAAATTAATTTGATTATAACATTCATATTGTCAATGAGAAGAGGTAAAAATGCATACTAATTTCTTAGAAGAAATGATGTTTCTTCCTGGAACTTTATACCAGAGTTGTTCAATAGAAGTACAATTTGAGTCACCTGTGATATTTTAAATTTTCTAACAGCCACATTTTAAAATGTTAAAAAAATGATGACATTGGTTTTAACATTTTATTTAACCCAATATATCCAAAATATTATCATTTCAACATACTCAATATATAAGACTACTAATAAGACTCTTCATTCCTTTTTTACACACTGTCTTCAAAATATGATGTATATTTTATACTCATAGTACATCTCAATGGAGATGCTAAATTTTTATCAGAAATACTTGATCTATATTTGGATTTCACAAATGGACTGTTGAAAAAGTAGATTCACATACCCAAAGTGTTCCAACATCCGTAAACGTTCTCTCATGGCTGTGTTCACTTTTACATTTGATTTAATTAAAAATTAAATAAAATCCGGCCAGGCGCGGTGGCTCAGGCCTGTAATCCCAGCACTTTGGGAGGCCGAGACGGGCGGATCACGAGGTCAGGAGATCGAGACCATCCTGGCTAACCCGGTGAAACCCCGTCTCTACTAAAAAAAATACAAAAAAACTAGCCGGGCGAGGTGGCGGGCGCCTGTAGTCCCAGCTACTCGGGAGGCTGAGGCAGGAGAATGGCATAAACCGGAGGCAGAGCTTGCAGTGAGCTGAGATCCAGCCACTGCACTCCAGCCTGGGCAACAGAGCAAGACTCCGTCTCAAAAAAAAAAAAAAAAAATCCAATTCCTCACTTGCACTAGCCATATTTCATTTGCTCAGAAGTCACATACAGACAGCACAAGTCTAAATGAAAAGTTGTGTCCAGGCCTTTACATAGAGGTTACTGAGTAATATAGGATACAGTATCTTCAGCAGTACCCCTGAAAAACCTCCATTTCTTCAGAGAATTTCTTGATGTAAGCTGAGGGCATAATGCCAAAGACCAGCTCAGAGTTAAGCAGAAGGGCAAGGCCATTATGTCTACTCATCCTGCTCTCTGATGTTTTAGAATGAAAGGACCTCTCTACAAATGCTCTTCAATAAACTTCATAAGAGCCTAAAAAATATTTCACAGATAAAAGATAATACAAATGAAATTAAATTTAAAATTTAAAATTTCATTTATAAATAGATGCAGTGGTTCATCAATGAAATTTGAAAAGACTTTGCACTATTTTACCCTTCTCCATTTCCTGATCTCTGTAATCCTGTTATGAAAACAGATGAACTCAAGTATATTTATGTCAAAGGATAGATGAGAGAGAGGAATAACACAATATAATTATAGCCGTAAACAAACAAACAAAAAAAAGGAGGGCTTCATCAGAACTCCCAAAGTGAAAATCTAAAGAAAAAATGTCCCATTTTTCTCATTTGCTGTTAATTTAAAATGCCAATTCTGTCTACAAATCAGATCAGTGAGGAACTTTCCGTTGAAATGGACATATCCATCTCTAGAGGAGATTCCTGATGGGAAGCAGTCCTCCAGCTCCACACTGTCTCCAGTGGAGCTCCTACGGCAGCCAGGGACGATTATCTATACAGTACGACGTGCGGAATAAATAAAGGTTAAATGATTATCAAAATGTGACCAACATCTGAGCAAACAGCATGTACCTTGGCGGGAGGGATATCCATTTCAGGGCAAATCACAGCCAACTATGGAAATAAACTTGTCAGATGCAGGCTGCCGCAGCATTCCTAGCTGCAGACTTTCTCCCAGGCTGCTGGTTCCTAAGAAGGATTCCAAAGTGGCTCAACAGCCCCTGGCCCAGCCGCCCCCAGCTTCCTGAGCTTCCTAAGCCTGGTTGTAGCTGCACTGCCTTCACCTCCCATTACCACTTTCACGGCTGTGAATGTCAGAGAGCATAGTCTTTGAACTCACAAGTACACACTGGAGACAACGAGATAAGAAAAAACAATATTTGTGTAAGTGTGAGGCCTCAGGAGGGAAGAATTGTAGACCTCTTGGTCCTTATAGTTAAGCAGGATGAGAGATATTTTGGGCAGACTATACTACAAGTAATGAGATCTCTCTTAAGGGGAGTTGGTGATGTGGACTGACTGTGGGCCAAGCACTGTTTGAATAGTGTGAATGATCTCATCTCATAAAACAGAATAAAGTAGATTGTACTGTTATCTTGATTTTTTCAGTAAAGAACCTAAGATACAGAGAAAGTAAGTAACTTACCCAAGGTCTCACAACTAGGAAACGAGGAACTGAGATGTTAGCCTTAGATGGTGACACTAGAAACTTCACTGTTAACAGCAGTGCTACAGTGCCACCCTATGGGTCTGCTGGAAAAATCCACTTGTCACTGAATCCAGTTGTTATGGACTGAATTATCGTGCTCCCCTCATATTCATAGATTGAAACTTAATTCCCAATGGGAGGGCATTTGGAGGTTTAGGCCTTTGGGAGGTGATTAGGTCAGGAGGGTAGAGCATGAATGGGATTAGTGTTCTTATTAAAGAAGGCCCAGAGAGCTGCCTTGCCCCTTTTGCCATGTGAGGTTACAACCGCCTGTGAATCAGGAAGCCACCCCTTACTAGACACTGAATATGCCAGCACCTTGGTCTTGGACTTCCAGAATTATGGAAAATAAATACATATTGTTTAAGCCACCCAGTCTATGGTATTTTATTATAGCAGCCAGAACAGACTAAGGTACCAGTCAAAGAAAACGCTAATCAAAATTTAAACCTAAGGAATAGAGGAGTACATTAGAAAGAACTGATGGAGCCTGAATGCAGTGGCTCACACCTGTAATCCCAGCATTTTGGGAGGCCAAGGTGAGCATATCGCTTGAGCCCGGGAGTTTCAGACCAGCCTGGTCAACATGGCGAAACCTTGCCTCTACAAAAAACACAAAAAAATTAGCCTGGCATGGTGGTGCATGCCTGTAGTCCCAGCCATTTGGGAAGCTGAGGCAGGAGGATCACCTGAGCCTGGGAGATCAAGGATGCAGTAAGGCATGATTATACCACTGTACTCCAGACTGGGTGATAGAGTGAGAACCTGTTTTGAAAGAAAGGAAGGAAGGAAGGAAGGAAGGAAGGAAGGAAGGAAGGAAGGAAGGAGGGAAAGAGAGAGAGAAAGAAAGAAAGAAAAGAAAGAAAGAAAGAAAGAAAGAAAGAAAGAAAGAAAGAAAGAAAGAAAGAAAGAAAGAAAGAAAAAGAAAGAAAGAAAGAGAGAAGGAGAAGGAAGAGAAAGGAGGGAAGGAAGGCAGGAAGGCAGGAAGGAAGGGAGGGAGGGAGGGAAGAGAACTGATGGTAGGCAGTAACTCTATTTAAATATAAATACTTGTCAGTTGTGTGAATTATATACCAAACAGAAAGTAAACCTCGAGCATTATGAAAGGTGTAATCAACAAAAATTGGGAGGTATAGGGTGAGCAGATAGGTCAAAATATTAACTTTTTATGGCAGCAACTCAAATTCCAAATGTAGTTTTTTTTAAAAAATGATAGTGATGTCAACTTCTTAATGTTTTCTTCTTAATAATCTCTTTAGTGGTATCTTTGAAAAAATATCCCTTGTAAAAAAAGAAAATCCATTTAAAATTTTACCTTTCCTTCATTTTCATTTCTTCAGTTTGAATGAAAATAAAGTTAAAGCTTTTTTAAAATTTTGAATTTTAAATAGTTGTATTTTTAACACTATTTTATATTTACATATTACTGTACATATTCAATAGCACCAATAGTTTTGTATCTTATTCTTGCAGAAGTGGACATAGAATCATATCTGGAATGATGAGTTGTCAATATGAATGTTGTTCACTTCCGTAAGCTTGTATTTGGGGAGTTTTTATGATTATTCTTTCCATTGCTGTTATTAGAATTTCATTTATTCAATTGTCACATATTTACTAAGCAGTTACAATATAACAAGAATTGTTCTCAGCTCTGAGGATACAGCAATGAGCAAAACAAACTCAGGCCTTGGCTTTGGAACTTCTGTTCCAGGGAAACCAACTGTATTAGTCCATTCTCATGCTGCTATAAAGAACTGCCCAAGACTGGGTAATTTATAAAGAAAAGAGGTCTCATTAACTCACGGTTCTGCATGGCTGGGGAGGCCTCAGGAAACTTACGATCATGGCAGAAGGTGAAGCAAACATGTCCTTCTTCACATGGCAGCAGGAAGGAGGAGTGCAGAGCAAAGCAGGGAGAAAAGCCCTGTATAAAACCATCAGATCTCAGTGAGAACTCATTCACTATCACAAGAACAACATGGTGGTAACTACTCCCATGATTCAATTACCTCCCACCAGGTCCCTCTCCTGACAAATGAGGATTACGGGAACTACAATTCAAGATGAGATTTGGGTGAGGTCATAGCCAAACCATATCACCAGCAATAAACAAATAAACACACACCATTGTGTCAGGTATTGAAGAACAAGAAGAGGTAGACAGTGATAACAGGCAGAGTGATTTTTACTAAAGTGAAGTAACCTCCCCAAGGTGGTAACATTTCAGTGGAAAACTGAAAAAAGTTCAAGAGGGAGCCATGCAAGATCCTGAGGGAAAACATTGATGAAGAAAGAAAAACCAATGCAAATATCCCACGTCAGGAAAGATGTAACAAGGTAGTAAAGGACCTCAGTGAAATTCAGCACTGAAGCTTTCAAACTTGAGCCAAGTACTTTGTAAACCTGGATGGCACGCTCAAATTCAGGCTATCTACTGCCTGGGTAATGTTCAAATTTGAGCCAGCTTTTATTCATTTTCATTTGTGTGTAGCCTCCTCAACAGCTCCCAGTCTCACACAGCGACCTCCTTAGGCTTAGATCAAAGTTCTTACTTTGTATGAAATATTGAAATTAGCAGACAACCTGTCTGTGTATTTTCCCAAAGCAGTGATCGCCCAAGTGGAGCATGTTAAATGCTTACTTAAGTAAGCTAATGGCAACATTTAAAGTTTTATTGACATTAAACCCTTTCAAAAGTATCTGACAACCTGGCTAAAAGTATGTATATTGTGTGGATCTCCTTTATTAATGAGGCAATTAATCATGAGAATTACCAAACTTCACTGAGAACCCAGCAGGCTGCTGTGAAAATGGAGCTCTGGGCTTCTGCAGAAATCCTCAGTCAAGAAAGGTAGCACCTCGCAGCTGAGAAGTCCTGGTGTGATTGACAGCCGTGTTTATTGATTTTGGATTTTGAGAACAACTCCCAGGGGACTGGTATCAGCAAGTCAGAGGCAGAATTTGATGAGGCAGATGGGACCCTGAGGGAAAAGCTCATAAGGCAGAATGGTGGAGTGCCCCTTCCCTGACCCTCGCAGGCACGATAAGAGATGGTCTCTTCCTCATTTTAACAGGGATTCATTCCGACCAGGCTGCATCTGAAGAAGAGGACAGCCCCCAAAGAGCAAGACTCTTTGGGGGGAAAAAATTAAGCTTCTTAAGTGCAAACTTTCAAACTGCCACAAACAGGCATGTGCTTCAGGAAAGAAGGAAGGAGCAAAACATCTGGTACCCAGGCTTCCACCACACACACAGCCAGGATTCTGTTACAGATAGGAAAGGGGCATACTGTAGACAATATCTAATTATGATTTAATGACTGGGAAATGAAGAGACAGGCTTGAAATCCCCTTCCAACTGATACCAACTTTGCATTTTTTAAGCTTTCATTTACTGCTTTGTAAAATAGAATGTAGTAATTTAATGTCTATTATGAATTAATTAAATGTCTGTGTGTGTGTGTGTGTGTGTGTGTGTGTGTGTGTGTGTGTGTGTGTCCTATCCTCTGCATGTGAACAGATTCTAGCAGTATTTCCAAGAAGACATTTTGGTAAGGGAGGCTCGCCTAGCACATCCACCACATCACCTGCCAGCAGGGACAGATGATGGGATGATTCAAAGCAAATGAAACAGATCAGCCCTGTCTCCTAAACCCACAATTCCAGACACACTCAGGAGAAGGAGCACCAGGGTGTCCTGAGGGTTTTGTCACCTGTGCAAAATAATGATGTTCTTACTTCCATCATACACAATAGGAAGTAACTTCTCTGGCAGAAAATGTGACTACATGATACATATGCAAAGTCAAATCACAATCAGAAACACAAAGGTCCCTGGAATAAAAAATATAAACTGTTGACCTAGGAGGGCTGTGTGTCTCTGGAGAAGATTTTTACATCAACATCCTCCAGATATGTGGTCATTTACCTTCTCATCTCTTCACATTGTGCTGTGTTTAAGTATTAACAGGGGCCAAGGTTTTATTACAAACTATGGGAGGACAAATTTAAGTTGTAAACATTCCCATCTAACTGCTAACTTAATTGATGTTTGCAAATTAGAAAATGTCCCGTTGTTTGATCCTAGAAGTACAACACTCTGTCCGGTGTGGTCGGTGGAAACATAGTGTGAGGCTTATACCGCTGCTCTGGGTGCCGGCCCAGGACTTTCCCTCCTCTTGCCTACCACCTACTCCTCCCTGCCCTCAACACCCTCACTGTCATGCCTAATAAACTCCCAAAGGAGAGGAGGAAGTCTTTGGGAATGCAGCAGAAACTGCAGGTTGTCCATTGTGTTAGTTCCCTTGCATGCTGCTAATAAAGACATACCTGAGACAGGGTAATTTATAAAAGAAAGAGGTTCATTGGACTCACAGTTCCACAAGGCTAGGGAGGCCTCACAATCATGGTGGAAGGCAAAGTGAGAGCAAAAGCACACCCTACGTGGCGGCAGGTCCCAAACATCATGTGTAGGGAACTTCGCTTTATAAAACCATCAGATCTCGTGAGACTTATTCACTATCATGAAAATAACATGGGAAAAACCCACCCCCATGATTCAATTACCTCCCACCAGGTCTCGCCCATGACACATGGGGATTACTACAATTCAAGGTGAGATTTGGGTGGGGATTCAGAGCCAAACCATATCATTCATCCGCCAAACTCATTCTCTCAGTCTTCCAAGTTGAATTGAATGGACTTGAAGGTGAATGTAGGCTGCTTAGCTAGACTACATTTCCCAGCCTCATTTTGTCCCTGTGGGTCTGGGTTGCAGGGAACGGTCTGCACCTCCTCTGTGTGGCCTCACCCCTCTGGAACCTGGATGGGACATCAATCCAGCTTCAACCATGCAGAAAATGGCAACAAGCTAGAGGATGGCCAACCAACAACTCGGAAAGTAGCTGCCCTGACAACTTGTATTGTTCACACCAATGCTGTCTCATAAGAGAGAAATAAACTTCATTCTTTGAGCCATTGTATTTTCAGATCTATGTGGCAGCTACTTAGTTTTACCTACCTGACACAATAATTAATGACAAAACCTACTGTAATGTTCGATTTTATGTGTCAACTTGACTGGATGAAGAGATATCCAGATAACTGGTCAAACATTATTTCTGAGTGTGCCTGCGAGGGTGTTTCTGGAAAAGATTGGCATTTAAATCAGTAGGCTGAGGAAGGAACTGTCCTCACCCATGTGGGCAGGCATCATCCAATCTGGTGAATCTGGTGAGGGCCTGGATTGAATAAAAAGTTAGAGAAAGGGTGTTTTTTCTCTCTCCTTGACCTGGGATATCCATCTTCCCCTGCCCTTGGACATCAGATCTGCTGGTTCTCAGACCTTCAGACTCCAGGATTTACACCATCAAACCTACAAAACCTCCCCACTTCTCAGCCCTTGGACTCCTAACAAATTACACTGCCAGCTTTCCTGGTTTTCCTGCCTGCAGATGGCATATCATGGGACTTCTTGGCCTCCATAATCCATTGAGCCAACTCTCATAATACATTTCCTCTACTATACCAATATCTCTCTATCTGTCTATACACACACACACACACACACACACACACACATATATATATCCTATTGGTTCTGTTCCTTTGGAGAACCCTAACTAACATTGTTCCATGAAAGGGCCGTATATGCAAAGTAGCCCACAAATGCAGAAGGAGCCAGGAAACCAAAGGACAAATCAGACAAATGCAGTTTGTCAGTAAAGAGTGGAACTCACAGATGAAAATGGACTTGGGGGGCCACAAACAGGTAGACCTCCACAACAACATACTCCCCAGACCCGGGGATTGTATACCATAGGGAAAGGTACATGTACTCTATAGAAACAGTTAAAGGCAACCCTTCGGAAAGCTATGTAGGTCAAGACCTATAATTTGTGTGATAACATCAAGATTGCTTTGATCTAAAAGCGGGATTTATAGTGAGTACATGTTCCTACACTAGGGATGGCAAATAAAGTAGAAATCAGGAAACATTCAAAGACTGCAGTTAATCATAAGTCAACACGGCAGATTAGCATCCAAGATGGAGCCACTTTCGCATCCACAAAAAAACACCTATGCTGTGAATATACAAGAAATCCAGCCATTAATTGCTATCTGGCTCATAGCTCATTGATTAACATGTTTCCTGTTTTGCTAATCTCTCCTTTCACCTGGCAATCTTCCTCCTTCCAGATTTATCTCCAATGCCACTCCTCTACAACGAGAGCCACACTGGAAATCTGTTCCACAAAATCTCACGGTTATATCACTCAAATGCCTCATTCAAAGTCTGGCCCATAGAGGGTACACAACTATTTTCCTTTCTGCCAATTGCTTTCTGTCTTCTTGTGGATTTAAATATGACTTTGAGGACTGTGGCTTGGGTAAGCACTTGGATGGCACACCAGTTAAGATGAGGAACTGAACAACTATGAAGGGAAAAGAAGGTGGGCTCTGGAGAGTTCAGTCACCTGAGCTGTTCTCTGGAAAACTAGTTCTAGGAGAGAAATTGAAATATGATCTAATGGAAAAAAATCAGTACTAAATAAATTAAAACAGCCTATCAATAATAACCAGAATTTTTGGGGTCAGTGAGAACCAGAACTGGAAGGAAGACAGAGAGAGAGAGAGAGAGAGAGAGAGAGAGAGAGAGAGAGAGAGAAGAGAGAGACTTCCTTTTTTTTTTTTTTTTTGAGACAAAGTCTCATTCTGTCACCTAGGCTGGAGTGCAGTGGCAGGATCTCAGATCACTGCAACCTCTGCCTCCTGGGTTCAAGCAATTCTTGTGCCTCAGCCTCCTGAGTAGCTGGGATTACAGGCATTACAGGCATATGCCATGACACCTGGCTAATTTTTGTATTTTTAGTAGAGACAGGGTTTTGCCATGTTGGACACACTGGTCTCTAACTCCTGGCCTCAAATGATCCACCCGCCTTAGCCTCCCAAAGTGCTGGGATTAGAGGCTTGAGCCACTGCACCTGACCTAAGTTGGTGTCAGATTTTGATAGAAGTCAGAAAAATAGGTCAGGAATAGATTGTGCATAAGTTACATGTCAGGTAATGGAACTTGAAATTTATCCTCCAGGTTAGGGTCACTCAAACATTTTAATAGGGTCCAAAACATCCTAAATCCATAAGAGTGAGGGCGTCATTAATTTGTATTGATAGCCATGATGAGTTGAAAGTGTCCCTGCTTAGTAAATAAGTAGATTTGAATGCAGATCCAGTGCACATCTATTTTCGTTTTGTTAAGAATGTAATGATGCCGAGTTCCATGATGTCACTTTAGTGGATTTAAACTTGAGTGGTTTAAAAAATGATGCTTAGTTTAGGCTGCAGCCAAGTTACATGGAACTTAACATAGTCAGTTACACAGAAGAAACATGTAGTTAGACTGAATTCACCTATTGGTCATGGAAAAAATTTACTTAGATAAAATTTATTTGCTAAAATTATAAATGGGCCACATCCAAAGTTCAGGTCGAGCTCTTGGTTGCAAGCAACAGAAACCCAACTTTCTAACTCAACTCCTCTCCAAACCCTGACAAAAAAAAAATCAAAAGGAGTTTACTGGCTCCTATGTTAGGGAGATTCAAGAAGAGCTAAACTTCAAGGGAACAGCTATATCCCCAGCCTTAAAATTGTATAATCAAGATGCTTATCTATTCCTACTTTTATACCTGTTTTCTTCTGCTTTGCTTTTATTCTCCAGTTGCTTCTCACTACATTGTAACCAGACCACATTCATTAGAAAATCCAAATGTGTATGCTACCAATTTAGTAGGTCCCAGAGAAAGAAGAGTTCCAATGCAAACGTGGGGCTTAGATAGGACACAAGCCTAAGGTCACGTGCCCATCTGTGTATGAGTCCTTCTGACTCTGGCTATGCCCAAGGGAAAGTTGCTTGCATCAGAAGAGACAAGATCACAGAACAAGCAAAACCAACATATACCTGCACATTTCATCAGATCAGTCAGTCCCTTCTCTGGTGCCATACACTCTCAGGAGATACCTGGGTTTTAACCAAAGAATAAATAAATAATGTTAGGGGCTGAATTGTGTCTCCACTCCCAAAATGTGTCTATTGAAGACCTAACCCCCAAAACCTCAGAACATGATGGTGTTTGAAGATAAAGCCTTTAAAGAGGGGATTAAAGTTAAAATGAGTTTGTTGGTGTGAGCTCCAATCCAAACTGACTGGTGTCCTTATAAGAAGAGAAAACTGGAAGCACAGAGAGACACCAGGGATGTGCATGCACAGAGAAAATATCATATGCAGAGATGGAGAGAAGGTGGCCATCTGCAAGCTGAAGGGAGAGCCCTCCAGAGAAACTTAACCTGCCAACACCTTGATCTTGGACTTCCAGTCTCCAGAACTGTGATAACATACATTTCTGTCACTTAAGCCACCATCTGTTGTGTTTTGCTATGGTAGCCCTAACAAACTAATACAAACAAAAATCACCACAAGTTATTTGCAATTTCTCCCATAAAAAGGATCCCATCTCCTCGCCTCTTGAGGCTGGGCTGGCCTTAGTACTTGGTCTATCCCCTTTTAATGAAGTAGGAGTGACACTGTGACCCTTGGAGCTCAGCCCTCCAAGGCACTTGGCAGCTTCTGTTGCTGGAACCCAGACACTACATGAGAAAACCAGACCAGTCTCCTCAAGGATGAGAGACTGTGAGGAAGGTGTGCAGAGACACAGTCATCCCAGCCATTCCAGCCAGACCTTCTGAAGCCAAACATGTAAGTGAAGTGAGACCATCCTGGAGCAGCCAGCCCCCAGCAGACCCACCAGCTAAACACAGCCACAGCAGGCAAGGCCAGCAGGAGAACCACCAGCGAACCCACCAAACCATAAGAAATAAGAAACCGTTGCTGCTTTAAACCACTAAGTTTTGCTGGTTTGCTATATAACAATAGAAACGGAAAAATTCGTAACACAAACAGCCGCAGAATTTTTTTTTGTTTCTTGCTTTGTGGATGTGGTATGTACAAAAGTATGTCACAACCAAATTGTACTGCTTAATAGTGTCTCAAAATTTAAGTAGATATAAAAATAAAACTATTTTATTAAGTATAGTCGAATAAGCTACTTTAACACAGGATCACCATATGTGTGATTTTATCAATTAAAATAGCAACAATTTTCAGAGTTTTCATTTTGCTAGGAATAAGTTTATTACAAATATCCCTTTCCTGTTGCTCTGATTATCTAACGGATGGTTGGAAAGCAGGAATTTTCCCTCATTTGTAATGACTCCGTAGGTAGTGTGTGACTCAGTTTTTGTTCAGTCATTCTTAGTTTTATTCTTCATTTAAACATGTATCCAGGAGCAAAATGTGTAACAATAAAATTCACAATAAAGTTACAAATTATCAGTGGCACCACAATGTATTACATATTTACTTGAATTAGACCATCATTTTAAGTTTTTATTTAATTAGCTTTTATTTACTTGCAGAAATGTAATAAACATATTGCTGAAGACTGGTCCACTGAGCACTGTTTGCAAAATGGAACCCCACTGATACCTCATCACCACAGCTGCTGATGCTCCCTCAGTGGTGGCCATGTACTGCTGGCTGGGCATAGAAAATCAGCTGGTTGCGAACAGTTTATGTGTTCCCCAGGCCTCCAACACTTTCTTCTCTACCCCACGAGGATGTCAGAATACAAGTGAATGAGAATGGCTTCATCATCATAGAAAATTGTGACTATCTCTTAACATATTTTGAATTCTAAAACTAACAAAAATCCCAAATTCATGTTCCTTAACTCTTTATTATTATTATTATTATTACTATTATTATTATTTTAAAGACTGAGTCTCGCTCTGTCACCTAGTCTGGAATGCAGTGGTGTAATCCTAGCTCACTGCAGCCTTGAACTCATGGGCTCAAGCAACCCTCAGCCTCCTGAATAGTGGAGACTACAAGTGTGCGCTACCACACCCAGCTTTTTAAACTCTTATTAGGGAAAAATTGTGTGCAACATACAGATTTTGTCTTCTAGTAGTGGGTCATGAGGATGGGATTGCAAATTCCACTCTAGATCATGCAGAGTCTGAAGGACAGGAAGGTTTTGAGTACGTGGTCACTGTGATGTATTTAAAAGACCAATCCAGATACAAAGTGAAGAACTGATTAGTACTATTATATAAATGTCCATAAATGGTTAGGAAACGGCTAGGAACTAATTACAAAGGTCCAGTCAAGATATACACAGTATGTGATATCAAAGACGGCCCCCAATGGACCATCCCTCCCAGTATTCATGCCCCATGGAATCGCCTCCCTTTCAACTGAACCGGACGGTGATTCACTGGTGAGCAGTAGATTGCAGCAGAAGGGGTTTCCATGGCTAGGTTGAAAGAACCCTCACAGCTTTTACCTTGGTCTTTTGGAACACTCATTTTGGGGAAAGCCAGACGGAAGGTAAGAAGTCACCTGAGACCACCCAGACATGAGGAAGCCCTATGGACAAGCTACATAGAGAGGTAACCTGGAAAGAGATGTTCAACCTCCAGTTCTTCCAGCCATCAAAGCTCAGGCACCAGACACAGGAATGAAGATACCATCTTGGACATAGAACTCAGATGACTCTGGAGAGAACTGCAGTTCTCAATGACATCTGGCTGTAACTTTGATAGACATCTGAAGAAAGAACTGTCCAAATGAGCCCAGTTGGTGCACACAAAAGAGAGAGCGTGAGAGAAACAATAAATGTTTAAGTGAATAAGTCTTAAGGTTGTTTCTTATGCACTTATACTAAGCAAAATTATCTATAGGAGATATTACCTGGTAACAAAGTAGAACATTGCTCTAAATCATGTCTGTTTTCCTCTACGATAATATTAAACTAAACATTTATTTAAAGTAGAATGTGGGCCAGGTGCGGTGGCTCAAGCCTGTAATCCTAGCGCTTTGGGAGGCTGAGACGGGCGGATCACGAGGTCAGGAGATCGAGACCATCCTGGCTAACACGGTGAAACCCGGTCTCTACTAAAAAATACAAAAAACTAGCCAGGTGAGGTGGCGGGTGCCTATAGTCCCAGCTACTCGGGAGGCTGAGGCAGGAGAATGGCGTAAACCTGGGAGGCGGAGCTTGCAGTGAGCTGAGATCCGGCCACTGCACTCCAGCCCGGGCGACAGAGCGAGACTCCGTCTCAAAAAAAAAAAAGTACAGTGTGTTAGTTTGCTGGGGCTACCATAACAAAATATCACAGACTGGGTGCCTTAAACAATACAAATTTGTTTTCTCAAAATCCTGGGGGCCAGAAGTTCAAGATCAAAGCGTCCATAGGTTTGGTTTTTCCTGAGGCCTCTCTCCTTGGCTTGCAGATGACCACCTGTTCGCTGTGTCCTCACAGGGCTGCTTCTCTCTGGACACACACCCCTGGTGTCTCTCTTTGTGTCCTAATCTCCTCTTCTTATAAGAAAACCAGTCATATTGAACTAGTGCCTGCCCTAATGGCCGCATTTCAACCTAATTTCCAAGCACTGTCACACTCTGAGGCCATGAGAGTTGGAACTTAACATAGGAAATTCAGGGGAGACACAATTCGGTTCATAACGCTTACTGACCACGGCAATGCTGCCTCAAGGTTGTTTCTATTGTGAAATAGCATCTGTTATCTATAAATGAACACAGACTCAATAAACGACTGAACAGGGAAGGGCTAAAGGACTTACCTGAATTTGAAGGGGATTTCCATGGATGACTAAGTGGCATATATGCTGAGTCAAATAGCCATCTCCCTCTATAACTCTCTATACTTACATCCATCTATCCTAGAGATACACTTGCTGTTTCTTGTCACTATCACCTGAATGCCTAAACAGGGAAGAGATTAAAAGGCCATTTGTAACTCTGTATGCCTAGCTAGTGCACGTTCAGTGCTTGGCACTATGAGTGTTATAAAGAAAAGCAGGAATTTGCTTTTCTTGCTCCTGGGGTACTCACAGTCCAGTAAAGGGTACGGTGGGGTAATAAACACACAAAGTGCCCTGGAAACCAGGGGAAGGCTGAAGAGAGAGCACTTGTACAGTCTGTGTTTGTTCACATGAGCGCACACACGCGCGCGCGCGCACATGCACGCAAACATCACGCTCCACTTGGGAAATCTCCAAGGCTCTCAAGATAATATTTGAGACATGACTACAGGTCAGCAGAATTATGTGATTCTGTTGCCATCATCAGTATTGATTTACTTGCTGCCCTAAGAGAAGCTCTATAACCTCCCAGGGACATAATCTCCCATTTTCACTGAAGGCAAGGCCCTTTTTGACAGCAGCATGTGGAGAGTCTATTAGCTCACTGTCAAAGCTAGAGCTCAGACTAAACCCAGACAGCTTAATTTTCAGGCTTTATTTCCCAACTAATGAGTCCACAGCCTCAACCTCAGGCTTAAGCTCTTCACCCCTGGGTTTAACTTCACCCAGTCCCTGAGCCCTTCCTTGTGTGCTCTAAGATGACATGCTGCTCAGATCCCTTGAGGCTTAGTTAAACCTCACTTCTGTGAGTTTCTGTGTTGCTTTCCTATTGAGTCAGCAAAATATAGTCCTCTATTATATATCCCTTTTCTTGTTCCAGAAGGAAACTCTACTTTAGATCAATAGATACACCTACTCTTGGATATTACCTATTACAAAACTCCAAACTCTTTCCCCACTCTCACTTCTCTCATAGCATTTATTTCGTATCTAAATCAAGGTCCTTTCCACACTCTGCTTTCAACTGAGGTTGTCGGGAATTACTTGCCTCCTCCCCCAGATCCTCATTCCCATAAGGAGCAGGGCCCAACAGAGGCTCTGGAATTCCACTTGGGGGAAGATTCGGGCATGATGATCTGATTGGAAAGAGGCTTGAAACTTACTTTGGCATTCTGTTTTTATAGCAAGTGCACTGATTTTACTTTGATTTTATCTGTTTATTTGGAGTTGCTTGAAACCACTTGCATTGCAAGTTTCCTGTTTTTACTTCTACTCATGTTTATTTTGGATGGTGTTATGGACTTGCATCCCCTCCAAAATTCTTATGTTGAAGCCTATCTTTGGGAGATAATTAGGATTAGATGAGGTCATATAAGGAAAGCCCTTATGAATGGGATTAGTGTCTTTATAAGAATCTGAAGACAGCATGCTTTCTTCTTCTATCACGTGAGAATAAGTTAAAAGAATGCTGTCTGTGGACCATGAATCAGGCCCTCACCATCCCGTGATCTTGGACTTCCCAGCCTCCAGAACTGTGAGAAATAAATGTTTGTTGTTTAAGCCTCCCAGCTTATGGTATTTTGTGATAGTAGCCCAAGCTTACTAAGAAAAATTCGTAGCAAGAGTAGACACTATTATAACACTATTATAACAAATACCTAAAATGGTGGAAGCAGTTTTGGAACTGAATAAGGGGTAGAAGCCCAAAGAGTTGTGAGATGCATGCTAGAAAAGTCTGGATTACCATGAACAGACTTGTAAAGGTGATTCTAATGAGGACTCAAAAAGGAAAGAGGAGAACTATAGAGAAAACTTCTGTTTTCCTAGAGAATGCACAAGTTATCATGAACAGAATGTTGGTAGAAATATGGACAGTAGGCCAGGAACAGTGGCTCATGCCTGTAATCCCAGCACTTCGGGAGGCCAAGGCAGGTGAATCACTTCAGGTCAGGGGTTCAGACCAGCCTGACCAACATGGTGAAAGCCTGCCTCTACTAAAGATACAAAAATTAGCCAGGCAAGGTGGCACATGCCTGTACTCCAGCTACTTGGGAGGGAGACTGAGGCAGGAGAATCACTTGGACCCAGGAGACAGAGGTTGCAGTGAACCAAGATCATGCCACTGCACTCCAGCCTGGGCAAGATTCTGTCTAAAAATAAGATTCTGTCTAAAAATAAATAAATAAAAAATAAAATAAAAATAAAAAAATCACTATAGACAGTAAAGGCCATTCTGATGAGGTCTCCGATGGGAATGAGGAACAGGTTATAAGATCATGGAAAGGAGGGAAAGGAGACAATCCTTGTGTTTATAAGGTGGCAAAGAATTTAGCTGAAATGTGTTCATTTCTAGTGTTTTGTGGAAGGTGGAACTTGTGAGCAAGGAAATTGGTTTTAGCTGATAAGATTTCTAAGTAAAGTGTTGAAGGAGCCCCTTGGTTCCTCTTGATCATTTATAGTGAAATGTGAGAAGAGTGCTCTCGAAGATGAAATTGTTAAGCAAAAAGGAACTAGAATGTAAAGATTTGAAAAACTCTCCACCTATCCAAATCACAAAAAATGAGAAAACATGTTCAGAAGAGAACACTAAGGATGTGACTAAGCAATACTTTAATAAAGAGATTAGTGTTGGCTTGAACCATCAACTTAACCAGCCAGCCCAGCAGGAAAACTGCCAGTTTGAAGTGATGTAAAAGAATGAAGGAAGACTGTCAGACTTCTTAGATTTTATAGGACAAGATTATAGTGCTGTTCAACTCAGAACACGTGCTATTCTTTAAAGCAAGGGAAGAGGAACCCCAAAGGCAATTCAGAGCTCATCGCTACCTCTTCAATTTCAAAGGGTAAGGAGGCATCGCCTGAATTTTAACAGTATAGATGGTCTCCATCCACAGCTCCTAGCAGAGCTTTGGGAAAATGGTGGAAATTATGGTACAATAAAGGCTCCCCTCAGAGTTAACCTCAGAGTTGCTGGTGGCTGTCATAAGTCTTGTCCATATTAATATTTCATGAAACACCTGGCATAGTATGTACAGAGAATGCAACATTTAGCTATAGAATGACACACTCAGATGAATGTATGATCCAGAAAAGGACACAGCAAAACAAAGCTTGAGAAGGCAGAATACCACAAAGCCAGTTCTAGTGCAGGTTCAGTTCATACAATTACATTTAGGCAGTGTCCAAGATGACCACATGGAGGCCTGAGAAATATTTAAAAATAAAATAAAAGTCAGCCCAGTACTAATAACAATTTCACTGATCCCAGGAAATGTAACAGTGGGTCACCTTGAAGCAAGTACTGTAAAACTTTAGAGAGAAATATCAGCTACCAAGTGGTGGTCAGACATTATAGCAAAATTAAGTTCCTCTGACTCTTGAGTGCCAAGCTCTCTCCATAGGCATCCTGCCCATTAGCCTGCTGGTATCTTGATCCAATACCCTTGAGGGCTGTAAGTAGCAGCTTTACAAGGGTAATTGAAAGGGTATTACTGGCTGCCTATTTATCATCTCTTGATCACCTAACACAATGGTACCTATCAGGATGAGCTAGTAGACACTGCGCAAAAGGTTGCCTTGGCTGGAAGCTTTTCAGCTGCTTATTTAACAGGAGACAAGCAAAGCAAGATTCTCCTCAAATCCTCTCATTTTGGACCAATCTTATGTGTTAATTAATCATGATTACACTATACAGTAAGCATATTTGAGGAAATTAATTGGCACTAGCCTCAGGTCGTGTCCTAATTAACAATATGCTGAAGCAGCATTGTCCTTGTAAGTGTAAATACAGTGTTGATGTCATTTGCAAGACAACAGTATGACTGTGTGCTAGGCACACATGCTAACAAATGCTACACTGAATATTCAAGAACTTTCTGTCCTTCTACCTTTCTGACTTACTGTCTTAGCTGGGTGGTCATGCATAGTCAACTACTGGCAGAATATGTGTCTCAGCTTCTTAGGCTATCTTAATCCAAAAAAAAAAAAAAGAACATAAGCAGAGGAAAAATATCATAGAGGTAGGAAACCTTAAAGATCAATTATTCACTTTATTCCACCAGGCCCTATGAGCTGAAACATCACTGTCCAGAGTTGAGCCAGATGTGATGGAGAATGCATATAATATATTTCTCATCTACTTTGAGTGTTTGTTAATAGAGAAATGAAATAGAGCTGTTGATAAGAATGGATGATGACCCTCCCATGTCCACTGAAGCTGCATGTGACTTTGGCCTTCCTTTAGCACCCTTTCCTGCTCCCAAATCTCCCTTACATTTCACTTTCTCTATACCTCAGCAGTTTCATATTGGATGTAGGACTCACACACCATGGAGAAAGAAGAGGAGAATTACAGAGAGTAGAAAATCAGTGTAATCTCTTTGTAAACCTATCTCGTATTTGGCTCAATTTTTCCATAGATATTGACTCTAATTCCATGAAAGGAAGAGCCCCTTTGCAAAGATTGAGCTGAATGAAGAAAAGGAGTTGACAGTGACTTGGGACTGTTATTTGTAGGTAGAAGTCAGAAAGCCAATAATGGAATAAAGCATCTGCCTACTCATTTGCTCCAACAAAAATGAACAGAATGAATGTGGAATAAAGGTTTAAATTCGTCCAGAGAAGCCAATGACTGTGGAAGGAAAGAGAAGGATCCAGTGTCAGGCAGAGGGGGAAGTTGGTTTGTGATTCAGTCTCAACCAAGGTCTCAGCCAATCCCACAGGGAGTTCTGGAACTGAGATAATACTCAGAACAACAACAAGATGCAGAAAAAAATCCATTATTGCATTTTTATATTTTTAAAGACACAGGTTCTCAATGTAGGCGTGTGTAATCTATTTCAGGGCAGATTCTCAAGAAAGCAAACTGAGATGGAAACTAGCATCCAGGAAGTTTACTGACTACTGCTTTCAGGAACAGCATGGGTGGGAGAGAAAGGAAGAAAACTTTTTTTTCTAAGTCAATATTATAGATTCATCCATAGGAAAAAAATTGTCAAGAAAGGCCACTGTTGACAGGGTAACATTTAAGGAAAGACTTGAAGGAAGTGAAGAAATGACCCGTGTATGTATTTGGCTAAAGAGTATTCTAAGAACTATTTGCAAAATACACTCAAGAAATACATCATTATTTTTAATAACTCACTGAGTTTCCATAATACAGATGCCCCATAATTCACTCATCTACTCCCTAGTAAATGAGCGTTCAGGAGGCTTCCAACTTTTTTCCATTGCAATAAACATCATTGTACACATATCTTTAGTTACTGTTTACTTTTATTTTGTGGAATAAATTAACTAAAGGGAGATTTCTGGGTTAATATAATATTAATATATAATATACATAATACATGTTATATAGTATATGTAATATATAATAAATATATAAAAATATTTATGTATTATATATTATATATGGTTTATATAATATAATATATATGTTATATA
>NW_016803705.1:1449935-1451263 GCF_001698545.2 Rhinopithecus bieti | reverse complement strand
ATTATATATTATATATTGTAAACATATATGATATATTATATATAACATATTGTAAACATATATGATATATATTATATATCATATATAAAACATATATAATATATATAAAATTTTTTTTTGAGACAGGGTCTCGCTCTGTTGCCCAGGCTAGAATGCAGTGGCATGATCTCAGCTCATGCAATCTCTGCCTCCTGGACTCAAGCCATCATCCCACCTCAGCCTCTAAAGTAGCTGGAACTACAGGTTACAGGCACATGCCACCATCCCTGGCTAATTTTTGTATTTTTTGTAGAGATGGGGTTTCCCCATGTCACGCAGGCTAGTCTCAAACTCCTAAGCTCAAGCAATGAACCCACCTCAACCTCCCAAAGTGCTGGGATTACAGGTGTGAGCCACCATGCCCAGACCCATGTTTTAATAAATACTTTTTCAACAGTATATAGCAATTCATTATCCCACTGATAAGGTGCCATGAAAAGTCCTGTGTTCCCTCATTCTCACCAGTTCTTATCAACTTGCCTTAGTTCAGGCTACTATACAAAGTACCATAGAATGGATGGTTTATAAGTAACAGAAATTTATTTCTCATGGTTCTGGAGTCTGGAAGTACGAGATCAGGGCGCCAGCATGGTCTGATTCTGCTCAGGGTTCTTTACCCAGTTGCTGATGGCCAACTTCTTGCTGTTTCCTCACATGGTGGAGAGAGGGAGTGCTGGTCTCTTCATCCTCTAATACAAGGACACCAACTCCATTTGTGATGGCGCCACCTCATGATTTATTACCCCGCAAAGGCCCCATCTCCTAAACTTTCCTAACACTTTCACGTTGGATATTTAGGCCTCAACATGCAAATTTGGGGTTAGACACAAACATTCCAACATTCCATTTATAGCACAACTTTTTAACCTCTTGCCTTTGCTAACCAGTATGAGGATCTCATTTCTTTTTTATTTGAATTTTCATAATTACTAGAGAAGCCGAGCAGCACACCCTGTTTTCTGGTTTTTCTTGCTTACATCCTTGCTGAGTGGCTCCTTCATGCCCTTTACCTCATTTTCACTTGAGTTGTGTGTCTTTTCCTTGACAATGTGAAAGAACTTTTTGAAAATTAGGGATATTAGCCCTTGCCATTCATATGTGTTGCAGATCTTCTTAACATTCCGCCAGTCTATTGGCTGATTTTCTACTCTGTATGATGCATTTTTTTCTATGAAGTTTGTAATTTCAAGTGACCAAATCAATCAATCTGTCTTTTATGAACTCTAATAAGATAATATTTAGCAGAGATAAATGCAAAATTTTATTTTATATTTATTTATTTATTTATT
>NW_016803705.1:1396187-1449099 GCF_001698545.2 Rhinopithecus bieti | reverse complement strand
TTTATTTATTTATTTATTTATTTATTTATTTATTTATTTATTTTGAGATGGAGTCTCAGTCTGTCACCTAGGCTGGAGTGCAATGGCACCATGTCAGCTCACTGCAACCTCTGCCTCCCGGGTTCAAGTGATTCTCCTGCCTCAGCCTCCCGAGTAGCTGGGATTACAGGCGCCCACCACCACGCCTGGTTAATTTTTGTATTTTTTGTAGAGACGGGATTTCACCATGTTGACCAGACTGATCTCAAACTCCTGACCTCAGGTGATCCACCCACCTCAGCTTCCCAAAGTGCTGCAATTACAGGTGTGAGCCACTGCACATGCCTGATAAATGTAAATATTATCACTTATCAAACTCAGAATTAAAGTTCAGAAAATCCTGTTGCCAGGGATTTTGAGGTTGAGAAATTAAGATCATTTAAAAAAAATAGAATTTGAGAAACAGAAATCAGATCTATGAAAGTCCTTTGAAATATATTTTGCATTCATAAAATAAAAGAATAAAGACATAAGTATAAATTAGTAACACAGATACTATAATATTAATTGCCATTTACCATTCTTGCTTGAAACTTTTGAGCCTTTCTTAAAATTGCAGTGCAGTGCTTGTAAATTCTACTTATTTTCTTCTTTGCCTGGTTCCTCATTCAAATGATCAATGCCTTCTTGATTGCGTGACTCAGAAGATGTTTCTGTCCCCTCCCCGGATCACATGTCTATCAAATCCTCTCTCTCACATCTCGGATCCCGGCTCCTCAACTCCTCCTCACAGATGTCACCTGAATACCCTTATGAGTTTACAGTGCTTTATCTTCCTTTGTCTCCCCAAGGATTCACTGCGAAAATATCCATCCTTCCTCTGCCATCTGCTTTATCTCCCCTTTACACTCCCAACTCCCAATTTCCTCTCTTTCTAATTATCCCCAGCAGAAGTGACTCACAATCCCCACAATTCTGTTTTTCTGGAACTGAAATTCCAACAGTTACCAAACAGGTGTACTGAAGTAAATTTCACTTCTTGTACTACATTTTGAAGTTGGAGAAAGATTATCAACCCTCAATTTCGTTCAGAAAATCACAGACACTACTACGGGAGACAGTTACCTGGTTTAATAACCCTTCGTGTAAAATTGATCCAGGGGTATTAGTTTTATACAAGTTTGACATGAGCTAACAAAAGTATAATAGTGTCAGGGAAATTGAAAACATTTACAGATATTAATAGAAAAATATATTCAAATCCAAAGAAGGACCTAATCTTCTCAGTGGCTATGGAGAGTAGGGGGATTATCTTCATCAACCCACATCTTCCTCAGCCAGTCACAGCTAGGTAGAATAGCATCAACATGATTGGCTTAGATCAAACTGATTCTCCACTGTGGGCTGGAACTGGGGCTGGGATTGGCATTCCCTGAAGCACATGGTCAGGGAAGAGTACAGATACCTAAAAAATAAAATTACGTTAGAAAATGTAAGGAGAAATATTTGTTTCCGACTCCTCATGTTTCCTTCCATGTTGTAGGGAACTCTATTAATATAGAACTCTGAGCCTCATTTATTGCCAAATTGATTCAATTCAGGTCAGTGGGAAGGGGAATGGAATGGTGTATTTGAGTCATAAATTTGGAAGGATAATTGGCCAGGCTGACCCCAACACCTCACCCCACTCCCTCCCTGTGACTGAACATTTTGAAAAGCGTGCAGTACCCCTACGCATATCTAACTGGGACAGGAAGGGCTTATAGCTTACAGGGTGGCACAGATATATGTAATTCATGTGGACAGTTAGCCCTTCCAATGCATGAGCCAGGAACACCAGAAAATTGACAAGATGTAAAAATAGGGAAATAAATTCCTTATAGATTTCTTGAAGCGTCTGGTGTACAAGAGCCCCCAATTTGGGGCCTGAAATGTGAGGACAGGGTGTTACGATCTTTTTGGTTGCTAAATGTTTATTTTGATCCATTCAACCCTGTTACAGACATGCAGAGGGCTTTAACTGCCAAACCCAGATCAAGACATAGTAAATACAGCATCTTCACAGAATGGATAATTACTGCTCAGAGCACCCACATCCGTATGGCAGGATCCACATGGAAGGTCTAAAGAAAAGGGATCTGGGTCTCAACAAAGGACTAGGACTCAGCAAAGGCAAAGGCCACAGGGCCCCAGCCAGGAAGGGGCCTCCCCAGCACAGGCCATACAAAGTTTAGCAAAAGTGAGCTTTGCTCTTCTCTCCTCAGCAAATGCATGTGCCTTCATCAGGCATAGAGACTGTCTAAGGATGCAGATTATGCTTGCTTGGGCTTGAACTTTGCTAAGCTTTTCCTAAGTAGGCATTGTCTTTGGTCAGGTTTACCAGAAGCAAACCCTAACACAAGGATTCACATGTGAGCAATTTACTTAAAAACCGTGGCCGGGCGCAGTGGCTCACACCTATAATCCCAGCACTTTGGGAGGCCGAGGCGGGCGGATCACGAGGTCAGGAGATCGAGACCATCCTGGCTAACACCGTGAAACCTCGTCTCTGCTAAAAATACAAAAAATTAGCCGGGCGTGGTGGCGGGCGCCTGTAGTCACAGCTACTCGGGAGGCTGAGGCAAGAGAATGGCTTGAACCCGGGAGGCGGAGCTTGCAGTGAGCCCAGATTGCGCCACTGCACTCCAGCTTGGGCGATGAGCAAGACTCCATCTCAAACCAAAAAAAAAAACTGCTTCCGGGAGAAAATGAATTAAGGAATTAAAGGATGAGGGGAGAAGCCAAACTAGGATGCAATTTCTGGTCAAGGTGCAGCCTCAGTCTGAATCATCGGGGTGTCCTGGAGTATAAATTACATCACAGAATTTGTCCTGACTCATGGCAAGCATGCTGGGTGATTAGACTCACCAGCACAAGTGTGGAAGTTAGCATTCTGAGAGCCTGTGGGGGTGATTTTTGTCTTACTGAGGATCTGGTCTTGATTCTATAACCTCTGAGGCCCAGAAGAGCAATGGCCCAGGTTGAAAACTCTGCTCCACCCAGGTATTGACAACTCCTCTAGCTGAAATAGCTGAAATGCAGCAGAATTAGAAGTTGACAAGATGAATTTTGGCCTTGATGCAAATGAACAAGCCAGATCTCAGAAACCACACACTAAGAATGGATTGCTACAAAAAGAGAGCATCTGGATTCCTAGTAATTTTATGAAAACAAACAAACAAACAAAATCTCTACTCCCTAACTTTGAACTTTATTTTGCAAGAAAAAATTAACACCCAATTTATTTAAGTTCCTGTGTTGTCTCTCCAATGCTAGCAGTCAAACAAAATTTCTACCTAATATAATTGGTGAACTACCTTCAGGAATTTTTTTTTTTTTTTTAATTTTTTAGTAGAGACGGGGTTTCACCATGTTAGCCAGGATGGTCTCGATCTCCTGACCTCGTGATCTGCCCGTCTCGGCCTCCCAAAGTGCTGGGATTACAGGCTTGAGCCACCGCTCCTGGCCACAGGAATTTTTAAATCCTAATTTATATCAGTGTTAGGAGTCAAAATCCTGTTTTGCATTTGATTTGGGTTTTTTTTTTTTTTTCTGGCAGTGCAGGGATTGTTGCATTTTTAATTTCTAAATTATGTTCAACATGTGTCATATATATTACTTCTCTCATTCATGCACTTATTCATTCATTCCTCCAGCAAATATATATTGAGCACCTGCAGCCTGCCAAGTAGTATGCTAGGCTCTGGGGATGTCAGACAAACAAGACAGAGTCCCTTCCTCTAAAAAGTGCAGATTTAGTAGGAGAGACAAAGCAGGGAAACAAATACTACAGTGCAAAGTGTCAAACACTATGATAAATGTTTGACAGAAGGGTTGTGGTATCCTGGAGGATATGAGTTATTTCACCAGTAGCTGGAGGCAAATGTGTAAATCGTAGCATACTCTGCAAAGAACCACAAAAGAAAAGACTGTGCATGTCCTCTCTCTGCTCTGAGAGGTCTTTGAGTCATCAGCTGGGTGTTGCAGCCGTCCCTTCTGTTAGAAAGGAAACTCCAAGAGCAATCACATCTGTATGCACAGAGTAAATAAACTGAAGTCTAGAGGTGGGAATGCAATGTGGTGAAGCTGCCAGCCACATACACAATTCCTTCTCTTACTCTCAGCTCAAAGTCCATTGAAGGAAATTCAGACAAAAGCTGTCCTTGAAAAATCTTTGTCGTCTCCTTTTTCTTTGTCTTGTTTTACTGCATCGCTGTGGTTTGTTCTTTGTATTTTTTCTCATGAAGATGCCCTTGTGAAATTTACACAAGATTGACTCTTACCTTCTAGTCACATTTAATATTTTCAAAACTGCAGTAAGTTTGTATCAAATGGCAGCACAGTTATGCCCTGAGATGAAAGAGGTTTTTTTTTTTTTTTTTTTTTTTTCTGAATTACTTTAAGGGAGTTATTCTCTTGCAAAGTTTTCTCTTTGCCTTCTGGGTTAAAAGAAGCAATTATGGATGGTGAAACCTGGAGAATAGACTCTTGGAATAGACTTACTCAGTATATAAAAAGGAAGGGAAGAGAAGGAATGAGCCGTGCTGTCTTTTCAACAAGATACTCTCCCCAAGTGGGTTCACTCGCCCACAATTAAGTGGGAGATGAGCTGTTGGGAGTGCTGGCTGTGGATCACACCATCTTTGTCACCAATTACTGTCTTGACCACTGCCTCCAAGGAGTGACCATAAACAAAGCTCAAGCAGCTTTTTACTAAAACATTTCAAAAATAAAATCATAATTCTCAGAGTACAGAGGAATAGCTATGACCATCTAAATCTATCTTTTATATGATTAAAAGAGAAAGAACATGGGTGTCTCCCACTCATTTTCAGAATGCCCCACTTGGTCACTCCCTACACCGGCTGAGTGCTGAACCCTTCCTGATCTGACATTTTCTTTTCCTTTATCCTAATTCCTTCATGGTTTTAATTCTGTCTATTCTATTGAAGTCTCCCACCTACATCCATGTGGGGTTGATATGATCGAAAAAACAAAAGAAACAGCTGCAAGAAATGAGATTCAAGTCATAGAGAGAATTCAGCAGAAACATTAAATGAGAGCAAGAAATGACAAGAGAGAGAGATAAGTTTCCCAAGACTGTGTTGGGATATTACAGGGAAACCTTGGTCTCCCACCATCTAAGCTATTGGGATTCCAAACTAATTTAACCTAATGACAAAGGGCTGTGTCAACCCAGCAGACTAGGGAGCTTGGGAATGCACAGGCAATTGACATTAGTCATACTTATGCATAAAGCTCATTGGAGTGACCGCTGCTTCTTGTTATGGTGTAGACAGTAGCAACACGGTATCCTGCCCATACGCAACAAAAAGAACAGGTCAGATAAGCTACAAAATCATAGTTTAAAAAAACCTAAGAGTTGAAGATGAAAAAACACCTAAATAAACTAAATTTCATAAAATACCAAGCACTAGAAGACACCACAGCTGCCTTCAACCCTCAGGGAACAGTGAGAGGAGGAGGAATTGGCAAAAGACGAAGATAAGAAGACTAGCTGAACTTTCTGTGAACTATTAATGGTTATAGATGGGCCAATATTGTGGATTAAAATACTAAAGTTCCCAGTGATACAACGAGTCTGCACCCACATGCCAAAGCTTTCTCAAGGGCCTTCTCTGAGTGCATGGAAGTAGCACACCAAAGGCTCAGAGCAGAGCAAAAGACATGAGAAAAATCTCTCATTGGTACAATGAGGCTTCATGGAATGCAACAAAAAAGCTTCAGACAGGGTCCCAGGCCTTCCCCATGTGTACTGCAATTGTCCAGTAAAGGCTGGGGACAGGACAGCAAGGTAGAGAGATATTTATATTTTTCTGGATGCATAAAGCCAGAGGGCAGTGCTGGAAAGCAAAGAGAAGTCCCAGTGACCCAAAAAGTTGGCAGCGAAGTCGTAAAACAAAGAGAAGGTCCCCACAATTCAGAAAGCGGTTGCTAAGCTATAAAGCATAAAAAAGATTTCCAGAGTCCTGCTCTGCGGAAAGGAAAGTCCTGATATTATCCTCAAAATATTTGAAACCAGAATGGACTGGATCTAACTAAAACTGCAACAAGCCCAGACCCAGCTCAACTAAAGATTAAATCAACTCAGTCTCATGCATTACTGACCTGAAAGAAGGAGGGGTGGTCTTTTCTGAAGGGAATTATCATTTACTTCAATATATACAATTATTTACTCACATGATGAGCAGACAATCAAAAACTGTAAGACTTACAATGATGTAAGGAAATATGACCCATACTCAAAAGAATAGTATTTGGAAGCATAGCCACAGACGCCCCAGATCTCAGAATTAACAAAAAAGATTATAAAATAACTCTGATAAAAGATTAATAAATCCATGGGCAGATGGGGCATATCAGCCAAAAATGAAAGCTATAAAGAAAAAACAAATAGAGATGCTAGAAATGAAAACTACAATATCAGAAATAAATAATTTATTTTAGGTCTTAACAGCCAAGTATACACAACAGAAAATAAAAATGAATAAGTCTGAAATCATTCAATAAGAATTATTCAAGTTGAAATACAAAGACATAAAAATAATGAAAAGTGGAAAAAAGTACCTGAGATCTGTGAGATACATTCAGATGGTCTAATAACTAGTAATTGCGGCCCCAGAATGTAAAGAGAAAGAAATGGAAAAGAAATGGCAGAAGAAATATTTGAAAATATAATGACTGCAAGTTTTCCAAAAACGATTAAAGATATATTCCAGAGGTTCAAGAAAATCCATCAGATTTGCATCAAAGAAATGCTAAAAGAAGTTCTTTAGGATTTTAGATAAAGATAACAGATAGAAGCTTGGATTTGTAAGAAGAAATGATGAATATCAGAAAAGGTGTTATAAATATGTGTATAAATACAGAATGCCTTGTGTGTGTATGTGTGTGTATGTGTGTGTGTGCTTCCGTTTTTTTAAACTATTAATTGTGTAAACCAAAATCAGTAACTTTGTTTTGTGGGATTTTTTAAATATATAGAAGTCAAATATATGATTCAAGATAGAAAGAAAAGATTCAGAGGCTATAAATGAAATTATAACATTGTAAGATTTTTACATTGTTCGTTAAATGGGATACTATCATTTGAAGGTAGCTTGTGATAAATTAAAGCTGCATGTTGTAATCAAGAGCAACCACCAAAAAAAAATTACGAAAAGTCAATAGGGAAGACAAAATGAAAAATTTTTAAATACCTGTTTAACCCAAAAGATGGCAGGAAAGGAGAACAGAGAAACAGAAAATAGATGTGATAAATAGAATATAATTGTATCAATGACTGTATTAAATGTAAGTGTATTAAACACTCCACGTAAAGTATAAAAATTGTACAGCTGGACACAAAAGGAAATTC
Source organism: Rhinopithecus bieti (assembly GCF_001698545.2). Classification (NCBI taxonomy): domain Eukaryota; kingdom Metazoa; phylum Chordata; class Mammalia; order Primates; family Cercopithecidae; genus Rhinopithecus; species Rhinopithecus bieti. Next base: position 1,441,703 of record NW_016803705.1, on the reverse strand, counting down.
AATTTTATGCTGCTGACAAGAAACATACTTCAAATACAAAGGCAGGTATAGGCAAAAAGAGTGTAAGAAAAAATATACCATCCAAACACAAAGAACAAGAGAGCTAATGTGCCTCTATTAATATAAAACGAAAACTGTTCCAGACAAAAAAATACCAGAAATAGAGACCTTTAGTAATCATAAAAAATTAATTCTTTTAAAAATATATATAATAACCCTACGTGTTTATGTACCTAATGACAGACTTTAAAATATGTTGAACAAAATTTGACAAAACTAAAAGAAGAAACAGACAAATCCATAATCATAGTTGGTGGTTTTAATACCTGGTAAAGAGAAAAAGAAGGGAATAAGATAAGGTGAAATGCCTCATGGAAAACAGGGGTTCAGTGACATTCTACACGGGATTATGATTTGTTTCCCAAAGGTACCTCATTTATTAATACATTGAAAATAAGTGACTTGTTTCTCTCAATTTCTTTCTTCCCTTCTTGTGGAAGTTTTCCATTCTATGTTTTCCCTTCTTACAACTCCTTGTTTTCTAGAAATCACTTGAAAGGAACATTCAGTCACCTACTGCTACACTAGAAAGTTAGGCTTCTCTTGTGGCATTCCACAGTGAATCCCTTCATCAACATCCAGATCTTACAAAATGAAGTACCTCAGCAAGCTTTGAAGAGAAAGTATGTTCTACCCCTTCTACTTTCTGCCACATCACCACAATAACTAATCCTACCATCATCATCACAACTGGTTCCTTCATACCTTTAAGGTCCCTTCAAAGAAGACATCCTTGACCACTTCCCCTAAAATATAAGTCCTCTTCCATGAGTATGCTCTCTCAGCAACCTTTCTCTCATCAATAAAATTAATGTATCATTAATGAATTATTTGTGGGTTTTTTTTTTTCCTCTCTTTCTCACCTAAGACAGTAGTGTAGGATCTGGGACTTTAACTGTCTTGTTCACTCCATTAAATTCTAAGAATGGGAATCCAAGACTAAGGAAGGCTATGCCCTTTGGCCAACATCACACATCTAGAAAGTGACAAAACCAGGATTCAGACACTTATCAGCCCAGTATTTCTCCTTCCCCAACATCCAATGTGCTGCGTGAACTCCTGCATGCTGATACGATCGATCAATTTTTCAAGATTTAACAGAACTAAAAGAAGAAATAGAAAATTCTATCATCATGATTATATGTTTTAACGTTTTAATTTTCCTCAGTAGAGGGGAAAAGAAGAAAGTACGATGAGTAAATTCTAAGTAACTGGCTTAAAATGCAACCCACAACAGTGTTCCTTAAAAGTAATTCACTCAAGTTTCCTGAATGAGTCATTTTCCCACTCACCATTTTAATAGACCAACACAAGCTACTATAAAAAAAAAAACTCCTGTAATCTCAGTGACTTTACACAAGAGATGTTTATTTTTCATCCTTGTGAAGTATAAAATAGTGTTCCTAATTGATGAGCAACTTTCCTGCAAGTGACCATGTAGCAATCCATCAGCCTCAAGCTAAGAGAAGGGAAAGAACCTTAAATATCACATGTGGGAAATCTTTAAGAGGGAGGTCTGGAGACAGTGTATATCAGCGCTTCTCAAATTGTGACATATATTAGAATGACCAGGGAAGCAAGCATGCAGATTCTTCAACCCAATCCCCAGAAATTTCTGTTCTCTAGTTCTGGGCCAGGACTCAAGAATCTGTGTTTCCAACACACTACTAGGTAACGCTGAGCCCACTGTCTGGGAACCACAGATTGAATAGCACTAGTATATACCACTTCTACTGACATTTTATCGGCTAGCGCTCAGTAATATGGCTACACTCAACTAAATAGGGTCTAACTGTATGCTAACAAAGAAGAGGAACTGGGTTTGATGAACAGCTGGAGAGTCTCACCTATATATAATTTTTTTTTTTTAAGATGGAATCTCACTCTGTCACCCAGGCTGCAGTGGTATGATCTCAGCTCACTGCAACCTCTGCCTCCTGGGTTCAAGTGATTCCCCTGCCTCATTCTCCTGAGTAGCTGGGAGTACAGGCATGAGCCACCACACTCTGCTAAATTTTTTTGTATTTGTAGTAGAGACTGGGTTTCACCATGTTGGCCAGGCTGGTCTCAAGCTCCTGACCTCAAGTGATCCACCTGCCTTGGCCTCCCAAAGCACTGGGATTACAGTTGTGAGCCACCGCACCCAGCCCCTATATAATTTTTTAAAAATTACTTACTTATCCAGGCAATCAAGGAACCAGGAACTCAAACAAGAGAGATTAATAAGCTAAAATTACAACTCCTTCTTCCAGTCAATCTTTGACCTTGAATAAGAGTTCTCACTTAAGGAATCACAGTCAATTAAGAAAAGATCAGTGGCTATATTTTGACAAATGATTCTAATACATTGAGGCTAAGAATGAGAAAGGAAAATAAAAGACCAAGAAACGTGCATGCATGCACACACACACAAACACATGATATTAGCCAAGGAGAACCACATTTGTGTACCAGGATCTAGGCAAACCTACTCTTGCAAATAGAAATGCTAATGGGCCCTTAATTCTTGATAAAATATTAGCAGTGCTATAAATACACTCAGCCATCTCCAGGAGACCACATTTAATGCATATAACTCCCTGACCTTTAAGATTTTACTTATATTTATCAAGATGCCCCTGAGAGTCCTTACTCTGTTCCCATTTAGCCATTGGTCATGGGATAACAATGCCCTATGGTGTAAGTAATTGCTCAGGACAGTCATTGCCCTCCAGGGTTTCTTTCTTTCCCAGAAAGACTGTGTCTCCAGGATTGGTGGGACTTAGAGAGGTTGTTTAGTCTCTTCTGGCCTTCTGGCTAGAATATACTTAAAAACTGTTTCAAAAAATAGAAATCTGAACTTCACTCAGTAACCCTTTCCAGTTTTCATCCACTCTCCCTAATAAGGAATTCTGACTTAGTTTAACTTAAGTACCTCTCATCACAGTGAATTCATTTCCTCTCATTTTACCCATGGGGGAAACAAGATATTTGGCTACCAGTATCATAAGTTCAAGAGCTGTTCAAAGACTTAGTGATCCAATGCATAAATGATCTTTACTGACCACCATAATATATGACTCATCCTCAGCTTAGCACTTGGGACAAAAAGTAGACAAGTCTATTATCTTGGCAGTAGGAAGTTACTGTTAGTAATAACAAAGTACCAATAGTTTCAAATAATATTTCTTTTCTTTTCTTTTTTTTTTTGTTTGTTTGTTTTGTTTTTGAAACACAGTCTTGCTGTGTCACCCAGGCTGGAATGCAGTGGCACCATCTTGGCTCATTGCAACCTCTGCCTCCCGGGTTCAAGCAATTCTCCTGCCTCAGCCTTCCAAGCAGCTGGGATTATAGGCACCCACCACCATGCCCGGTTAATTTTTGTATATTTAGTAGGGACGGGGTTTCATCATGTTGGCCAGGCTGGTCTCGAACTCCTGACCTCAGGTGATCCGCTCACCTCGGCCTCCCAAAGTGTTTGGATTATAGGTGTGAGCCATCGCCCCCAGTTTTCCATAGTTTCTCTGTAACTGTGAACCTCAGAGTAGTATAGTATAGACACAATGGGCAACAGTAAAGTCCCTTTTCCTAGGAATCAACCAAAATTAGATTCTTAGGATCGGGGGGACATTTTCACAGTCATTTGGGAGCTGGTTGCAATTGTCTTAAGTAAATAACAAGAAAGTCATACTCAGCACTCCCCCCAAGTTCAGTGCCATTCACGATTCATTCAGTGCCATGTCAGGGCAAATGCTGAGATCTGCTCTATGACTGATTTGGTTTGACTATGTCCCCACCCAAATCTCATCTTAAATTGTTGCTTCCATAATCCCCACGTGTTGTGGGAGCGGACTGGTGGGAGATAATTGAATCATGGGGGTGGTTTCCCCCATACTATTCTCATGGTAATGAATAAGTCTCAGAAGATCTGATGTTTTTATAAGGGGTTTCCCCTTTTGCTTGACTCTCATTCTCTCTTGCCTGCCACCATGTAAGATATGCCTTTCACCTTACACCATGATTGTGAGGCCTCCCCATCCACGTGGAACCATGAGTCCATTAAACTTCTTTTTCTTTATAAATTACCCAGTCTCAGGTATGTCTTTATCAGCAGCATGAGAATGGACTAATACAATGACAGACAAAAATCAGGGCAAGACTTGGTTGCTGTCTTTCTGGAAACTAAGAGAGAAGCAGTCTATTTCAGGAATGGAATTACATTTCCCCCAAATGTCAAATCTCACTGGTTGATGGTGGCTGTGCTAAGTGCTATGATGAGAATTATGAAGCTTGGTCTAGGGTCAGTGAGAAAATACCGAGGACTAATTAGCAGCGTCTGCTCAGGACACAGAATATGAGAGTGGCAGCATGTTTTCCAGGTGTTTTCTAACTCCATCTAGTATTTCAGACTGAGACTCTCCCCAGATAGGAGAAGAATGTTTACCCTACCTACCACTTTCCATCATTGAAGTTTCCTGCAGACAAAGATAAGGTCCCAAGAAGAGGCCACTGGGCCTCAGGGACTTGGTTGGTTAGCCGTTGTCATCCCCCTATCACCCCCCGGGAAGGAAGCAAGCCTTTGTTACTTTCTTCTCCCAAAAAGAACACTTGAATTGCACAATATCTGATCTTCCCCATGTATGTTTGTTGTGATAATTCCTGAAACAAAAGCAGGTACAAGGTGAAATTACAGAAACAAACTTTCTCAATATCCAAGACAGGATTTATTTTCTTTTCTTTGAAGTTTCCTCATTTTGGCTCTCCTCCCACAGAAGAGGCCTCTGTTGCTCTCCCTTTAAAAGTGTGACCTGAGAATGAACAAACACTTCTTTCCTGAGACAGCCTGACATTTTATAAAGTGCTTTATTAACATCTGAAAGAAAAGGAAATAATTACAGAAATGCAATGGTGTAAAAATAGTTTGGTTTCCAAAGCACAGGTCTGTGAACCTAAACATAGCAATAAATCACAACTAAAAATGACCCCCCAAATTCCTCATCCTCAGGCTACTACCCCCAAGTCCTCTAGCAAGGACCATTGCCTGGATCCCTTCCCATCTCTCAAAAGTGACCTTTGGGTACCTTCTTGTCATCCTGACCCGAGGAAGTAGTACAAGAACAAGTTCCAACCTCTTTCACAGTTCCCACCTCTCATCTAGGGTCTTCCTCCTCAATTTCAGATCCAAGTCACATAGCCAGTTGCTGAAATGTGTTCATGGCAGTGCTAACTGGCATTCCCTGAGAGCTCATGAAAGATAACTGCTCCTGCCTTTATCTGCTTTCACTGAATTCTGTAAAGACCTATTTGGATGAGTCATCCCTCCATCTCCCCACCTATTCACATAAAGAAATTGTCTTACAAAAGTCTACCCACTAGAGTTTTAATATACCCTAACTCATTGACCATGGCTTGGCAAGTGAAGCTCTGAGGGAAGAAGAGACAGGCTGGTCCAGGCTCAGTGGGAAAGAATGCAGTGATCAATTAGCAACCTCTGTCATGAGTGTGGGAAGTCCATTAGCATGATCCATAGATGTATTTAGCAGCCCCAGCTTGAATTGTATAATAAGCATAATGGCAATCCAGAGTGAGCAAATAAAAAACAGGCCATTCTTCCCTGCCAGCTGGGCCAAGAAGCATTCATTTGGTCTGTGTGAGAATGCAGCTACAGCAATCATGGAGAATAATGCCAGCTTTGCAGACTAATGATTAATCCACTGTTCTAAGTAGCTCTAGACCTTTCCCATCACCCCTATTCTACTTTCAGTCAAAACGTTGGTCATCTTTAAGAAAACTTATACTTGTTCACATGATATCTACATTCATCCTCTGTTGTTACATGGATCTGTTGGGAATGCTGTGGTGATCACTTTCTTCAACATAATCAGGCCATAACCGCTGACACCAGGCAGCTACCTGAGCCACCTCACTCTCCAGCTTCTGAGTAAAATTGAGAAAGGCTGTTGGACTGCAAAACCAAATGGAATCCATTACAAGTTTATCTTATTCTGGCTAAGTTATATGTCCAATATAGAAATTAATCATAATTTCATAGATTAAGAAAAAGGACACGTGGTTTCACGCTATGAACAAATATCCAGGAGTGAAAATGCAAGCACTCTCATAATGAATATAAAATACAAGACAAGGGTTCCATATCTAGTCCATGTTTCTGCTCCTAACTTTGACTCTCACATTGCATAAAGTAAGAAAAAACAATAGGCTTGGCATGTTTATACACCAGAGGCAACCATATCAAAAAGACTGTAGGGGCCAGGCTTGGTGGCTCAAGACTGTAATCCCAGCACTTTGGGGGGCCGAGGCAGGCAGATCATTTGAGCTCAGGAGTTTGAAACCAACCTAGGAAACATGGCAAAACCTTGTCTCTACAAAAAATACAAAAATTGGTCGGGTGTGATGGCACATACCGGTACTCCCAGCTACTTGGGAGGCTGAGGCAGAAGGATGGCTTTAGCCCAGGGGGCGGAGGTTGCAGTGAGCTGAGATCAAGCCACTGTACTCTAGCCTAGGTGATAGAGGAAGACTCTGTCAAGAAAGAAAGGAAAGGAAAGGAAAGGAAAGGAAAGGAAAGGAAAGGAAAGGAAAGGAAAGGAAAGGAAAGGAAAGGAAAGGAAAGGAAAGGAAAGGAAAGGAAAGGAAGGGAGGAAGGCAAAGGAAGGGAGGGAGGAAGGAAGGAAGGAAGGAAGGAAGGAAGAAAGGAAGGAAGGAAAGGAAAGGAAAGGAAAGGAAAGGAAAGGAAAGGAAAGGAAAGGAAAGGAAAGGAAAGGAAAGGAAAGGAAAGGAAAGGAAAGGAAAGGAAAGGAAAGGAAAGGAAAGGAAAGGAAAGGAAAGGAAAGGAAAGGAAAGGAAAGGAAAGGAAAGGAAAGGAAAGGAAAGGAAAGGAAAGGAAAGGAAAGGAAAGGAAAGGAAAGGAAAGGAAAGGAAAGGAAAGGAAAGGAAAGGAAAGGAAAGGAAAGGAAAGGAAAGGAAAGGAAAGGAAAGGAAAGGAAAGGAAAGGAAAGGAAAGGAAAGGAAAGGAAAGGAAAGGAAAGGAAAGGAAAGGAAAGGAAAGGAAAGGAAAGGAAAGGAAAGGAAAGGAAAGGAAAGGAAAGGAAAGGAAAGGAAAGGAAAGGAAAGGAAAGGAAAGGAAAGGAAAGGAAAGGAAAGGAAAGGAAAGGAAAGGAAAGGAAAGGAAAGGAAAGGAAAGGAAAGGAAAGGAAAGGAAAGGAAAGGAAAGGAAAGGAAAGGAAAGGAAAGGAAAGGAAAGGAAAGGAAAGGAAAGGAAAGGAAAGGAAAGGAAAGGAAAGGAAAGGAAAGGAAAGGAAAGGAAAGGAAAGGAAAGGAAAGGAAAGGAAAGGAAAGGAAAGGAAAGGAAAGGAAAGGAAAGGAAAGGAAAGGAAAGGAAAGGAAAGGAAAGGAAAGGAAAGGAAAGGAAAGGAAAGGAAAGGAAAGGAAAGGAAAGGAAAGGAAAGGAAAGGAAAGGAAAGGAAAGGAAAGGAAAGGAAAGGAAAGGAAAGGAAAGGAAAGGAAAGGAAAGGAAAGGAAAGGAAAGGAAAGGAAAGGAAAGGAAAGGAAAGGAAAGGAAAGGAAAGGAAAGGAAAGGAAAGGAAAGGAAAGGAAAGGAAAGGAAAGGAAAGGAAAGGAAAGGAAAGGAAAGGAAAGGAAAGGAAAGGAAAGGAAAGGAAAGGAAAGGAAAGGAAAGGAAAGGAAAGGAAAGGAAAGGAAAGGAAAGGAAAGGAAAGGAAAGGAAAGGAAAGGAAAGGAAAGGAAAGGAAAGGAAAGGAAAGGAAAGGAAAGGAAAGGAAAGGAAAGGAAAGGAAAGGAAAGGAAAGGAAAGGAAAGGAAAGGAAAGGAAAGGAAAGGAAAGGAAAGGAAAGGAAAGGAAAGGAAAGGAAAGGAAAGGAAAGGAAAGGAAAGGAAAGGAAAGGAAAGGAAAGGAAAGGAAAGGAAAGGAAAGGAAAGGAAAGGAAAGGAAAGGAAAGGAAAGGAAAGGAAAGGAAAGGAAAGGAAAGGAAAGGAAAGGAAAGGAAAGGAAAGGAAAGGAAAGGAAAGGAAAGGAAAGGAAAGGAAAGGAAAGGAAAGGAAAGGAAAGGAAAGGAAAGGAAAGGAAAGGAAAGGAAAGGAAAGGAAAGGAAAGGAAAGGAAAGGAAAGGAAAGGAAAGGAAAGGAAAGGAAAGGAAAGGAAAGGAAAGGAAAGGAAAGGAAAGGAAAGGAAAGGAAAGGAAAGGAAAGGAAAGGAAAGGAAAGGAAAGGAAAGGAAAGGAAAGGAAAGGAAAGGAAAGGAAAGGAAAGGAAAGGAAAGGAAAGGAAAGGAAAGGAAAGGAAAGGAAAGGAAAGGAAAGGAAAGGAAAGGAAAGGAAAGGAAAGGAAAGGAAAGGAAAGGAAAGGAAAGGAAAGGAAAGGAAAGGAAAGGAAAGGAAAGGAAAGGAAAGGAAAGGAAAGGAAAGGAAAGGAAAGGAAAGGAAAGGAAAGGAAAGGAAAGGAAAGGAAAGGAAAGGAAAGGAAAGGAAAGGAAAGGAAAGGAAAGGAAAGGAAAGGAAAGGAAAGGAAAGGAAAGGAAAGGAAAGGAAAGGAAAGGAAAGGAAAGGAAAGGAAAGGAAAGGAAAGGAAAGGAAAGGAAAGGAAAGGAAAGGAAAGGAAAGGAAAGGAAAGGAAAGGAAAGGAAAGGAAAGGAAAGGAAAGGAAAGGAAAGGAAAGGAAAGGAAAGGAAAGGAAAGGAAAGGAAAGGAAAGGAAAGGAAAGGAAAGGAAAGGAAAGGAAAGGAAAGGAAAGGAAAGGAAAGGAAAGGAAAGGAAAGGAAAGGAAAGGAAAGGAAAGGAAAGGAAAGGAAAGGAAAGGAAAGGAAAGGAAAGGAAAGGAAAGGAAAGGAAAGGAAAGGAAAGGAAAGGAAAGGAAAGGAAAGGAAAGGAAAGGAAAGGAAAGGAAAGGAAAGGAAAGGAAAGGAAAGGAAAGGAAAGGAAAGGAAAGGAAAGGAAAGGAAAGGAAAGGAAAGGAAAGGAAAGGAAAGGAAAGGAAAGGAAAGGAAAGGAAAGGAAAGGAAAGGAAAGGAAAGGAAAGGAAAGGAAAGGAAAGGAAAGGAAAGGAAAGGAAAGGAAAGGAAAGGAAAGGAAAGGAAAGGAAAGGAAAGGAAAGGAAAGGAAAGGAAAGGAAAGGAAAGGAAAGGAAAGGAAAGGAAAGGAAAGGAAAGGAAAGGAAAGGAAAGGAAAGGAAAGGAAAGGAAAGGAAAGGAAAGGAAAGGAAAGGAAAGGAAAGGAAAGGAAAGGAAAGGAAAGGAAAGGAAAGGAAAGGAAAGGAAAGGAAAGGAAAGGAAAGGAAAGGAAAGGAAAGGAAAGGAAAGGAAAGGAAAGGAAAGGAAAGGAAAGGAAAGGAAAGGAAAGGAAAGGAAAGGAAAGGAAAGGAAAGGAAAGGAAAGGAAAGGAAAGGAAAGGAAAGGAAAGGAAAGGAAAGGAAAGGAAAGGAAAGGAAAGGAAAGGAAAGGAAAGGAAAGGAAAGGAAAGGAAAGGAAAGGAAAGGAAAGGAAAGGAAAGGAAAGGAAAGGAAAGGAAAGGAAAGGAAAGGAAAGGAAAGGAAAGGAAAGGAAAGGAAAGGAAAGGAAAGGAAAGGAAAGGAAAGGAAAGGAAAGGAAAGGAAAGGAAAGGAAAGGAAAGGAAAGGAAAGGAAAGGAAAGGAAAGGAAAGGAAAGGAAAGGAAAGGAAAGGAAAGGAAAGGAAAGGAAAGGAAAGGAAAGGAAAGGAAAGGAAAGGAAAGGAAAGGAAAGGAAAGGAAAGGAAAGGAAAGGAAAGGAAAGGAAAGGAAAGGAAAGGAAAGGAAAGGAAAGGAAAGGAAAGGAAAGGAAAGGAAAGGAAAGGAAAGGAAAGGAAAGGAAAGGAAAGGAAAGGAAAGGAAAGGAAAGGAAGGAAGGAAGGAAGGAGAGAAGAAAGAAGGAGAGACTATAGGAAATAAGGAAAAAATTAGCCTAGCAATAGAGAGAAAAAGGCAAAAAGTTATCTTACAAATAGTTAAAACTCTCAGGTAACAACAGATAATATGCAAATAAGAAATAAGGGATGTGTTCTCCAGTATTTCTAGCATATATTAATATCTTATTAACACTTTATTAAGATTCTCCTAAGAATTGCAAGCTTTTCAGGATAGGAAAAAAGGTTCCCATTCAATCTACACTGTAGAAAATGGCTAGCAGGTGTAAGGTTAAAGAAGCCTTATTATTGAGGTAAATTCTTGGCATTACTGGTGCCTGGGCTTCTGGTGAGACATTATCAGATAGTTTAGAAATAAGGAAGATAAGATTGGAGTTAGAACCTTAACACCAATAAAAAGAAATCAGAAAAGAGATAGGCAAATTTGTCTTAAGGAAATAGAATAATTCATGTAATTAACTCCCTTAATTCAGATTCTATGCCAAACAGTCTTTTTATTGTGATTTCTTTCCCATGTCATCTGTAGTGGGTTGAGCTGTGTCTCCCAAGGAGACATTTGCAAGTTCTAATAACTGGTACCTGTGGACATGACCTTATTTGGAAATAGGGTCTTTGTAGATGTAAGTAAATTAAGGCCAGGCACAATGGCTCACGCCTATAATCCCAGCACTTTGGGAGGCCAATGAGGGTGGATCACCTGAGGTCAGAAGTTTGAGACCAGCTTGGCCAACATGGTGAAACCTTATCTCTACTAAAAATACAAAAATTATCCAGGCATGTTGGTGGGTGCCTGTAGTCTCAACAACTTGGGAGGCTCAGGCAGCAGAATCACCTGAATCTGGGAGGTAGATGTTGCAGTGAGCCAAGATCATGCCACTGCACTCCAGCCTGGGCAACAGAGCGAGACTCGGTCTCAAAAAATAAAAAATAAAAATAAATAAATTACAAATCTCAAGGTGAGATCATCCTTGATCTAGGATGGGCCCTAACTCCAATGACTGATATCTTTAGAATAGAATGGAGTGGGAAATTTGAGACAGAGAAACTCAGAAAAAAAGTCCATGTAAAGATAGAGGCAGAGGTTGGATTTATGCTGTGATAAACCAAGAAATTTCAGAGCCACCAGAAGCTGGAAGAGACAAAGAAGGATCTCCCTTAGGACCTTTGGAAGGAGTGTGATCCTGCCAACACCTTCAGTTTGGTGTTCTGGCCTCCAAAATTATGAGATAAAAAATTCTGTTAATCTAAGCCAACATTTTTATGGCAATTTATCATAGCAGGTCTAGGAAACTAATGCACAGTCTGCTTTAAGGAAAAGATTGCACTGGCCGAAGGACTCAAGTGTCTAGCCCTTAAGCAGATATGTTACCATTGTATGTTTTTAAGTTGGCATTCTATTTCTTTAAAGCCATTCATACACTTGGTGTATTAGAAAATAGGTTAAGTTATACTGCAGCAGTAACCCCAAATCTAAGTGTCTGGACATGCTACATGCCCACCAAGGGTTGTTAGTAGATTGTGATCCACACAGTCACTCAAGAACTGAAAATATACCATGTTGTAGATGTGCCATGTGGAACACACAGCATGTTTGGTGGCAGCAGCAAAAGAGAGTGTGAAGTCCTAATAAAACAAGTAAGCAGTGACAATGAAGGGTCCCCAGGTAGGGCAGAATAATTGTTCTGAGGCTAATCACAGACACCCCTCTGGCACGACATCCTGTTCCCAAACACCTCTTTCTGCACATGGTCCCAACGGCACGAACTTATCTGCACATAGCCCCTCCAATACTTCCCTCAAGCCCCTGTCTCTTGGCAAGCAGCCCCTTCTCTGCCATGCACCCTTGCAACGTATCTTTGTATTTTCTCTAATAAATCTGCTTTTCTTTACCTACAACTGTATTGGTAAATTCTTTTACCATCTGCAACAGTGGGCCCAGCTAGCCGCAGCCATGCAGAAAGCACATAGAAATTTCACACCAACTCTTCTATCCCTTAACCCAGAAGAGAAACACAAAACTTCTGTTCAGAGTCCACCAGCAAAACTAGTCACATGGCCCTGCCTTATTGCAAGAGCAATGGTAAACACATGGGAGTAAATAAAATCTTTTGTGAGCAAGACTTTTGTTACCACACTTATGAATCCACATGGGTAAAAAACAACTCTTTTCTCTGTTGACTCAAGAGGGAAGCTACTGAGATTGTAAGTTTGAAGTTTAGTCCTTGAACCGTGGCAAACTTCTTTTGTGCTTCTTATAACCTATAAGAAGGTGACACCAGGTGACTTTATCTGGGCCGCATACCATCCTACTATGTCAGCACTACATGCAAAGAAGACATTTTAAAACTATTTTTAATGTGTACAGTACAAGAATACTGAAGAAGCTCTCCAAGGTCCAGCCCAAGTCTAGCCTTCTGTGACTTTCATTCCAGACTGACTGCAACTTCTGGCATCATGGTACAAATGTGCAAGCCATCCCACCCGCACCGTCCTTTCAGGTACTATAAAATGTTGAGGCCAGGTGAGGTGACTCATGCCTATAATCCCAACTCTTTGGGAAGCCTATCTTGGGGGATTGCTTGAGACCAGGAATTCAAGGCCAGTCTGGGCAACATAACCAGACACTGTCTCTACAAAAAATAAATAAATAAAAATAAAAAAATTAGCCAGGTGTGATGATGTGCACCTGTAGTCCCAGCTACTTGGGAGGCTGAGGCAGGACAATTGCTTGAGTCCAGAAGTTCAAGGCTGTAGTGAGCCATGATCCCACCATTGTACTGCAGCCTGGGTGACATAGCAAAACTCTGTTTCAACAGAAAAGGGATTCCCAAGGCCAGGCACGGTGGCTCACATCTGTAATCCCAGCACTTTGGGAGGCCAAGGCAGGTGGATCACCAGGTCAGGAGATAGAGACCATCCTGACTAACAAGCTGAAACCCCGTCTCTACTAAAAATACAAAAATTAGCCAAGCATGGTGACAGTCACCTGTAGTCCCAGCTACTTGGGAGGCTGAGGCAGGAGAATGGCTTGAACCCGGGAGGCAGAACTTGAAGTGAGCTAAGATTGCGCCACTGCACTCCAGGCTGGGCAACAGAGCATCTCGAAAAAAAGAAGAAAAAAAAAAAAAAAAGAAGGAATGTGACTCGGATGACCTAAAGCCTCTGTTCCCCTTTACGCTGTCAAGTTTTGGAATTGGGTGTCAGAGGATTCCCTGCAATTCTCAGGAAAGATGGTAACCTGGGACACTGAAATATTTTTTCAGTTGCAATACCAAGACAAACGCCAAAAAAAGAAATTTTATATACCAAACCTTTATTACAAATTCTCCCTGAAATATCTATAGACCATTGTAACTTACTAAGTGGAGCCATATAAACATAAAAAAAACTTTGATATTCTGAATCATGTGGCACCTGAGGGTCATCATTCTTAATAAGACACTGTACTTGGAGTAGGATTAGCCCTTCCAAAGCAAGAGGAAAAGACTTCACCCTGAGGGACTCCAATCATGGAACTGTTCCAGATGAGTTCTCACCTTCCAAAAATCATCTGGAATCACACCTATCCTATTTCATCCAGGTCTCAGGAGCCTGAATCCAATCCAGGTTTCCTTCTCACCATTTTCAAACAACAGCAGCAAAATCTGGATCCCAATAATTACCACTGAGTACGATTTAGGGGAAAAAAAGTAAACAGTCTTCAAATTGCGATCTGCTGCAATTTCCAGCTGAGGTAAACAAGCTTCACAAACACAGACGTTTGCAGAAAATTCTTCCTGTGCTGGTAAAAAATGTTTTCAAATGGATGCAGGTGGTCCTGGTGAGATTCCAGCACAGCATTGGGTATTCCCTTAAGGGCATGTTCCCTTCCTGCTACTTAACTGTTATTTTTATCTACAAATTAATAGGTGCAGTTAACCCGGAGTTGGGATTTAACCAGTGAATGGGGAATTGGAACCTCAGAGATTGCTACACAAAGGAGGGAAGTGAGGTTATTCCCACAAGCCCTGTCAGCTCTAGGTAATGACGCCTTAAAATCAGAAATAAATGTCTTTCCTTCCAAGGCAATTGGCCTGAAGGAAGAGCAAAGGAGAGCTCATTTACCCTACAGCAAACTACCCAAAAATGGTGGAACTTATTAGAGGAAATGTCATGTCCTGTCACCAGCCTTGCACTGTGCTGCTTGCTACCCATTTAAAGCAGGGAATCTAGAGACCTGTACTTTCTATCCTCATTCAATGGCATGATTGGACACCATAATGAACAAGTCCCAAAGGCTGTTGCACAAAGCAGGGAAACCAGGTTCTGCCCCAAAAGACCGGCTACAGAGGTGGCACTTATCTAGATAATTGATTAAAGAGAAACAAGAGGCTGGGCGTGGTATATGATCTTAATTTCCCAACCTCAAAAATCTCTGGCAACAGGATTTTCTGAACTTTAATTCTAAGTTTGACAAGGGATAATATTTACATTTATCAAGCCATGGGGGGTGGCTCACTCTTGTAATCCCAGCACTACGGGAAGCCGAGGCGGGTGGATCATGTGCGGTCAAGAGTTAGAGACCAGCCTGGCCAACATGGTGAAACCCCATCTCTACTAAAAACACAAAAATTAGCTGGGCATGGTGGTGGGCACCTGTAATCCCACCTACTCGGGAGGTTGAGGCAGAAGAATCACTTGAACCCAGGAGGTGGAGGTTGCAGTGAGCCAAGATGGCACCATTGCACTCCAACCTGGGTGACAGAGAGACTCCATCTCAGAAAAAAAAAAGAGAGAGAGAGAGAGAGAGAAAACAAGAGTGCTGCATGTGTCCACGGGTAACTTTCTTATGGCTAGTTTAGACTTGAAAACGAGGCGTTAATACTGAAGCTTCTGAACAGACCTGCTTTCTCAGGCATTCTTAGTCCATATTGACTGAATGAAGATGAATGTGATGCTTTGTCTTCTCAACAGATTCTGTTGAGGGTTTGATAAATCCAAATGATAGACCAAATTTAAATGATCCAGATTAATCTACTGATAAATGATTACCTACTACCTACTGTGATAGACTAGCCAGGATCCTTCACTCTTTCACAGTAACAACACCCAGTTTGTTCAGTGAAATACTCCTTCCTTCAATCTCATTTGACGAGTTTATATCAGTGATCCCCAACCTTTTTGCCACCAGGAGCCAGTTTCATGGAAGACAATTTTTCGCTGTACCAGGGCAGTGGGGATGGTTTTGAGATGATTTAAGTGCATTACATTTATTGTGCACTTTATTTTCTATTATTATTACATTATAATACATAATGAAATAATTATACAACTCACCATAATGTAGAATCAGTGGGAGGCTTGCACTTGTTTTCCTGCAACTACATGGTTCTATCTGGGGGTGATGGGAGACAAAGACAGACCATCAGGCATTAGATTTTCATAAGGAGCACAAGACCTAGATCCATTGCATGCACAGTTCACAGTAAGACTCAGCCTCCTATAAGAATCTAATGCCGCCACTGATCTGACAAGAGGCCGAGCTCAGGCAGTAATGTGAGCAATGGGGAGCAGCTGTAAATACAGATGAAGCTTCACTTTTTCACCTGCCACTCACCTCCTGTGTGCAGCCCAGTTCCTACCAGGCCATGGACTGGTATCAGTCCATGGCCCTAGAGGTTGGGGAGCCCTGGTTTAGATGATATTAAACCCACACCTGGCCTGGCTGATGAGAACATTACATCCTTCAGCCGCCAGGGTGGACCAACATAAGTGATCCAACTAAAACCAATGACTTTTGCTGGGAAGACAGGTGAAGAGACAGAGAGGAAAAAAAACAGAGAGAAACTGTTTTGCCTTCTCATTTTCTTGTCATCCAGAAGCCTACATTAGTCAGAGTCAGGCTGCCACCTAGAGGGAGAGGCCTGAACTGAGTGATCATAGAGATAAACCAAGGGATGTAGAACTGAAGGATGGAGAGAAACCAAGACCTGACAACCACTGGTGACATCATTTGAGCCCAAATCCAGCCATGTCTACAGGTGAGGTCCCCAAAACTTTTCGATTAAGTCAATAAGTTTCCTTTTTTTGGAAGTTGTTTAAACACATTCAGATAGGAAGTTTTTGTTACTCCACACTGAATTAGTAAAACTTTCCATAAGTATGTGTTTAACACTGTGAAAGTAATTTTAAAATACGAAACACATAGACTCTTCCAACAAGAGATTTACATGCTAGTTAATAGAACACATATTATGGTACACAGGAGTAGACACTCATTGTTATGGTTTAAACAACCTGGCACTCTGATAAATTTTCAGAAAAACAGAGCCTGAGAAGTTATTATAGTTCCATGGGAAAAGGAAGTGGGGTTACCCAAGGTCCTGTTTTTAATTCCAGCTATTGAGTACAAAAAGGACCCATTACAATGATGATTTCAAAGTCTTGTTAGAGCAGATTTAGAGACCTTGAAACCTCCACCCACCACCATAATTTCTTGCTTTATTGTTCAGAGTGCCTGAAGCTTTAGATTCTGAATTCTAAGTTCTTCAGAGTAAAGACCTTACATTGGAATCTCAGCTACACAAAGCACAAAGAATGTCAGAGATGCTATATATATAAATTATACACAGCAGCAGTGATGAGAGAAAAGGAGTTACAAAGAAATTGTACTCCTCAGAGCTTTATGAAAGTAATATTTCACATTGAAACAAGAAAATCTGGGAAACAGTTTGTACTACATAGAAGTAGAAAATTGGGAAGTTAAGATCTGTGTTTTTAATATGTCATGATTAACTTAGGAATGGACATTGGAAATTTATGATCTGGATCACTCTCCCTCAGTGAAATAATGCCTTGTGCTTATTTTTGTAAACTATATAGAAATGAATCTTTAGGTTAAAAGCCCAAATCCTTTCATGGAGCCATTTCTTCCTTTAGTGATCTATGCATTTAGAAAATTGGTACATAAAGTAATATATTAAGATGAAAACTATAAAACATTTTGAAAAGTATTCGGAGTTTTGATGTATTTCAGAAAAAAATATAAAATTACGAAGTTTTACAGGCATAGGAAATGATACAAGCAAAATAGAAGATCCTAAGAGATATTTACAAATGATGAACAAATGTGAGGTATAGACAAAAACTAATTGACATTGGCATCCTCTGAAGCTTTTCCTATTTTCTCTTCCACCTATCCTCTCCACCAAAAAACAGATAAAAATGCCCCATAATACAGATACCCAAAGGGCAATTACATGTATCCTATAAAATGTTCAAGCTACCACTAGCTCTTTGTGACATTCGATAAATCAAGAAGGAAAATTGATCATCAGACATTTTAAAATAACAGCTTCATTGAGATGTAATTCACATGCAGCTAAAGTTTACCCTTTTAAAGTTTATAATTCATTGGTTTATGATATATTCACAAACTACTGAAACTGCCTCAGGAAAGTCTGTACAGAGATTAGTATTTGTCCAATTCATTTAGGTTATCTAATTTGTTGCCGTGCAATTGTTCATAGTATTCCATTATGAACCTTTTTCTGTAAATCAGTAGTGATTTCCTTTTACTGTCCCTAATTCAAATAAGTTCAATCTTTTCTCTTTTTCGTTGGCCAGTCTAAAGTGTGTCAATTAAAGTGATCTTTACAAATAACCAATTTTTTATTTCAATGATTTTCTCCATTGTTTTTCTGTTCTTTCTTAATTTCTGCCCTGGTCTTTATTATTTTCTTCCTTCTGTTTGCTTTGGGTTTAGTTTGCTTTTCTTTTTATAGTTGCTTAAGTTAGAAGGTTATGATATTGATTTGAAATTTTCATTTTTAATATAGGTAGTTAAAGCTATAAATTTTCTTATAAGCACTGTTTAAGTTGTATCCCATAAGTTTTGGTACGTGTGTTTTTGTTTTCATTCATTTCAAATTATTTTCTAATTCTCCTTGTGATTTTTTCTTTGACTCATTAGTTATTTAGGAGTGTTTTGTTTAATTCCCACTTATGTATAAACTTCCCAAATTTCCTTCTATTACTGATTTCATTTTTGTCCTTTTAATCCTTTTGTAATTTTAATCCTTTAAAATTTATTGAGGCTTATCTTATGACCTAACATATAGTCTGTTGTGGAGATAGTTCCATGTGTACCTGAGACAAATATGCATGTTGCTATTGTTGAGTGTGGTGCTCTATAAATGTCTGTTGAGTCTAGTTGTAGTCTTCTTCGGGTCTTTCATTTTATTGATCTTAAGTCTGGTTGTTCTATCCATTAATAAGAATGGGTTACGAAATCCTCCAACTATTACTGTTAGATTGTCTATTTCTCCCTTTGATCTTATCAGTTTTTGCTTCATGTGTTTTTGGTGCTCTATTGTTAGGTGCATATATGTTTATAATTAGTATATCTTCCTAATGAATTCACCCTTTTATTATTATAAAATATCTTCCTTTATCTCTAGTAACAATTTTTATCTTAAAGTCCATTTTGTCTGATAATGTAGCCACTCTAGCACTCTTTTAAGGATTGTATGCATGGTATATATTCTCCATCCTTTTGCTTTAAACCTATTTGTGTCTTTGACCCTAAAGTATGTCTCTTTTTTTTTTTTTTTTGAGACGGAGTCTTGCTCGGTCGCCGGGGCTGGAATGCAGTGGCCGGATCTCAGTTCACTGCAAGCTCCGCCTCCCGGGTTTACGCCATTCTCCTGCCTCAGCCTCCCGTGTAGCTGGGACTACAGGTGCCCGCCACCTCGCCCGGCTAGTTTTTTGTATTTTAGTAGAGATGGGGTTTCACAGTGTTAGCCAGGATGGTCTCGATCTCCTGACCTTGTGATCCGCCCGTCTCGGCCTCCCAAAGTGCTGGGATTATAGGCTTGAGCCACCGCACCCGGCCAAGTATGTCTCTTATAGAAGCATATATGTGGATGACAGTGGTTTTGTCCAGTCTGCCAATGTCCGCCTTTAATTGGAGAGTTTAATCCATTTACATTTAATTTATTACTGATAATGTAGGATTTATGTCTGCCATTTGCTGAGGCAGGGGGTTTCTGTGTATCTTATGTCTGTTTTTTTTTTTTTTTTTTTTTTTGTTCCTCTATTCCTCCAATACTTTTTTTGTTAAATAGATATTTTCTTGTATATCATTTTAATTCACTTGTTGTTTCTTTTACTATGTCTTAGAAGTTATTTCCTTAGTAGTTTTCATGAGGAATACAATTAACATCTAAAAACAATCTAATCACATTAATACCAATCTAACTTTAATAGTATAAAAAACTTCGCTTCAGTACAGTCCCGTTTCCTCCACTCTCCTTTGTAGGACAGGTCTGCTGGTGATACATTCTCTCAGATTTTGTTTTGGTTTCCTAGAAATACCTTAATACCCCCTTTATTTATGAAAGATAGTTTTGCTTGATATAAAATTATTGATTGACAGGTATTTTTCTTTCAGCAGTTTGGATATGTCATTCCACTGCGTTCTGACCTCCACAGTACTCCTACTGTTAATCTACAGTTGTTAATCTCATTGAGGATCCCTTGAACATGATGAGTCACTTCTGTCTTCATATTTGCAAGATTCCTTGTCTTTGTCTTTTTTTTTTTTTTTTTTTTGAGACAGAGGACAGAGTCTTGCTCTGCTCTGTCACCCAGGCTGGAGTACAGTGGCATAATCCCGGCTCACTGCAACCTCTGCTTCCTGGATTCAAGTGATTCTCATGTCTCAACCTCTCAAGTAGGCGGGACCACAGGCAAGCACCACCATGCCCAGATAATTTGTTTGTATTTTTAGTCGAGATGGGGTTTCACCATGTTGACCAGGCTGGTCTTGAGCTCCTGGACTCAAATGATCCACCTGCCTCAGCCTCCCAAAATGCTGGGATTATAGGCATGAGCCACCACGTCCAGCCTCCTTGTCTTCGTCTTTAGATAGTTTGATTATCATGTGTTTATTGTGGATCTCTTTGGGTTTATGCTTTTAAAGTTTAATGAGCTTCTTGAATGTATAGATTAAATTTTTATCATATTTGGAAAACTTTGGATATTATTTCTTCAAACATTCTTTCTGCCCCTTTCTCTTCCCTCTCCTTCTAGATCTCCTACTATGCATGTATTAATACATGTGATGATGTCCCTCAAGTCTCTGAGGCTCTATTCACCTTTTCTTCTTATCATTTCTAGGACTGGATAGTCTGAATTTACCTGTCTTCAAGTTCATTTATCCTTTCCTTGTTCTGTTCAAGTCTAGTACTTCTTATAAATTTTGCATTTCAATTATTGTTCTCAACTCCAGAATTTATATTTGGTTCTTTTTTTTAAAATAATTCCTATCACTTTACTAATATTTGGTGAAGTATCATTCTCATACTTTCTTTTGGTTCTTTAGACACCGATAGCAGCAGGGTGCAGACAAATGTCTACGCAAATGGGGCATGTCCCTGGTGAAATCCTACCTTCAAGCTAAAAAACAACCTGAAGGCTGAAAGACTGGACTGCTGGTCCTGGATGAAACCCAGACCCAGAGTGAGGACTTCTGTTCCTGTTTGCCTGCCCTTTCCTGATTGATTCTTTCTGAATAATGCCTTTTAACCAATCAAATGTTGCCTTTTCCAATACTACCTATGGCCTGCCCCTCCCCTATTCTAAGCCCATAAAAGTCCAAGATTCAGCCACACTGGGGGTACTTTCCTGCCTTTGGGTAGGGGGACAACCCCCATGTTCTCTCTCCCTGGAAAGCTGTTTTGTCACTGAATAAAACTCTCCACCTTGCTCACTCTTTGATTGTCAGTGTATCTTCATTCTTCTTGGACACTGGACAAGAACTCGGGAACTATTGCACAAACCAGAGTCAGCCTATGAAGGCTGATTTGACAGGGTACCTCCTGCAGTGGGTAGCATGCCTCTGGCATTGCTGGCTGGAGATCCCTGACTGGCAAAGGGACCAAGAAATATCCTGTATCACTGCCAATCAATAAGAAAGGTTCTGTTACAATAGCATGATAAAAATAAAATCTCAATCGCTTAATCTTCAAATTATATATCTTATTCCTACTACACATCTAGATGTAGGGTGAGGGGAGATCTATGGCCATCACACAGAGACCCAGGCTAATGGAGGCTTCATTTTCTATAGGTGATTTCAACATTAACACTACATGGTAAAGTGAATCTCCCACTGGTTCTTTTTTAAAATTTTTTCCATAAAGTGAAAGTAAGTTTATTAAGAAGGTAAAGGAATAAAGAATGGCTTCACCATAGGCAGAGCAGCCCTCACTGGTTCTTAAAGAGCTTGAATTTCATTGGCCCAAACAAATCACTTGACCATACCTAACTCTGAATGGATCAGAGCTGTGTAATTCTATCATATGACAGGAAGAAGAGAAAAGCCAGTTTATGAACAGTTAAAATGTCTATGACCATGAGTCTTATCATTTTATTCTTTATCATTCTTAATTTAACAAGGACTATTTAGTACTAAGTATAGATGTCAGTTTTCAGAAGTCTGCTTAACAAGTAAACACAGAGAAAAACTGCCTAGTAATATATTAAATTTTGGTCACCACTCAGTTTATTTCCCTAGAGAAATCTGGTAAAATAAATTCCACTAGCAGAATTCTGGATTCCTGTTAGAGTTGGCAATGATGATAACTCTGGGGATATTGTGCCCCCAAATGATACCATTTAGTGGGGGATAAAAAAAGGAAGCAGAGTTTCAGTGTCATTCTTAACATCTATTCCTTCATTTAACAGACAATGATTGGCTGGCACACACTAGTCTATTTCACTCATTAAAAAACATTCCATAGCAGTCTATTATTTGACAGATTCAGTTCTACAAATATGCATTAGCACCTGCAATGTACTAGAAACAAGCAATGCCAAGATGAATTCAATCCAACTCTACCCTGAAAAAAGCACACAGACCAAAGGAAGGTAGTGGTCATGTGATTAACAGATTACAATGCAAGGGTAGTGTTTGACAGCCAAGTTTTACTCTCTCAGTAAAACTGACCTTCAGACCCATGGAAAGCCTCAGAATATCTGCCCTCCCACTCCTACCAAAACTACAGTAGAGAAAATAGGTAGTTGGGTAGGATAAAGTAACGACCCCACTTCTAGATCACTGATTTTCAAATATTCATACATAACAGAAGTACCTAGAAAAACTGATATCAATGTAGATTCTCAGGGCCCATCTCAAATGTTCAGATTCAGTTGATATAGTCTTTGCTGTCAGACCCATGGGTGACAGTTATGGATTTTATTGTGTCTTCCAAAAACTTCATATGCTGAAGTTCTAACCTTTGGTTTTCCAATATGTGAGCTTATTTGGAAGTGAGGTTGCTGCAAATATAATTAGCTAAGATGAGTTCACATTAGGGGTGGGCCGTAGTCCAATATGACTGCTACTTTTATGTATTACTCTGCTCGGGCCCCCATAACAAAATAGCACAGACTGAGTAGTTCAAACCATAGAAATGTGCTTCCTCACTGTCTTGATGTTGATGGTCCAAGATAAAGGTTAAGTTTACCATCAGTAGGCCTAGTTTCCTCTGAAGCTTCTTTCAGTGGCGCCTCCTTCTCCCTGGGTCCTCACGTGGCTATCTCTCTGTGGGCCCACATCCCTGGTGTCTTTCTGTGTGTCCAAATTTTCTCTCCATGTAAGAACAGCCATCAGATTGGACTAGGGCCCATCCTAACCTCATTTTAACTTAATCATCTCTTTAAAGGCCCTGCCTCCAAATATAGTCACATTCTAAGGTACCAAGGTTAGAGTTTCAACATATAGATTGGGCAGAGGGAAGGCAAACATAATATAGCCTATACACCTTACAAAAAGGGAAAATGTAGACACAGACTCACATGGGGGGAATGCCATGTGAACATGAAGGCAGAGATCTGGTGACATAACCAAAACCAAGGACACCAGACTGCCAGCAACCCATCAGAAGCTAGGGGAGAGGCCTGAAACAGATTCTCCCTTATGCACTCAGAGGGAGCCAACTCTGCTGACACCTGGATCTCAGACTTCCAGTTTCAGAACGGTGAGACAACCCATTTGTTTGTAGTCCACCATGTGTGGTCGTCTGTCGCAGCAGCCCTAGCCAACTGATCTACCCTCCTTTCCCGCCACAGTCAATGCCACCAGACGTCCTGGTTAATAGTCCTGAATTTCTTTGCCTGAGACCTTTCCCTGACTGCCAGAGTTTACAGGCTGGGATATTAATGCTCCAGAAGCCACCTTCAAATAAGAAGTGATGGAAGTTGGTGTGTAAATACCTCAGATCCCTGCCCCTCAGGAGTAATAAATGTTCTGTAGGACAGAGTTCCTCTAGAGTGTTAACCTTCAGTTGGGGGCTTCATAACGTACCGAAAATCATCTGACCCATCTTCTCTGCCCTCTTCCCCACTGGGGTTTCTTTCACTTCCCCCACTCTACTTAATGCTTGCCTCAGGCTCTGTTACTAGGGGTTGGATCATTCCAGGATGGGGCCTTGAGATTTGCATTTTACAAGCTCCCCTGTCACTGGAATGCAGGTAGTTTGTGGATCACCACTGGAGGCATACTGTTTCAGGGAATCCAAGTTCTATCCCTGAGGCCAGTGAGAGAAACCCAAGTCTACACAATTAACTCCTACTTGTTCCTATCTGGCACAACCATTTTGCTGAACTGAGCTTTTATGTGACATCATCCTTGATCACTATAAGTGAAATAGGGATTAAAAACAAGCTCTAAATTCATCATAAAACTCTAAAAAAAAATTCTAATTTCATGATAAAACTCTCGCTGTATATATAAAATTCCTCCCAAGATTTTTTCCTTCTCTAAGAATTTTATGCCAGGAAAAATAAATTTCCTCTAAGGACCCAAAATGCTTCTCTGTAATAATGAGAGGAGTGGATTTGCTCTTTTTCCCCTTTTGGCCTGGTGACCAGGAAGCTCTAAGGCAAATCAGATGCTCAGTCACTGTAATTATGGAGCCCACATTCATATTTGCTTCTCATCTCTTTCATGCTCTTACATTTCAATTCCACCTATATTTCCTTTTGGAAAGAGTCAAGGGAAAGGGAATAAAACAAACAGTAGAGTGTGAATGAAGAATAATAAATTTTCTAAGGTTACCGAGGCAACAAGCCAAACAGCTTTTCCTCTACATTTTCTATGATGGACTTTCTCCCAAGGAAATTTTACGTGGAGCACTTCATTGGCAAAGAATACATAGGTGAAAGAGACTCTGAGTAAAAATGATGAATGGCATTTGACCTGAGCCAGTCCCCTAATTACACCTATTTGGCTTCTAAATCTGAATACATTCTATGCTAAAAAAATAAAATAAAATAAAAATAAAATAAAATAAAAAACATGTCCAGGAAAAGGAAAAGATTGACTCAGTCAATAGGATCCCCAAAGGGAAATTTTACCATTGCTGCAGAACCGTGGTGGGGAAACAAAGCACCCATGCACATTTCCTCTTGAGAAACCCCTGTTGAGAAGACGAGAGTTCTGTTTTCCTTTCAGTTCAACTCCAGAGGGCCCACTTCAGACAACTGCAGTTTTCTCTACTGAGCCACACTCCTCAAGCCCAAATACCTGCCAGCCCCATGGGCACTTCGAAGAAATCTTAGAGGCATTACTGTGCGGAGAACACGCTCAGTGGTACCCTGAAAGTGATAGCTTCTCTTCATAAGGAGAGACACAGAGAAAAGGGACTGACAGAGTCAGACACAGGGACTGACAGAGACAGAGGAGGCGAAGCACAGACTCATCTTCTCTAGCAGTTGTCTTTGCAGAAATTTCAGCATATTGTAGGCATTCAACATGTTGAGTTTGAGACATTGTTTATTTATTCAACAATATATTATTTAATTCTTTAAACGACATCTTCACAAGACAGGTAAGAGAGACGACCATTTGGATCTCAGAGGTGGGCAAAAAGAGCACAGAAAGATTGTGACTTATTTGAAGTCATATATGGCAAATGACTTAGGACTATTTATTCCCAATCATTCCCTAACAACCTGCACCTCCTCCTGCCTTTGATATCTCAGTTGATATCATCACCACCCACACAACCTCTTTGGCTGAAATTCTCAGAGTCAAGCACAGCCTCTCCTGCTCCTTCCCCTCCTATATAAGTTGCCAGCAATGGGTTCTGTCTACCCCAGTGTCTGAACCCTCTTCTCTGTCCTCATGGGCATGACCTTGCTCCCTCCTTGTCTCTCATCAGGATATTCAGCAAGTCAAGTGGTTTCCAGTCCATTCCATTTTGAGACCACGTTTGCAGAATCTGAACTAAGGGACTAAGCAATTGTGTTAAAGGAAAGAGAGGCGTGTTCCCTGCTCCAAAGGAACTTTTGCGAGAAGACAGACAGAAAACTCCAGTGTGTGAAAGTACTAAAATGGGGCCATGGGGCCACAGGGCACAGGCATTCATTAATTCAGTCATTGAACAAATACTTACACAAACATTGAACAAACTTTGTGCCAGACACTAGGCAAGGTGCTGGAGATCATCTGTGAGTAAGACCATCCAAAGACCCTGTACCCATGGAGCTTGTACTTTCATGGAGGAGACAAACAAAACTATTGCATTGATAATAGATGAGATAAATGACAGATGAATAGAGAGAGGGTAAAATCAATTACTGTAAATAAAAATGAAGCCAGAGGAGTATCATATAGGTTATAATATAAATAGGGTGATCAAAGAAAACCTCTCTGGAGATGCTGTGGGAGCTGAGACTGGAAGAAGTGAGGCAGTGCACCCAACACCGATGCAAAATCTTCCAGGCAGAGTGAATGGTAAGCACACAAAGTGTGCAACAGGAATGTGCATTTCCCTCCTGCCAGAGCCAGAGCCCAGGAAAGCCTCATGGAGAAGACAAATGCGGGCTGACTGAGAATGAATTAGGCAGCCAGGGATGGTGGCTCATGTCTGTAATCCCAGCACTTAGGGAGTCCAAGGAGGGTGGATCACCTGAGGTCAGGCATTCGAGACTGGCCTGGCCAACATGGTGAAACCCCAACTCTACTAAAAATGCAAGAATTAGGCAAGCGTGGTGGCATGAGCCTGTAGTCCCAGCTACTCGGGAGGCTGAGGCAGGAGAATCACTTGCACCCGGGAGACAGAGGTTGCAGTGAGCCAAGATACCACTGCACTCCAGCCTGGCGACAGAGCGAGACTCCATCTCAAAAAAAAAAAAAAAAAAAAAAAAAAAAAAAAAGAATGAGGCCAGGCGCTATGGCTCATGCCTGTAATCCCAACACTTTGGGAGGCCAAAGTGGTTAGATTGCCTGAGCTCAGGAGTTCGAGACCAGCCTGGGCAACATGGCAAAACCCCCCTCTCTACTAAAAATACAAAAATTAGCTGGGCGTGGTGGTGTGTGCCTGTAATCCCAGCTACTTGGGAGGCTGAGGCACAAGAATCGCTTGAACCCCAAGAGGGGGAGGTTGCAGTGAGCTGAGATCGTGCCGCTGCATTCCAGCCTAGAAGGGCACAGCGAGACTGTCTCAAAAAATGAATACATAAATAAAAGAATGAGTTGCTGCCAGATGGAAAAGTACAAAGCATGACCAGCTGAGGGCAGACACAGGCAGAGCACAGAGCCAGGAAAAAGGAGTGATTTCTCCTGGGATCGCCACATAGTTAGAAATATCTGGCCACCAAACAGCTTTGATCTGTGCCACCAGCTTCCTATCCCATGAAGTCTCTAGGCTTTTTGCCTCATCTGTATTCAGTTTGAGCCATCTTCTCATGCAGGCATTTCACCAAGAGAAGCTCTTGGAGATTGGAAGTTCCTATTAAAAGCTGGCTCACTCAGACACCACAGTAAAAGCTTTGGCCCATTTCTACACACTGGACTGGCCTGAGGGTCCTGATGAGAAGAAAGGGGGTGGGGAAACCACAACCCTGGCCCACGGGTTCCCAGGGAGGTACCCTGCAGCTTTCAGGGGTACCCGCCCTCCATTCTGGGCATTAGCTCAGGATATGGGCTTGGACATTGCTTTGCTTCACTGACTTTTTTGCAATACTAAGCACTGCCTCAGTTTCTCCATCTGTTAACAAGGACCAAAAGTCAGTGCCCTCCCCTTGCTTTGCAGAGCCCTGTAAGATTAATTATGCATAGTCTATAAAGCCTGGTAAACTCCTCCAAGCACAGCTTTATGCAAATACGAGATTATGCCTTCAGTGGCAGGCAGAAGGTCGGTTTTCATTTCTACATCAGCTCTTTATTTTTTTGCTGTAGAAAGAAATCCATCACTCCAGTATTCACAACTGGAGGGGGGAAGATTTCCTAATTTTACTTCCATATAATCCAGAAGCATATGGCTCACAGATCTATTGCGGAGGAAGCCAGAAGAGGCCAGATGAGGCCTCACCAGGCAGAAGGAGCACAGCAGGAGTAAGCACTAGGACAAACAGCAGTAAAAGAAAGAAGGAATGCCGGCTGCGATGACTCATGCCTCTAATCCCAGCACTTTGGGAGGCAGAGGCAGATGAATCACCTGAGCTCAGGAGTTCAAGACCAGCCTGGCCAACATAGTGAAACCCCATCTCTAATAAAAATTTAAAAAACTAGCTAAGCGTGGTGGCAGGCGCCTGTAATCCCAGCTACTCAGGAGGCTGAAGCAGGAGAATCACTTGAACCTGAGAGGTGAAGGTTGCAGTGAGCTGAGATCACGCCATTGCACTCCAGCCTGGGTAACAAGGGCAAAATTCTGTCTCAAAAAAAGAAAGAAAGGAAAGGAAAAAAAAAAATAACAAAGTAATTAGGCCAGGCTGCAAGAGGAGAAGGGAAAGAAAGTAGGACACACGGCAGAGGTAGACAACCAGCCCTTACCGTGCACACATCCCCAGGATCAGGAGGCACCAGGAGAAAAACCAGCAGCTCATTGCTTTATCTCATAAACCAACTACTTCTGCATGACCCCCTGCAATAACCACCTGAGTCTCAATCATCTTGCTGAGAACTTGAGTTCTCATCTTTGGGTCTCCCTGTCTTCTCACAATCTAGTTAAGGAAGCTTGTGAGGCACAAAGTAGGGCTTTAAAGACAACCCCTAAATACAAAAGTTAGCCAGAGTGGTGGTGGGTGCCTGTAATCCCAGCTACTTGGGAAGCTGAGGCAGCAGAATTGTTTGAACCTGGGAGGCGGAGGTTGCAGTAAGCTGAGATCGTGCCATTGCACTCCAGCCTGGGTGACGGAGCGAGACCTTGTCTCAAGAATTAAAATAAATAAAATAATAAATAAAAGTTAAATTCAACCACTAACTGGAAAACAAGACTATCTACCCACGAAGTAGCCAGAGCCAGACCACACCTGTCTCCTGGAATGAGATCTCCCACCAAGAAGTGACTCTTGTCTCCAGTCATCTCATCTGTTTCCCAGACCCGCCCTCAGCTCTCACCTTCCCCACCTGCCCTTTGGGACCCTTGACTTCTCAGCCAAGAATCAAGCCCCATCCATGCATGTCTGGCACTGACGCTCTATATTCAGGCTCTTTATGTCTTGTGTGGAGCGAGGCATGCCAAATTCTACCCCTGCAGTAACTACTGAGTCTTTTATCCACTTACTCTCATGCATTTAACAAGCAGGCACCCCGCTCCTACCATGTGTCATACACAGTCGTGAACACTAGGACTCAGAAGCACAAGCAGGAGAAGATTTCTGCCCTCAGCTTAGCACTGGAGAGAAAATAAACACCAATAGGAGAGGGGTAGTTGATGGGTGTCTGGACCACTAAAAACAGGTGGTCAAGGAAGGTCTCTCAGAAGAGGTGATATGTGACAGATGAGAGACAGCCCGCCATGCAGAGATGTCAGGGAAGAGAGATGGGGCGTGAAGGAGGACAGCCAGTTCAAAGGCCCTGGGGCAGAATCAAGCTACATTCAGAAACCAGAGGGAGCTATGTGGCTGGAGCAGAGAGAAAGGGGGAATTGGGAAGAGATGACAGCAGAGAATTTCCTTAGGCACCAGATATTCTAGGGCCCTGTCGGCTGCGGTAAGGATTGAGGGTTTCGTAAGTGAAACTGGAAGGCATTCAAAGGTTTAAAACAAAGGAGTGATTTGTTCTGATTTGGGTATATATTTAAAGATCATTGTGCTGCTGTTTGGAGGGAACAAAAGGAAGAAGAGAGGCCTATAGGGGCAGTTGCGGGGTCCAGATGGGAGAGATGATGGATCTGGAGAGGGGGCAGCCATGGAGATGGTGGTCCTTCCTGCTGTTCACCTACCTTCATGCAGACCCTCCTCACTTCTCGCCCATACTATTACAGTGGCTTCTGAGTTCTTTATCCTTCTTCCCCAATCTCTCCCACACGAAATCAACTCTAACACCACTACCTGGTAATGCATTGTAATGACAGCAGGGGAGCCATGGCTGGATGCCTGTGGAATCCAATTCACCTCCTCATTATTTGCACATCACCATCACCCAATTTGGGTTAATGAGAGGCACATGAGAGCCGACAGGGTGGCGCCTCCCAGAAACCTATTGCTTTCCTGAGATAAACAATAACAGACTTGGCTGATACGAGATCTTGGCCCAGTTTTTGCCTATGGTACAGGCCCCATGCCCAGAGGTGGCATGGCCACCTGTTAAGGATGGTGAAGCTCAAAGTTAGAAGAGACCTAGTTCCCAAGAGCATCTTTGAGCCCCTGGAGCATCCCCTGGATAGCCTGCCTCTGAACTCTTTTTTCAGCTGAGGAAAATGAACCCCTATTTGTTTAAGCCACTGTAGTTGAATTTCCATTAAAAGCAGCTGAACACATTTTCTCACCAAAGCAAGAAGCTCAGGGAATAAATTCACCTACAGCAATAGATGATGTTAGCTCCAAGCGTGTGGCTCATAAAACAGAGGGAGAATTGGGTTCTGATGAGAGCTAAGTCACTGTCATGTAAGGATTTTCAATAATACAAACTCTTAGTTTCTGTGGGGTAGTTGCTAGAACTCCACGATCTCCATATGGGCAGATGTGTTAATAGAAGAACATTGGGCCAAGGCCCAGTGACTCAGCTCCCCAGGGGAGCTTGTTCTGGATGCCCAGATTCACTTCCCTAAACTCTGTGCATCGTGGGAGCATCCAGAGAGGCCTCAGAATGTGAGCTCCGAAGCAGTCACCTAAAAACAAATCGCAGCCGGGCACAGTAGCTCACACCTATAATCCCAGCACTTTGGGAGGCAGAGCCCAGGAGTTCAAGACCAGCCTGGGCAACATGGCAAAACCCCGTTTCTACTAAAAAGTAAAACATTAGCCAGATATGGTGGTGCATGCCAGTAGCATCAGCTACTCAGGAGGCTGAGGCAGGAGGATCGCCTGAGTCTGCAGAGGTCAAGCCTGCAGTGAGACAAGATTGTGCCACTGGACTCCGGCCTGGGCAAGAGAGTCAGAACTTGTCTCAAAAAAAAAAAAATCACTTCCATGAACTGCTGGGTGTCAGAAGGCTAGACAGGGTCTGGAACAGAGGCAACTCCTTTTCCTATAATTGTAATAGGTAAATTGTAACCATAATAGGTTCATCACCTGAAGCACATGGCAAGTCAGCGCACCAAGACATTGAGTTGCAGCAGAGAAAGAGGTTTAATCACAGGGTCACCAAACAAGGAGACAGGAGGAAACCTCAAGTCTGTCTCCTTGAGGAGTTTGGGGCCAAAGATTTTAAGGGTTTTGGAGTGGGGCAAAGTGTGGAAATCATTGATTGGTCTGAGAGTGCAGGATTAAGTCATGGGACAAGGAGGTAAAGAAGCTGTATTCTCATGCTGATTCTCTGTAAAGGTCTTTAAACCTGTTGGCATCAGCTGTTTTGCTGGAATTCAGGATCTGCTTAAGCAATTCTGAAACAAAAGGCTTAGGATTCTAACGTCAGAAATCCTAGCTACAGGAAACAATGGGGATGCAAATCGCCAGTGTCTAGCGTTGAGAGGCTTTCAGTTACACGGAAGTGGGTCAAAGTGCAGCCTGGTTAATGCTTACTTACAACTATAGTTCTGTCCAGAATTCTTGTTAACCATGTGAGAATGGCTCCACTCCAAGGTCCAAAAGAAACTCAGAGGTGGGGCCAGGGGCATCCATGGAGACCACCAGTCAGGCTGAAGCATGACATTACAGGCTCTGGGGGTCAGTCCAGACACAGGCAGGCAGCATCTCGAGGCCCTGTAGTTGGAAAAAGAAAGGTTTCCCAGCAGGGAGAGGACAGAGCATATGAGTCACCACGGAACTTGTTAAAATACAGATTCCAAGTCAGTTGGTCTGGAGGGAAGCCTGAGAATTGCTAACAAGCTCAGAGGATGCTGAGGCTGCTCAACAGGTGACCACACTTTGAATAATGAGGAGTAAGAACACAGAATAGGGAGTGTGTGCTATGGGTATAACCAGGAAGCTACTGGGAGGTGTGTGTGTGTATGTTGTGCAGACATGTGTGCTCATATTTTGACAATTGTTATGAGCAGGGACTCAGTAGGAATCAGATGAGTGAGAAATGGAGTTTAATACTGGGCAGGTTACCTATTGTTGACAACAAGAATTAAATCCTGTAAAAAATATTTAAAGAGGTTTATTCTGAGCTGAATATGAGTAACCATGGCCCCATTTACAGTCCCAAGAGGTCCTGAGAACATGTGTCCAAGGTGGTTGGTTTATAGTTTGCTTTTATTCATTTTGGGGAGACATAAGGCATCAATCAATACATGTGAGGTATACACTGGTTTGGTCCAGAAAGGCAGGCTCACCTTTCCAGGATGAACTAATGTATATCTCACATGGTATGGTCGGGGTGGGTAGGGAGGGAGTTTACAGATCACAGCCACTGGATTCACAGGTTTTCTGACTGGCAGTTGGCTGAAAGAGTTATTTAAAAACCTGGAATCAATAGAAAGGACTGTCTAGGGTAAGATAAGTTGTGGAGACTGAGGTCCTTGTTATGTAGATGAAGTCTCAATAGGTGGCCACCCTCAGAGGCAATAGATGGCAAATGTTTCCTATTCAGACCACTAAAAAGTGCTAGACTCTAAGTTAATTTCTTCAGGATTGGGAGGCCCTAGAAGGGGAAAGAACTGGTTACCTTAACCGAGATTCTTTACAGAGGCAAATTTTCTTCCACAAAAGATCATTCTGAAGGGGCATTTCAAAATATAGCAAAGAAACATCTGGGGATAAAGAAGTTTGATTTTCTTTTTTATCTGCTACATGATGTTATGCCAGAGTCGGGTTGGAAAGTAAATCATGTTATAAAGGGTTAAATAAAACCCATCTGATGAGATTTTATGGTTTGTAGGGCATGACAAACCTTGGTCCCTCAGATAGGAATTCGGGCAAGAGATGAAAAGGTCAGAGTTTAGTCCTCGCTATGTGGAAACTCAAGACATTGCTGAAGATAGTCCCAGAACAAGAGACACCCTTAGGAGCCCTGCCCGGCCAACATCACTGCAGCTGTGAGCACTGCAGCACATGACTGGGGCCAGCATCATCTTCAGATCCTCAATCTGTGTGGCTGCAATACACAGACTAGAGAAGCTGTCAGTTTCTTCCTATGCAGTCCAGGTCTGCCTATGCAGCTTCCTATGTAGCTACCAGTTTCTTCCTGTGCACTCGGTTGCGACTGTGGAAACTGAAACTCAGTGCTAGGACTGAGTAAGGTCCTTGGAGTTCTTGGAGTTGACACAGAGAAAGTTAAAAGACCCCAGAAAGGTCAATACATTCCTGCAATAGGAAGTTGGTGCTCAAGCCATGTAATCTAAATATAAGAAGGGATTTGACCTCAGTATGAATCCTAAGCCAGTAAAGCCAGACAGATTGCTTACTTTATAATCAGTGAAAACAATAAAGCTATTTTCATTTGAAAGAAATTGAAAATGCAGAAAGGGCCTGGCCTTCTGAAAATTGCTCTAGATTCACTGCAAAACCAAGCATGCCCACGCTTTTCCAAAACTTACCCTGTACCGGCAGCTCAAATATTTAAAGTCACAAGAATGTTCTTCTTTGCTCTTAAATGTGGACATGGGTGGGAAATGGGGAAGAAAAGGAGGCTGGATCTAAAGGAAATATAAAAGCTGGAGTGGATTTGTCCTCTCCTCTTTCAAGCTTGTTTGGAACTGTGTGAAGAAAATGTTCTGGTCTGTTGTATCCCTCTAGGTTCTCATTTAAGCTTCACTGAGACTGTATTTTGAATAAACAGAGCACAAGAGCAGTGCTTTGGAAGGAGCTTCACAGAGGTTGAATAGATAGCAGAGAAAAGAGCCTAAAGCATGAAGATCTTGGGGCTCAGAGTCAAACCTGAGTGTCCTAGAAAGCCTGTGTTTTCTTTCTCAAAAGTTTTATTTTTCTTCTCATCTCAAATTCTGATATCCTCAGTTAGGGGTAGAAAGAGTAAATCTGGGAAGGATTGAGCCCCAGGAAGGAGCCCATTGGATCTGGTGCTGTCCCCACCCCACCCCACATGCATACAAACCTCCAGCCTAGCCCACAACAGCCCTGACTCTATCCTGCTGGCTACCAGGAAGTCAACCCAGCGAGGCTGGAGGCCACACCTGCTATCTCCCTCCATATTTGTTCAATAACTTGGCTCTGGGATTCTGAGTGGAGGCCTTGGAATCTTGTATCTCAGGAAATACGTGTAAAAGTGTCCTTAGTCTGGGCACGGTGACTCACACCTGTAATCCCAGAACTTTGGGAGGCCAAGGCAGGCTGATTGCTTGACCCTAGGAGACCAGCTGGGGCACCATGGTGAAAACCCATCTCTACAAAAAATACAAAAATTAGCAGGGCATGGTGGTGCCTACCTGTAGTCTCAGCTACTCAGGAGGCTGAGGTAGGAAGATTGCTTGAGCCTGGGAACTCAAGGCTGCAGTGAGCCATGATCACACCAGTGTATTCCAACCTAAGTGACAGAGTGAGACCCTATCCCAAAAAAAAAAGTATCTTTATAAGCAAAATAAATTCCCTTTTATCCTTCTGATATGGTTGGGCTGTGTCCCCATGCAAATCTCATCTTGAATTGTAGCTCCCATAATTCCCCTGTATTGTGGGAGGGACCCAGTAGGAGATAATTGAATCATAGGGGTGGTTTCCCCCATATTGTTCTTTTGGTAGTGAATAAGTCTCACGAGATCTGATGGTTTTCTAAGGGGAAACCTCAGTTGCTTGGTTCTCTCATTTCTCTCTTGCCTGTACCATGTAACACATGCCTTTCACCTTGCGCCATGATTGTGAGGCTTCCCCAGCCACGTGGAACTGTTTAAACCTCTCTTTCTTTATAAATCATCCAGTACTGGGTATGACAGACCTAACAGGATTGAGGGGAGCCCTGAGTCTAGCTCACAGCTGACACAGTTTCTCCAAATCCCTCTGGGAGAGGCTGGAGGGGGCTGTGGGTAGAGCTGTGGTGTGCTGTAGTGAAAAGAAAGCCAGAATTGGGGATATCGGGGCCAGTCTTAGATGGTGGTAGTTAAACATCTCACCCAGTATCCATTCTAGAAATACCTACTGAGGATATGCTAGGTGCCAAGCTCTGAGATGGACATTATGGTGCAGTCACAAACAGTATAGACAGGCCTAGAAGAATGCTTATATATATATATATATATATATATATATATATATATACACACACACATACACACACACATGCATGTGTGCATGTGTGTATGTGCATATTTATGCACCTGTGCACAGAAATATGCACATACACATACAATTGCAGAGAAAATCATGGAATGGAATGGACAGCTCTAGCGAAATGCTTATCGAGGAGCACTGACCTGACCTAAGGTTAAGGAAACCTCCCTGAGGAAGTGGTGTTTAAACTGAGCCCCAAACCTCATTGAAAGAGGAGGAGGAGAAGGAGGAGGGGAAAAAGAGTCAGTTATTGGGTATTTACAATACATACAGCACTGTCCTAAACATTTAGCATCTATTAACTCATTTAATTCTTACAACTTTATAAAACATGTACTATTATTATCCCCATTGGGCAGATAGGGAAACTGAGGCACAGAGGAGGTAAGTAGCTTGGCTAACGTCATCCTCTCTGATGTATCAGTGATGTTCCTAGTCACGTGCACTGACTTTACAAAATCTCCAAAGCATAACTAAATTGAACATGATGCGATGGACAAACTCAAATGCCACTTTGCGTTTTTAATCTCTTTGACCCCCAAATCATTCTCTGCAACAGGAAGAGGCAGCAGCAGTGGTGGCTGTGAGGGCTGGGCTGTGGGGGCTGCCTGGGATCTTTGCAGCCTACAATGGGAGGCTCTCCTGTGCCCTTCAGTCACAGTCAATACATGAGTGGACTCTGGGATCAACCTACCTGGGCTCCAATCCCAACTCCAGCACATATTAGCTGAGAGGAGGAGGTGACTTATTTCTCTCTGTGTGCCACTGTTTTGTCATCTATAAAATGGGAATAAGTATAGCATCTGGCTATTATAAGGTATTACTATAAGGAAGCCTTGCCTTTTAACTGCAGTGGAGAATCATTCAATACTAATTTATGTAGTTTTGTCCAAAAATTCAGTGCTTTTCCAAAAGGTGTCATATGTGTAAGCCAGAGGGAAAGTCAGGCAAGGCTTCATGGAGGAGGCAGAATATCACGCATTCGTTCAGCAAAGATTTGCTGAGCAGCTGCTAAGTGCAAGCCTTTCAGTATTCTAACAGTAGGAGAACAGATAATAGCTAGTGAATTGCTGTTGCTCCAAGCCTCCAGGCCACCCCTGCCTGAGGGCTTCTCCTTCAGAATCCTGGGAATTACCCCCAGTTCACCAACCAAAGAGGCAGGGAGAGACTTCCAGAACCTCAGGACCTGCTCCGGGACTCCCATACCCATTCTCTTTAGCAGGAGAACACAGGAGAAGATAAACAAGTAAACAACAAGTTACCAAACAGTGTGGGAAGAACAGAAATAGAACTACCTAGAGCACAGGCCAACAGCCTCATGGGTGGAGCATGATAACTGGCTTTACCAAGGAGGCGATTACTGACTACAGGCATAACTGGGAGCCACAGAGAATCAGCATCCCAGGAAGGCTGGAGGGGACAGCAGCAGAAGAGACCTGGAGGTGAGAAGGAGCAGACTCTGACAGGTTAAGAGGTCCAAGAAGCAAGATCACAGGGCATCTGTTAAGAGTATTATGAGGCAAGGAGACTAGGAAGGTGGGTAGGGGCTAAATACTGCCCAGCCTGGGATGTAATGAGAAGTCATTCAGGGACAGGAAGCTGGGGAGTGCATTTTAATAAAATCACCCTTGTGGTGGAGTGGGAAATGGACCAGAGGTACAAGAGGATGGAAGTAGAGAAGTTGCTGTAGGAATTGGTACAAGAAATGACAAGTTTCCCAACCTAAGTAGGGACAGAGTGGGTGAAGCTGACAGGGGAATTGCAAAAGAAGCAGAAAGGATGGGCGCAGCTGCTGAATGGAGAGGATAAGTGAGGTGGAGCAGTTCAAGGAAGGTGTCCAGATTTCTACACGATCACATAGTAGATGGGATGCCACCTCCCAAGCCAGGGTGCCTCAATGGGAAAGACAATGGTCAATGATATATACAGAGGAGACAAGAGATCATGTAGCCACTGCCATTGTGAGATGGCAGCCAGAGGGATTTTTAACAAATATGCAAAAGATGACATCACTCCTGTGTTAAATTCCTGCAATGTCCCTCTCTCCCTCAGAATAAGATCTAAGTCCTTTGTTCCCTTAACCACATAATCAGGCCCCGGCATCTCTCTAACCTCATTACCTATCCTCGGCTTACTGTTCTTCAGGGACACTGGCCTCTTTCTTTTCTTTTTTATTTTTATTTTATTTTTATTTTTTGAAATGGAATTTTGCTCTTGTCACCCAGGCTGGAGTGCAATGGCACGATCTCAGCTCACTGCAACCTCTGCTTCCCAGGTTCAAGCAATTCTCCTGCCTCAGCCTCCTGAGTAGCTGGGATTACAGGCATGCGCCAACATGCCCGGCTAATTTTGTATTTTTAGTAGAGATAGGGTTTCACCATGTTGGCCAGGCTAGTCTCGAACTCCTGACCTCAGGTGATCCACCCGCCTCGACCTCACAAAGTGCTGGGATTACAGGCGTGAGCCACTGTGCCCGGCCCTGTTTCTTTTCTTTATATCAAACTCATTCTTGCTCCTAGATACTTGTCCTTTGCTGTCCCTTTCATGTGATTTGTGTTTCTCCCTATTTTTCTTGTCATCCAGAACTCCTCTTAATGGTCATCTTCCCAGAACCACTCTCTCTGACCACGTGACCTGAGGTTGCTGACTCACCTACACCCACCCAGCTATTTGCTGCCACCTTTCTTTCTTTTCTTTATTGTCTGAACAGCTATCTGAGATGATCTGAAGCATGTGTGATTGATTAGTCTTTTTCTAGTCTCCCCCACTGAGATGTAAGTGCCACGAGGGCAAAAGCTGGGTGTGCCATTTTACCCCTGTACTCCTCAATGCTCAGAACAGTCCTGGCTTACAGTAAATTGTCGGTAAATATCTCTGAAAGAATGAAGGGACCCATGTGGGGCATGGGACCATCCACAGTGTTTGGTTTTGACTTTGGGAGAATACTGAGAGGGGAATGGGGTATACAGTATTATCAGTCAAGTTGATAATAAGAAACAGACATCACGCTCATGGGATGTTTGAGGTGAGCTTAGTAAAGAGACTCTTTACAAAGAGGTGTGCAGAATGGAGGCAATTTACAAGGAATGAGGAAGAACCCCAGGGTTAAGAACGCCAGAAGCTGTTACTTCTCCTGGTGAAAGGCATAAGGGAGACAGTTCCTAGAACCCAGAGGCAGTAGAAGGCACCTGCACGAGCTGGGAGCAACCCAGAGAGAAAAAGCCTGATAAATAACCTCATCCTCCCAGCACTGGTCTCCTGTGGATGCCTCTCATTGGATGAATCCAACCAGAAGCCAAGGAGAAGAGAGCCCAGGTGATGAGATTCCTATAGCTCAGCCTCCCAGGCAAAGAATGTGGAAAAAAAAAAAGTAGAATGTGTCTCTGAAGGACAAAAGGAAGTAACCTGTGCATGGTTTTATCAGTACCATCAGAACACATACAATAGAGAAAAAGTGACTCACCAAAATGAGGCTGGATGAACAACAAAAGCAATGTATTTCCACCATGCATACAGAGTGACAAAAAAAGCCTCATTTTCCATCACCTCTTTCTTGTCCCTTTGGAGTCCAGCCTTCTCTTTCTTCCTGGAGCCCCACCCCCCAACCCCCCACAGCTTTGCACTGCCCTTTGCTTGTCAGACATGGGAGCAGCACAGTGGCTGCAATCTGTAGAATCATCCTTTACATGTTGGCATTGCCTTGGGTTGTGGTGCAGAATAAACTGGAGGCATAAAAACAGATCGGTGCTCTGAAATTCTCACTGAGCTCAAAAGCAGCAGGAGACAGTAGAATAAGAGATTTGAATTTCATGCCCTTATCACCTGGGCCACGAGTTTTGGAAATGCAGAATTTTTAAAATGCTTACCTTGGAAATGACACGACTCAAGCTTGGAATCCTCAGGAGGATTTAGGCTGCCCCGTGTGTTCCCCACAGATCTGAGTGTCTGCTTTTTCAGCACAGAGTTAAAGCCTGCAGACGTGGGTACACATATTCCAATGATTTCGTTGAAGTATTTTGTGTCATTTGATTCCTAGGCATCTAATTCTGTGTTTTGTCACAGTGTCTACATCACAGGCATAACCAAGCATTACCTATTAAAATCTTTAAATGTAGTAGGGTTTAAAGTCCCTTTTTCTCATATAATAGAAACTTTGTGGAGGGGAGAAGAGAAGGAAAAGTTTAAATTCCATCTTCCTCTTGTCTAAGGAGGCATATGCCCTGTGGGGATGGACATCTTCTACCTTAGGAAGAGCTAATGCATGAAAATATTCCTGCTTTCAGGGCTTGCACTTCAGTGAATGGCAGTGCCAAGCAAGCCTGACCCCCAGAGCTCCAGGCCCTCAGGGGTTACCATTTGCTCCTGGGATCCCCCTTTACTGTGAAGACAGCTCCCTAATGGGGACCCCACCATTGAAGGATATCTGTTTTCTTCCCTTTACATCATTAAAATCAAAGATGGATGCTGTGCTCTGGGAGGGATTTTGTAGGGCCAATCGGTGCTCCTGAGAGATTAAGCAGCAGTGCCTGATAATCGAAAAGTTTTCTCTTTGCAGAGTCACCCTCAGGCTTTAGAAATAGCCTGGAGTTGGAATGGGAGAGCTGTACGCAGGCCCTGGGCAAGCACTGGGCCCTGTGATGGCCCTGCTAGAGGCTGCGTGTGAATAGGTAAGAAACAAAAGTGGAAAAAGAGAAAATGAGAATATTGGGGTGGTGGGGGAGAAAAGGAAGCAGAAAAGAGAAAAGAATAAAATAAAGATTAACATAATGTGTCCATAGTAACTCATCTAGAAAGTAGGACAGGCAGGACTTAGATTCAAATCTGGGTCTATTTGAGTCCAAAGTCCATCTTCCTTCCTCTGTAACAGGAGAGGAGCCACAGGCTATTCTCAGCATATGAAGTACCGGTACACTTACAAGGAGAATTCTCAGTTGATCTGTCTAGTTCTCCTGACTCCCACGAAAGCATTTTCAGTGTGAGCCAGACAATGGGCTGGGTGTTTGAGGCCCAAAGATAAACAAGACATAGTTCTTACCCTTGAGGAATCCACAGTCTCACAGAGAGGTAAATGTGCCAACAAACAACTATATCCAAAAATTGTAGTAAAAATAAGAACATAAAGAAGTATAAAATGCCAACAGACCAGAGATGGAGGAATAACAATTGATCTAGAGAATATGACAAAGATATAAAAAGATGGGGTTATTTGATATGGGTTTCAAGGAATGATTAGGAGTTTCTACAACAGACGATGGCAAGAAAACATATTACCAGCAAAGGAAGAGTTATTCCAAAAGGGAAATATGGGAACAATATGTGGACATAAAGAGGTGGCAGATTTGGTTCCATAAAAGCATGAATGGCCCCAACATGGATAAACTGCCCTAGAAAACAAGAAATTCCCCATTGTTGCAAAGGTCCAAGTAAAGTGTAGACCAATCGTGTGTCAATAAAAGGGTATCATGGGGAATTCTGCTTAGATTCCTTGATGCTCTTTGCAGTGTTCCTGATTTCCTCTATGACTGAACCTTGGCTCACTCTGGAGTTGGAGTATGGTGCCCTGATGAAGGGCACAGTCTTGAAATCAGATAGTCCTGAATTGGAACCCCAGCTCTTCACTTGCCTGGGATCATGTGATTGAACCTCTCTGAGCCTCAGATTCAGCACCTGTGGACACTGTCACCTACCTCACCTGTTATAATTAAATGAATTTGTGGTGTAGAGAACTCAGTAGTGTCTGAAGTGGAATATGAGTCCACAGTATATAACCACGAACAATGACATTATGACTACAGCAAAAGGTGGTGATATGATTAGGCTGTGTGTCCCCACCTAAACCTCATCTTGAATTGTAATACCCATAATCCCCAGGTGTCAAGAGAGAGATGAGGAGGAGGTAGTTGAATCACGGGGGCGGTTCCCCCATGCTGTTCTCGTGATAGTGAGTGAGTTCTCATGAGATCTGATGGTTTTATAAGGTGTTCTTCCCTTCCTGCCGGCTTGTAAAGAAGGTGGCTTGCTTCCGCCTCACCTTCTGCCATGATTGTAAGTTTCTTGAGGCCTCCCCAGCCATGCTGAACGGTGAGTCAATTAAGCCTCTTTTCTTTATAAACTACCCAGTCTTGGGCAGCTCTTTATAGCGATATGGAAATGGACTGATACAGGTGGGGAACACCACCAAGGTAGAGTAGATAGCTTGAACCTGCTTTATCACTGAACTATGATGCTCTTAGGTGCTGGGGCGGTAGTCACTGATAAGCAGGCACCATGGACAGGGCAGGAAAGGGTTGAGGAGGGTGAGTCATCTGAGTGCAGGGGTTGATCCTAACTTTATTCAAAATTTTATATTTTATTTCTTATAGATTATTTTTGCATTCATTTTGATTTTTTAAATATTGCATTAATATATTACTTATATTGATTCTTGATCTTTTTTAGTGCTGTCTTAAATTTAGGCAAATGCCTCACTCCCCTGATCCTGTCCTAAGGTGGACCACCTACCTGTCCCCTCCCCAGACTATTCCCTCATGTGCCCTGGGATAAGCAGCCCACATAGCAGCCTGGCAGGTCCTTTCTTTGCTTTAAGATCCTCCCTGCCAGGACCACCTTGCCTGTACTGAGGGTCCTGTGAGGTCCAAGACTAAATGAAAACAGCTTTTAAGTTTGTGTTAATACCTGACTTCACTTGGTTCATCTTTTTTCTTATTTCTTTCTTTTTTGCCTGCCCTATTAGGAATTTTATAAAATAAAATTGAAAAGAAAAAACTTTAGAATTGGAAGGTAAGAGCTTTCCACTCAAAAATCAGCCTGAATTGTGTCATTACCTTGAGAAACCAGAGTGAACTGAAACTAAGACATACAATTCACATAACCTCCAAATGAGTAGTCTTCGTGCAATTTTTGCCAAGAGCCTGTGCTCAGAGGGCTTGTTTTCCAGGTGTAAAGTGCAGCAGGCTTCTACTAAGCGATGGCCAGGCATGTTTTGCAAAGTGTGGAAGCCTCAGTAAGTCTCCACGTTAGCAACTTCCTTAAGTCCTGGTCCTGCTGACTTCTTTCCCTCTGCACCAGCCCTAAACAATGCTGTTAAGTAAGTCAGTTTGAAGAACTCTTACGGAGATCAATTTGACTAATGCACACACAGCATAATAGAGACTGAGCTACTGTAGAGAGAGGAATCTCTTTTGTTTGTTTTTTTTAATCAGAGAACAAGAACAGGAATTACCGACCAGGTTGGAGCCATGGCCTAGGGATGGCTTCCCTATGGATTAACATTTCCTGACTTTGCACTTTGCAGAAAGGTTACAACTATTTATGTTATGTGCAAGCTATGCATAGTAATTAGAACTTCTGCACGGCTTTAACCATGACAGTTGGTGGGATTTCAATGCAGACATCAAAGACCCTCAGTTTCTGATGACAGTTGTCACTCAGAATTGGCAGCAAGAGCCTAGAAGAAGCCTACACTTCTCTCTCTCTCTAAATCACTCTCTCTCTTTATATATATAAGGCAGTACCTATTTTATATACTGCATATATATATGTATGTATGATTGCTTCTATCATTCCAATGTCGTCTTGATTCCTTTCTCAATGAACCCTTCTGTTATGCACTTTTATTTTCCTAATTTAAACGGTTGCATTGTGAAGTCTGCAACTTAGCGACTATTTGCAAGATAGATATCTAGTTCAAAGGCAAACCTTGGTCAGTGTAATGACTTATTCAAAACGTGCTGTGTTAATAGAAGGCAGGCATCAACAAATGGCAAACCACATAGAAACAAAGCATTTTAAAAGGTGTGGCCTTAAATGCTTTTTAAAACGCATTTAAAAGATATTCTAGAAACTACTCACAGAGTCATTTTGGACAAAGACCAAGTGACTGCCTTGGTCTATTTGGGCTGCTATAACTGAAAGATTCTCTCTGGGGCCTGAAAGCTTAAGGGAATAAATAATTCCTCCCTTCTCAGGCCCAGTCTCAAGGCACAAAACTACTTGCACCAGCAGCTTACACCAGCAAGATAGCAGAAGCAGGAAGAGAGCCGGCAGGAAGACATGTACCCTGGCCAGAAGACACCTACCCCTGAAGATCGATAAAGACACCATCTGGGCACCGCGTAGCAGTTATGTCCGTCTCGTACACTTCCTGTTTACAGGAGACTATGAAACCCCTGCCCCATCCTCACTTGGGGCTGACACGATTTTAGGCCTCAACCCACCTCCACCCAGGCACTCATTAGAACAGCATGTTGCTCCACACAGCCTCATGTTGTCTGTTGGCATGCTCTTGGGGTTCGAACCGATACAAGAACCTTTCAATAACAAAATGCCATAAACTGGGTAGCTTATAAACAACAAATTTGTTTCTCACAGTTCTGGAGGCTTGAAAATCCAAGATCAGGGTACCGGGAGATTCAGTGTCTGTGAGAGCACATCTTCTGCTTCACACATGGCACCTTCCGGCTGCACCCTCACATAGTATAAGGGAAAAAGTTCTCTCTGGGAATCCCACTCATGAGGGTGGAGCCCTCATGACCTAATCACCTCCCAAAGGCTCCACCTCCTAATACCACCCATTTGGAGGTTACGGTTTCAGCATATTAGTTTTGGGGAGACACAAACATTCAGACCATAGCAGTGACCTGTGAAGTTTATGCACATTAAGCCCAGCAGTTTCTGATTATGTGAGCGATCAGACACTAAGACCCTGTATACCTTCTGGTGTGCCCAAGTGTTCTATAGAAAATCTATTATCTTAAAAGCCATGATTTTCCAGTAACAGAGCTCCCCATTTATATGCCTCTGTGACTCAGATTTTCCCAATATAATTTTGGCTATATGTTAAGTGCATTTGCAGCTTGAGCCCATGAAAAAGTAGGACATCAGAGAAGCATTAGATCACCCGGGCTACTTCATACCACTTAGAAGATTAGTAATCTACAAGGACACAGAAAACTTGTTTTAAAATGCCTTTTGCTCTCCGGCGTCTAACTTGAAATAGATTTCCAGGAAGCGAAGATAAGGGGATGGGAGGGCAAGACAAAAACTAACATGCATGGGGCTCTGTTAAGCATCACGCATTTTACTAGGCACTCACAGACCTTCTCACATACTCTAGGTTGTAATGATTTGGGATAATCAATCCGTCTGCCTTTTTATTTATTTTCAGAGAAACCCATTTTCTGCAAAGAACCTCGTGTATCTCATTTTAATGAATTCTTTGTATCAGTTTGGTTGCAAGTGACAGAATCTCAATTCAAACCAGTTTTGGCAAAAATGGAAATTTATTGACTTTACTGCAAATAAAAATTGAGAAAACAGACCTGGGGGAAGAGCAGGCATGCAGCCCAGTTTGATGACAACCGGAAAAGCCTGGAGATTGAATCTCATCAGCATTTTGTCCCCAAATCCTCTCTCTTTTTTCCTTTCACTGTTGGTTTATTCTTCTTTAATGCACACTGCTGTTCTCCTCATGTTGGGGGTTGGGGGAGGCGGGACGTGCCCTCTACACCCGCACCCCAAGCACTTGAGCATAACGTCATACAGCCTCCACTTCAGGCAGGGGATTAACCAATGTCTCTTAAGACCAAAAATCTCAGAGAGAAGATCCATAGACCTAGCCTTGGTCAGGTGCCCAAAGGGAGGGTTCAGTTTCAAGATGGACACAACTATGTCGGTGGTCACCATGGTGATGGGACATGAGCACTTTCCCAGGAGAAAGGGGACAGTGTGCATAAGTCTCCTTTGAGTTCCCTCGACCTGTCCAGAAAATCTCTCTCTCCTTGGTCAATGCCTAGTTTGATTCCTAACACACGAAAGACTTCAGTAAATATTTGTTGAATGTCAAGGGTTAAAAAACTGAAAGTAGAAGAAAGGGAAATGAGCAGAATAGACAAAATCCAGGGCTGACGATGATGCCAGTTCAAAGTAACATCTCTTCCCTGCAGGGGAGCTCACTACCTACAAAAGTGCTGTT
The DNA here is from genome assembly GCF_001698545.2 of Rhinopithecus bieti. Taxonomy (NCBI): domain Eukaryota; kingdom Metazoa; phylum Chordata; class Mammalia; order Primates; family Cercopithecidae; genus Rhinopithecus; species Rhinopithecus bieti. Next base: position 1,397,183 of record NW_016803705.1, on the reverse strand, counting down.
GAAAGCCCCAGGGGGAGTCACTCAAGGGTGTGCAAAAGAAGTGAGTATGCCTCTCCCCACTGCTGGCTCTCAGCTGGAGCAGACCCTCGGTCCATACCGATAAGACGCTCCAGCTGCCAATGTTCCCAGGCTTATTTTATCTTCCCCCGCAACAATATTATTTTTTTTCCTTTTAGCAGCTGGTATGAGAATCCTTCCCCCAGGGAGAGACCCAGTTTTGTCAGGCAAGCGCTTTGATCAACCCACGCAGGGGCTTGGGTCAGCTGGTGCTGGGTTCAGAGGAGCAGGCAGGGCTGCTTTTCTTCTGAGAGGAGGGAGAGGTGGAGGAGCAGAGGGAGGAGACAACAAGTCATTGGCACATCCAAGGAGGCCTCAGAAGAAAAAAGGCTCTAACTGTGTGAGGTGCCTGGGCTCTGCTATGTGAGCCCTCCCCACGACTCCCTGCATCCTTTACAAAATGTCAGCAAGCCCCATTCACTCAGGAGGGTGGCCTTCTCGGGGAAACCTGAGAAAGGAATAGATTTTGTGTCAAAGTCAGGGTGGGGAACATGAAGAGTCTTGACCATGTGGGCAAAGGAGGCAGCACTTGGCTTAGGTTCCCAATGCACAGATGTGAAAATGACCTGCACATCATGCCATAATGTGCACCTGCTGGGGCCCAGGCAGGGCACCACTGCCAGTGTCCAAGGTGAGGACAGCTGGACTGCCCTTTCTGTTCCATAAGAAGACAAGTCTGAGTTCTAACAAGTCCATCTGTTATGTCTAGTCCTTGTAAACAGGTCCCAAGTTGCTGTTACTTTGCTGGGCATTCTGACCTGAGGTCTTTGACTCTCTCCTCTTCTCTCTCTATTATCTCTCTCTCTCCCTCTCTCTCTCTCCCTTTCTCCTCCAATCCACTGTGCTGCGCCTCCCTCTGTCTGTTTGCTCTTTATCCCACTGTCATCTGGAAAACTCTTCTTTCTCCTTCAGATCTTTTTTTTTTTTTTTTTTTTTTTT
>NW_016803705.1:1349796-1394089 GCF_001698545.2 Rhinopithecus bieti | reverse complement strand
TCTGTTATTGGTGTGTAGGAATGCTTGTGATTTTTGCACATTAATTTTGTATCCTGAGACTTTGCTAAAGTTGCTTATCAGTTTGAGGAGATTTTGGGCTCAGACGATGGGGTTTTCTAAATACACAATCATGTCATCTGTGAACAAGGACAATTTGACTTCCTCTTTTCCTAATTGAATACCCTTTATTTCTTTCTCTTGCCTGATTACCCTGGCCAGAACTCCCAGCACTATGATGAATAGGAGTAGTGACAGAGGGCATCCCTGTCTTGTGCCAGTTTTCAAAGGGAATGCTTCCAGCTTTTGCCCATTCAATATGATACTGGCTGTGGGTTTGTCATAAATAGTTCTTATTATTTTGAGATACGTTCCATCAATATCTAGTTTATTGAGAGTTTTCAAGCATGAAGGGCTGTTGAATTTTGAAGGCCTTTTCTGGATCTATTGACATAATCATGTGGTTTTTGTCTTTGGTTCTGTTTATGTGATGGATTATGTATATTGATTTGCGTATGTTGAACCAGCCTTGCTTCCTGGGGATAAAGCCGAGTTGATCTTGATGGATACGCTTTTTGATGTGCTGCTGGATTCAGTTTGCCAGTATTTTATTGAGGATTTTCACATCAATGTTCATCAGGGATATTGTTCTAAAATTCTCTTTTTTTGTTGTGTCTCTGCCAGGCTTTGGTATCAGGATGATGCTGGCCTCATAAAATGAGTTAGGGAGGATTCCCTCTTTTCCTAGTGATTGGAATAGTTTCAGAAGGAATGGTACCAGCTCCTCTTTGTACCTCTGGTAGAATTCGGCTGTGAATCCGTCTGGTCCTGAACATTTTTTGGTTGGTAGGCTATTAATTATTGCCTCAATTTCAGAGCCTGTTATTGGTCTATCCAGAGATTCAACTCCTTCTTTTTTTTCTTTTCTTTTCTTTTTTTTTTTGAGACAGAGTCTTGCTCTGTCATCCAGGCTGGAGTGCAATGGCACGATCTCAGCTCACTGCAACCTCCATGCTCTGGATTCAAGCAATTCTCTTGCTTCATCCTCATAAGTAGCTCGGATTACATGTGTGTGCAACCATGCCTGACTAATTTTTGTATTTCTAGTAGAGACGGGGTTTCACCATGTTGATCAGTCTGGTCTTGAACTCCTGATATTAAGTGATCCACCTGCCACAGCCTCCCAAAGTGCTGAGATTACAGGCGCAAGCCACTGCACCCCGCCCAGATCTCATCTTTAAGGATCCTTTTCCTACGGAGCCTTTCCCTATCTTCCCAAAGCTAAGTCCATGTTCCTTTTATGTGATCAGGGTCTCCCAGCTCATCTCAAACATCACCTTGACCATGTTGAGTTACGATGGTTTATTTGCAAGTTATCTGCCTGTCTCTCCCATTAGGCTATAAATGCAGGGAGGACAAGAGCCTGGAGTCTGTTTTGTTACCATCCCATCCCTAGCCCTCTCCAAAGTGCAGTGCCTGCCACATTGCAAGTGCTCGATACATATTTGTTGAATTTATTGAAGAAACTCACTAATCTGCTAACTCTTATGATCCACTTGGCCACTGTGACAACCTCCAGGAAACAAATACATGGGCCCTGACGGCATCAAATATGTGCTGTCTCTAGGGCAGCTGCGTGAAACCATAGAAGCAATGGCAGAACCTTCTAGAAGCCTCTTCATTGTCCTCGCTCTCTAAGCACATGAAGCAGACACAGTGTGGTCCTTATTCTCAAACAAGCCTGAACTCCCATGAAGAATAATGGACACACAAAAAGCCAAGGCACACCCACAAAAGACAACAACAGAGAGAAGGCAGTGAGCAGTTAAAGCCCACAAAACAGAGGTCTATTCCGAGAAGAGGGAGAGACCATTCCCAGAGGACTTGGCAAACAGATAGCATCTGAAAAGGTGTATTAGATTGGCAAGGTGTTGAAAACATGAAGACTCTACTCTTCACATCTCTGCAAAAAGGTAGCCATGGGAAAACCAAAGCCGCCCTGAGGTGGGGAGAAACCCTTGTAGCTAGAACTGATGATTCACAAAGGAAGAGGAGAACCAAAAGCCTAGAAAAGCTCAGATAGATCATGGAAGTCTGAACTCCAGGTTATAGAGTTTGCACCCTGATCTCTAGGTAATAGAGAGCCTTGGAGAGCTTTAGGGGCATGTTTCCCTCAAAGTAGAGGTTGGGGACAATTAATCTGGCAATATGAAGGACGTGTCAGAAGAAGGAGGCTCCAGCAGCAGAGGGGTAGGCTAGGAGGCTGCAGCGGTGGGGGTGAGGTCAGAAGGGACTCATGTCTTCCAGATCAATCTGGACCATGGAGGCAAAGTGAGGAAGAAATAAGGTAAAGGGAAAGGAGGGCCAGGATTGGGGGTGCATTGTGAGCAAAGAAGGATTTGACTTTTTTTTTTTTTTTTTTTTTGAGACAGAGTTTCACTCTTGTTGCCCAAGCTGGAGTGCAATGGCATGACCTTGGCTCTCTGCAACCTCTGCCTCCCCAGTTCAAGCAATTCTCTTGCCTCAGCCTCCTGAGCAGCTGGGAAGGTGCGCACCACCACACCCAACTAATTTTTGTATTTTTAGTAGAAACGGGGTTTCGCCATGTTAGCCAGCCTAGTCTCGAACTCCTGACCTCAGGTGATCTGTCCGCCTCAGCCTCCCAGTGTGCTGGGATTACAGGTGTGAGCCACCGCACCAGCCAAGAAGGATTTGATTTTACCTGAAGTATTTTAATTTTTTACAAGAAAAATGCATTTATGTGAAACTTAAGTCATTAAAAGTATTTAAAATTTTAAAGGAACAAGCAAGGGAGATAATAAGAAAGAACTAAAGGAAGTTGAAAGAAAAGGAAAGATTGAGGCAGAGCAGGAAGAAAGGAAGACAGGGAATAAAGAAAATAAGAAAATATAATTCAGTAGATTCAGGAGGATTATTCATTCAGAAATATTTACTGGGTGCCTTCTATGTCCCAAGTCCTCTTATAGGCACTAGGGTAAAATAATAGATAGGATAGAAAAAGTTCCTTCCCTCGTTGAACTTATATTTAATGGGAAAGACAGATAATAAACGAGTTGATGCACAATTCCAAATAATTATAAGAAAATTTTTTAAAAAGCTAGCAGTATAAAAGGAGAAAGAATGTTCCTGCTATCTAGCTATTATTATGTAAATATCAACCACCAAAGAGTGGGTTTTAATAATCATCATCCTTTGTTTTTTCTCTTGATTCTGCAGGTTGGGCGGGGCTGAGTGGGGACAGCCCATCTCTGCTCTACTCAGCATCTCTAGGGTAGCTCTGAGGTTAGAGGAACCGTCTGGAGCCTTTTTCTCTCACCTGTCTCTCATCTGGTTGGCAGCTGGCACCTGACATGGTACTGTTGGCTGGAACATCACATGGCCATGGAGGAAGCCTATGCTACTCTCCATGTAGCACAGGCCTCCTCATAATATGGTGAGGAAATCGCAACACAAACATGCTAAGATAGATGAGAGACAAAGAGGGTGGTGGGGCGGGGCATGAGCGGCAGGCTGACACTACCTTGCATCTTCTGATCTAGCCTCAGGGGTCCTCCAGCACCACTTCCATTGCATTCCGTTCGTAGAGGTGAGTCACTAAAGCCAGTCCATATTCAAGAAGTGGAAAATTAGATTCCACCTTTTTATAGGAGGAGTGCTAAAGAATTCGTAGATGTCACAGACAGCAGTGTGAGAGAATGGTATGTATAGTAGTGGTTAGTAAAGGAGACTCCAAAATCCTTATCAGTCAGGATTCTCCAGAAAAACAGAACCAATAGGAAATTAGATAGATAGATAGATAGATAGATAGATAGATAGATAGATAGATATGATATGCACATATATAGATGCACAGATCTATGTAGATATGCATATACAGTACATATATAAGCCTATATACATATGTATATGTATATGCAGGCATATGTGTGTGCGTGTGTATGTGCACGTATATGTAGATATAAAGAGTTATATTTTAAGGAGTTGGCACATGCAATTGTGGGAGCTGGCAAGTCTGAAATTCACATGTCAGGCCAATAGACTGGAAACTCGGGCAGAAGTTAGAGATTTGGGAACCACTGGAAGATTCTGGGCAGGGGAGTAGTATGATCCACTTCACCCCATTTAAAGATGGCCCTGGCTGCCAGGGAGGAGGTATGATGGAAGGATTACCCAGTGTGAGCAGCTCCCTGGTCCAGGAGTGGGGAAGAATGGGGTGAAGAGGCACCGCACAGGACAGCCCTGAACTTCCCATGCCCTCTGATGCAGCACAGTCCACCATGAAACAGAAATGAAGAAATCAACCTGGGGCCTGGCCTAGGAATTCTGTTAGAGAAAGGTGAGTTTTGAAACAAAAACTGTACAACTCTCTAGAATAAAAGCAGTGGGAATTCGGGCCTAGAGGTGGCCTGCTGGCTCATGACTGCAGGTATGGTTCTCAAAGGCAGGGCTTAGAGGTGGTGTCTGAAACCATGGGCGTGAGGGGCTCAGGAAGGGCAAGAGAGGAAAGACAGCACAGGACCTCCCAGCCACCAGTTCCTTAGGATTACCTATTCATGACCACAGACAGAGGTTTCACGCATTGAGGGAAGTAAAAGAAAACAGTTTGAAGAGAACACTCCTCTGTTCTCAGCCTCCTGAAAAGGTCACGCGTGTGATGAGGTATTAAAGGCAGTCCGGGAGACAGTTGAGGGCCAGCAGTATGCAGGCATGCATTACTTATGAGACTCCACTGAAATGTAAATTGGGGTGAGTTTATTGGTTCCCTTGGTCTTAAATGGAATCATTAAGTATTTATTGGGTCCAGCGAAGGCCTTTCAGATCTGGAGCTCTGCAAGAAATATGCGGCATACTAAGGTTACATTAATAAAAAATAAAAAAATCCGTGTCCGGGAAACTCGTGCTTGTGCACTATAAAACTGCCCATTCTGTAGATATTAATGTTTAATGTGTTTGTAAAAAGCCGTCGGCTTTGCCAAGCACAGCAACAAAAACGTCCCGCACCCCTCAGTACTTAACATCTCAGCACGTCTCCTAAGTGCTCTGGCGGAGAACACGCCGGCCTGGGTGGGAAAAGAGAGTTCTGGGCAGCGCCTACTGGAGCCACATTAAAACACTGCTTCCCTAAGAGAAAACGTGCTTGCTTCCTCACCCATCAGCCGCTGCTACTGATGTGAGGGAGAGTCAGACTTGCATGCCCACCTCCACATACGACTGGCTCGCCATGCTCAGGAGAAATGGTAAGAGAAGTTGCTGTTCTCAACTGAATATGTAATGACTAGAAATCTGTTTAAAGAAAGGCACCCAAAAGATAACTGCTTCAAAACAAACAAGGTTTGTTTTATGGAAAATATCTGATAAACACCTGACTCAGAAGAGCACAAATATTTCTTTTGTTTCAGACCACAGACACAACCCCACCTGTTTCCTAGACATTTCTAGAAAGTTCACAGCAATCGATGGGCATCATCCCTTTCCTAGGCACATCTGATTGGCTGTACTTGGTAGCTGTGATGTTCTGCTTTTGGTCCCGACTCAGTGCAGAGAAATCCTGCTTCCTCTAAGCTGATCTGCAGTCTGGAAACAGGCTGCCACCCTGCAGACCTGCTGACCAAGCCTTACCGCATTACCTTTCACCCTGAGGCGCCACTTGGAACTAAATGGTAAAATACGAACAGACGGGTACACAGAACAGAGCTGAACACTCAGGAAATGGAACAGATACTTAAACCCAGCATCAGGTGCTCCACCCCCGCTCACCAGCAAACTGTAGCAAGGATCTGCAAAAAAGGAGTGGGAGCAACAGCTAGAGATAGTCCTCTCTCTCTACCTCTGTGTGTGTGTGTCTCTGTCTCTCTCTCTTGTCTCTCTCTTTCTGTGTGTGTGTGTGTGTGTGTGCATGTGTGTCTCTCTCTCCACATTCTGGAATTCAGCAGATCCATTTTCATTTCTGTCTAGACTTCAGCACCCACTGACTGTGTCCCTGATGTCAAGGACCAAGGTTTCCCTGACAGAACAAGCCTTCTAGCTTTAGAAGTGCTGGAAGAAACCTGGGGCCCTGCTTCTTATATGGTAAGATGAAGCCAGGCTTAAGATGCTCCAAAGGAAAAGCTTTGCTTCTCACATCCGGTATTGTGGAGTCAATCGTGTTCCCCAAAATGATACGCTGAAGTCTGAATCCCTGGTACTTGTGAATGTGACCTTATTTGGAAATAGGGTCTTTAGAGGTGTAATCAAGTTGAGATAAGGTCATCCTGGCTTAGACTGGGCCTTAAATCCAATGACTGGTTTCCTTGCAAGGAGAGAGAATTAGAGACACACAGTCATACAGAGGGAAAGACCATGTGCAGAGGGCGGCAGAGACTGGAGTGACGCTGCCACAAGCCAGCAGATGCCAACGACTGCCTGCAACCACAAGAAGCTAGAAGAGCCAAGGAAGGATTCTCCCCTAGAGCCTTCAGAGAAATGATGGCTCTGCCAACATCTAGATTTCAGACTTTAGTCCTCTAAAACTGTAAGACAATACATGTCTGTCCCTATAAGCCGCCCAGCTTGCAGCAGTGTGTTATGGAAGTCCTGGAACACAAATGCACCCAGGGATACATGGGGGAAAGCTCAGGAATAAAAAAGAGAAATCCCTGAGGTCAGTGACACAAATGAGACCACGGTGAACATGAAGACATTCACAACTGGCCTCAAAGAGGCCTCCCATCAGGGCCACACTGAGGTTGCCAATAAAGCCCAACCAGGCAGGATGTGGTCAGGACACAGCTATCCTCCTGAAATTTCCAGGCAGTGTCAGCCACAAGAACGGTGTCTCTGAGAGCCTTACCAAGGCAACAGAAGAACTGAGATGAGAGGAGTTGACCACCCAGAGAGGTTGGGAACAGGGAGGAGGCTCAAACCGCCATGTGACCAGGCAGCCATGTCGCATCATGGTCTGCTCCAAGGAGAGGGGCTGACTGTCCCCAAATAGTTCCCCTCCAGCCTGCCACAGAATTGTTGTTTATTTCTAAAATGCCTTAGCTAAGAAACACATAAACCAGTCTCCACTGGTGCCATGACTCTTCCCCACAGGGACCCAGGGGCTGGAGCAGGGCCTAGTAGAGACTAGACACTCCAATGAGCTGAATGACTGCACCAGTGAAGGAATGCATGATTTGGTAAAAGCAGAGAGAAGAGAGGAGCCCCCCTGGATCCCAGAAAGTTAAGCGGAGGGGAATCGAGGGCTGTAGGAAGCACAGCAAAGGAGGGGCTTCTGGAAATGGTGGGCAGAATGGGCACCTTGAAGGGCAGCTCTGGAATGCCAGAGTGACTTAGTGACCCAGACTTTGCTAACCCTCCAGCCTTCTCTCACTCCTTTCTCTGATGTTTTATGCCCAATTCCAAATTGTTTCCAGTTGTCTACACTTGCCTTGCTATTTCAGGCATCCAAGCCTTTGTGCATGCTGTTCCCTGAGCCTGAATGCTGTCTCATTGCATTCTCCAAAACCATTGCTTGTCATCCCCCTCCTCCATGAAGCCCTCCTGGATAACCCCATCCAGTGCCTACTTGCACATCCGACGGTATTGCAACAACCTGGGGTCTTCCAGGGCTCCCTCTTTAGCTCACCTCTATATCCTCAGAAACTAAGACAAACTCCAGGTGAATGTCTAACTTGACTGGGGCGGGATGGGATGGGACGGACAGGACAGGACGGGACGGGATGGGATGGGAGTAGGGGGATGTGGAGAGGCGGAAAGGACAAGGACAAGGATGAGGCTGGCCCAAAGAGGGGAAATACCGAATCACGAATGGACCAACAACCAAGACAGATTTGGGGTCTGAAGGGATTCTGCCTGGAATAAACCTGGTTTTGAGTCGTCTGTGAATGCCCTTTAAAACCGAGTGTGGACATATGTATTTAGGGAAGAAACTAAAGGAATGTGAATCGCCTGGTTTTTTACTCCAAGTCCTCCTGGTTTGGCTTCTGGGATCTGCTTTCCCCAGGCAGCCTCACGCTGGCCTCTGGCAGCAAACAATCCTGAGGACAATTAATGTCAGCCGTTCTAGAAATCAAACTGTAATTTCTTGGAATCAAGACCGCCATCAGCTCATTGAAATGGACCTGCCTCCTTCCCCTTTTCTCTCTTGAATGATGAGGAAGTGAAAGAATTAGTGAATGAATGAATGAATGAATGGGGTTTATCATGGCAGGATAAATAATACTTGGTCCTAAAAACAAGCATAACAGTGTGGAAACAGCACAGGTTTTGGAGTCAGATGGGCCCAGTTTAATGTCACTTACCAGCTCTGTGACCTTCTGCAAATGGCTGTACCTCTGAGGGGCCCCAGTCTCTCAGCAGCGATATGGTTGCTAGCGAGAACTAAAGATCAACATATAAAGTTTCCAGCACCTAACAGGTGCTTCGTGTCAAGAGTTTCCTTCCTCATTCCTCCATCCTCTCCTTCCTCTCTCCTTTGTTCCTTCCTTACAGTCACTAACATTTGATAAACACCTGCCAGATGGCAAGCCTTGTGTGCAAGGGGCTTTCCTGTGCATCATCTCATTTAATCATTGCTCGCATCCTTATGAGTGAAGGCTGAGGTTAAATACTCTCCTGCGTTAGTTTTCTAGGGCTGTTGTAACAAAGTACCACCAACCAGGTGCTGAAAATCACAGACATTTATTATTTGACAGTCTGGAAGCTGCAAGTCCAAGATGGAGGTGTTGGCCGGGATGCCTCCTTCTGAGCGCTGTGAGGGAGAATCTGTTCCATGCTCTCCCATCACCTCTGGTGGCTGCTGGCATTCCTTTGCTTGTTGATACATCACCCCAATCCCTGCCTTCACCTTCGTGTGATGTTCCCATTGTCTGTATCTATCTCTGCATATAAATTTCCCCTTTGTAAAGAACACAGTCATATTAGTTTAGGGCCCGTCCTCATGATATCATCTTAACTTGATCATCTACACAGACCCTATCACCAAATAAGGCTACATTCACGGGTCCTGGGATTTCAACATCTTTTGGGGGACACAATTAGACCCATAACACCTCCCAAAGGACAGAACCAAGACTCACGCCCGTATCCTTCTGTCTCTCTGCCTTTCTCCCCAGAATTGCCTTGGGTTTGACTTTTCATGCCACAGTTCAGGAAAAATGCAGTGTGAGCACTCTCACCACAGGGAGACTGCTTGGGGGACAGCAGGTCAGATTGGAAAGAGATCTTAAGTGTCTTCCAGTACAATACTATCATTTTACAAATAAGGATGTTGAGGTCCGAAGAGGGACAGTGACTTGTACAAGGTCACACTGCTGGATAGAAATGAGCCAGGGCTAGGACTCACGTCCCAGATTCCCCCTGCAGACATTCTCTCTGCTGTAGAAAATTCCTCCTCTAATCCCGCACCAAGAAGCTGCTAGCTACTACATTCACACTCCCCATTAATGTTGGGAAAGAAAACATTTTTTAAACATAAATTTCTGAATAAAAGCTTTAAACGCCCAGTTGCATCAAATGACTGCAGTAAGCGAAGTGTCTGTTTTAAGCAGATGAACAGACTATTATTATTATCATTATGATGATGATGATGATTCTAATACTCACGTCAAAATTGTCAGCAAGTCCAAGAATGCCACTTGTGTCCAGTTTGAAGAAAACAGGTGTAGAAAACGACCCACAGAAATGGAGTCACAGTTTCAGCTAAATACATATTTAATTCCTTATGTATTTTTTATATTTTGTTTTGTACAGGACTGTTTACCCAGTTAATGGTGAAGTGGAATGTATTGTCACCAAGTTGCTGGGGTTTTTTTCTTACTCAGTCTTGAAGTGCCCCTAGTGAAATGTTTTACATTTAAAAGTTGAGAATTAAGCCGGAAATAAGATTTTCAAAAAGTGGAATAACATTTTAGAAAGAAATGGGGACAAATTGGAGGTGGAGGGATGGCTCCTTTGTTTTAAGGGGATTAGAACATGATTATTTTACAATCCATTCCTGAGCCCTTTTCTATATGCGCCCTCACGCTGGTCGCCTTGTAGACTTGTCCCTGAGAAAGGAGGGTTTTACCTCCAGAGCGCACACCAGAGAAATCTTGCAAGCTGACTTGCATCCAGGCAGAGGGGAGCAGCCAGCCCGCCACAGACACTGTGGCCACAAAAAGGCCAGGGATTCTGCCATTTTTCCAAAGAGGAGTTATGAAACCTATGCCAACGCTAGGTTTGTGCACGGGCAGTTTTAGGGAGCATCTTTTGATGTGAGGAAATCTGAGAGTCATTCTTTGGTCACTGCAAACCATGCAATGCTGTTTGTACTGAAAACAGCATTTGAAAGCGGAGCTTGCAGAGGGAAAGGGAGAAAGGAGGAGGGTATTTTGGAATTCTCTCTACTTTCTGCTCATTCTTGCTATAAACCTGAAATGTCTCTAAAAAAGTGTGTTAATTAATTTTTAAACAACATTTGATAGCGCAAACAAAACCCAAAGGAAGTGGTCTTAAAAGGCAACTAAACATCAGCTCCATCTAATTGACAGTTTGCAACCTTGACTATAAAAAATGTGCATTTCCAGTGCCCATGTTCAGAGGTTCACATTTAATTGGTTTACGGTGGAGCAGGCATTAGTCTCTCAAAAGCTCCCTCAAGCAACCTGATATGCAGCCTTGGTTGAGAAACATGGACCAAAAGGAGGCCCCCTGCCCAGACACCAGGCTTTCACCAAGTTTCTTCTGGAATGTGATTTGGGTTCCCTTGGGGTCCTCCTCCTACAGGCAGGAGGACAGGAGTCACTGGTCATGGGGAAGGGAAGGACATGCAGTATGCCCTATCTCCTGAGCCCCTGTGGCAAGTCACTAAAGTGGCTTCCCAGGTAAGCAGCTCACAAGAGGATTCAGTTCTCCAGGTCAACTCAAATAATTTGGGTAATTTTATAAATGGGGACGGGCCACAAAGCAGTGCTGCAGTGTGGGCTGCATTCCAACCAGAATGCAACCCTCAGGAGGGCAGTGTGCTTCCCAGGAAATGTACCTGATACTGACGAGGCTGCTGGGCACAGCCCAGGGGCCACAGCAGCAGCACACAGGCTGAGGTCCTAGCCATGCCTCTGTCCTCAGCAGTTCCTGGCCTCTGTCTGTTCCATCACCACAGGTATCAGGCCTGGACACTCCCCTTGATCTTTGCAGGATGGAGGAGGAGAGGCTGGTGGGAAACGCTCCTGATGACGTCACATAAAAACAAGAGCTTCTCAGCAGTTCTCTTTTTCTCCCTTTGAAGGCAAATTGTCATAGAATTCAGCTGTAGATTGGATATGGGAACAAGCCAAGGGAATGTCCAAGGTCATACCATAAAAATAGTGGCAACTACCAATTTCAGTGATTCCCAAACGCTAATGCTCTTAAGAATCACCTGCAGCTCTTCAGAAAGATTCCCAGATTTCTAGCCCCACATAGAGACACTAATTCGGTAGGCCTGGGGTGGTTTCCATCCATTCAGTCGTTCAGCAAATATGTAATAAGTTCCTACTACATGCCAAGCTCTGTTTCTGGGCCTGGGGACATGGGATTGAACAAAGAGCCCTTTGCTGCCATGGAGCTTACATTCTAGTGAATGCGATCTGCATTTTTAACAAACTGTGTATGTGTTTTAGGTGCAGGAAGTTCCAGATCATGCTCTAAGAAGTGCTAATCATTCAGCGCGCTCACATTGTAGACATGGAAGCTAAGGACCAGACAGGGAGGTAACTCACCATGAATTCCTCTGTCCTGACTGTGGGCCAGTTCTGCCAACACCAGCCCCTCCTCTTAGCCACACTGTCTAGAGCCATCCAAACATTCTGCAGATGAGACTTTTGTTTTGGTTACTCCTTTCCATATCAGAATCGAATAAAGGAAACACCTGCATTAGCTGTTAATCTTGTATGTCTGAAAATCAAACGACCAATGGTATGGTTGTCTGATCAGCAGTCACACAGCAAATCAACGCCAGAGGTGCCAAGAATGTGAAGGGTGTACTTCCTACCCTCTCCCAGGAGCGCAATCCCTCCCAGGCCGATTGCAGACTTCCTCTGGCTTTAGGAGCGCCACACTCATTGCACTGTGGCGTGGTGCAGCAGTTCCTGTTACTGAAAGACTTCTGCAAAATGCTGATTCCCAGGCCTGCCCCAGCCATCTCTGGGGATAGGACTTAAGAATCTGTATTTTATAAATGCTCGCTGGGTAGTTGGGATGTTATTTCCAGGTGTGGAAACCACCAATAGAGGAGGAGAAGCACAAGATTGTATTATGTCAGAAAGTTCCAGGATCAAGCCCCAGCTCTGCCACCTATTGGCTGCGTGGCCAGGGATAAGTTGTTTGACTTCTCTGAGATTCAGTTCCTTTATTTGTTAAAATGGAGTAAATATACCTTCCCTCACAGAGTTGAGGGTGAGGATGAAATTTAAGAGCGTTTGCAGGTGTCTGGCAAGGGCCCCATGTGCAGTGGGGTACAATCAACAGCTACATTTACTGATAAATTGCAGCCCTGACCAGGCCTGGGAGTAGCTCAGAGTAAGGCTCTAGACCCACTCAACTTCGGACAAGTTATTTCACTTCTCTGAAACTCAGCTTTCTCATCTTAAAATGAAGATGATGCAAGTCATCACAATAAATTATTGAATTGTTTTGAGGATTAGACAAAGGGTAAAGCAAATGTTGGCTGTTTTTATCACGTCCGCCTTCTGTACCATTGCTCATTCCATTAACTCTTTTTTTCTGTGTTTTTAAATTTTTTATTTTAAGTTCCAGGATACATGCGCAGAACGTGCAGATTTGTTACATAGGTATACTTGTGCCATGATGGTTTGCTGCACCTATTGACTCGTTCTCTAAGCTCCCTCCCCTCACCCCCCACCCAACAACAGGCCCCATTGTGTGATGCTCCCCTCCCTGTGTCCATGCGTTCTCATTGTTCAATTCCCACTTATGAGTGAGAACAAGCAGTGTTTGGTTTTCTGTTCCTGTGTTAGTTTGCTGAGGATGATGGATGAAGCTGGAAGCCATTAACTCTTTTTAAAGCCTAACGATTATTCTACCACCTCTGTTTATCCCAGCCAGCTGCAAGAAGCCATCAAGATGTAATGGGAAAACCAGAGGCTAAGGAAGCCCAAAGTTCTGGGTTTGAATCTCAGCACATGACCTTTGCAGTGTGTCTTTGATTGTTTTTGTAACATCTCTGAACCTCAGTTTAAATGTCATCAGTGAAACAGGCATACAAGGTTCTCCAGACTTCAGGAATAACCTTTCGATACTGGTCTAATGCAGTTTGACCCCTCTGCTATGACTTTCATGAGCTTCCTCTCTCATTGTATTCCTGAGAGCCTGTAGGGAGCCTTTGCATGTTACCAAAACAGAGCCTGCTGCTACTAAGCAGCCCTCACTTCAGACCCCTGAGCCAGCACCCCTGCTGCTCCCCTCTTGCTGTCATGCTATAATCATGTCTTCAAGCCACTATCCTCTCCATTCTACTGTGTCCCAAGCATGGGACATCCCCCTTCTATTTTTCCTGCAAGCACCAGTAGCATAAGTTGTGGTGTTTTTGTCTTGACCAAAGGCCTGAACAACACAACAAGAAGTCTCAATATTAAAAAAGACCGTCAGTTTCTACCAGCTCTATCAGCTGCCGCTGCCCCCAAAATCCATCAGCTTTGTCCCTTCTTGGGGACTCCACTGAGAAAGGAAAAGGGACTAGAACTTCTTGGAGGATGGAGGGACAATGTCTAAAGAGGCCCCAGTGGTGGAGCAACAGCCTAAAACACACACACTTTGACGGCTGATTCTGAGGTTGTCACCCAAGAAAAAAGAGGGGTCTCTGCCTAGGAAAAGCTGAGTAAGGGGACCCAGAGAATGACCACTGCGGAGGCTTTGCAGAGGAGGCCCAGTGGCCACATGGAAACCAAGAACTCGCTGCTGTCAATGACCACTGGCTCCACAGGCCCTATGGCTCTTGTCAATGCAGGAGAGGACAGGTCCCTAGCCGCTGACTGTCCAGCCAGAGTGACACCTGTCCATGCCACAGCACTGCCTGGCATCATCCAACACCCCATGTGAATATACAAGAATACCCCAAGACATCTGGGAACACAAAGTTTGATGGGCAGGGACATTTTACTAGGTGATTAGAGGACAGAAAGCCTCCCTACCTATTTCGGAGGGAATTTCACACCTCTCCTAGTGACCTCTATCAGGGGTTAATGACACCCCTCTTTGTGTCTGAGGCCAGCTCTGCTCTTTCCCCACCCCACAGGGAGAAGCGTCATTGTTCTCTGATGCTTGGCACCCAGCAGACAAGGGCTCTAGCCAGAACCAATGTACTGCTTGGCGGAACAATGTGCTGCTCAGCTCCCTGCTCTCAGGAGGTCCCTTGTTTCTGTAGGATATTGGAATAGTGAATAAAAGACATCACACATTTGACAAGAACTATGGAACTGTTCACAGAGTGAACTCTAACACAAACTGTGGAGTTTAGTTAATACTACTGTACCAGTATGGGTTCATCAACTGTAACAAACATTCCACACCAAGGCAAGATGTTAACAGTAGGAGTGCCAGCTGCAGTGGCTCACATTGCTAATCCCAGCACTTTTGGAGGCCGAAAGTGAGGATTGCTTGACCCCGGGAGTTCAAGATCAGCCTGGGCAACAGAGTGAGACCCCATATCTACAAAAAAATAAAGCAGGAAGATCACTTGAGCCCAGGAGTTCAAGACCGGCCTGGCCAGCATAGTGAGACCCCATCTCCACAAAAAATCAAAAAATTAGCCAGGCATGGTGGCACACACCTGTGGTCCCAGCTACTCAGGAGGCTGAGGTGGGAGGATACCTTGAAAACAGAAAGTCGAGGCTGCAGTGAGCCGTGATCCCGCCTCTGCACTCCAGCCTATGCGACAGAATGAGACCCTTCTCAGAAACAAAAATAATAGGGAGAACTGGAGAGAAGAGGGCACAGATAATATGCTGCAATCTCTGTATTTTCTGCTCAATTTCTATAAGCCTAAAACTGTTAAATTGTAAAAAGTGGGGGAGCATTGGCCAGGTGAGCTTCCCTTGCAATGGAACATACGGTCTCACCCATCAGAGTAAGAATCAGTTTAAATGTCAGCCAGGCAAATATATAATCATCCCTGTGCAGAAAAATGAAGCCCACCTGAGCAAATACACACGTGTGCACCCACCCCCTCCAGCCCTTCTGGGCCGCCAGCACAGTGGCCCTACAACCAGACCACTAATTCTGGGGGCATGGGGCCACCCTTCATGTACTCCATCCCTGAGGTCAGAGAGGTCCTGGCACCTCCTTAATTGTAATAAGCAGTAAAATCCCCACTAAATGCTCAGTTTCAAGTGTAAATGAACCAGCCCACAGGAGACCACCGGTGGGGGCTTTGTATTATATCCCAGCTGCTCTCAGGGCTGGGAATTATTTACTCACGAAGGTGAATACTTTCTCTGGGGCTGCTTCCCGCCAGCAACATTTCCGCAGGTCTACCTCCTGATAAATGTGTACAGAAGATCGCAGCCGGAAAGTCTGCATGCCCCAGTGGGCGAGCCCTTGTTAAATCTATCCAGGGCTGATGAAAGCCACGTCTGCCCACCCTGACTTAGTCAATTTGTCGGCTCTAGGGGAAAAAAAATTACATGGAAAAGAATGGCCAATTTTAAGACAGAGGTTGTTTTTTCATTATTGTAAAACATTTAGTATACAGGGGTATTTATCACCCTTTGCTTACTGCACTCCGCTCTGCTTGCTAAAAATAAGGAGCGCAAGGTTCCCATTATCCTGCAGGTGGTTAGGTTTGCCTTAGCAAAGCCACCAGGGAGTTGAGTGGCATCCCCCCTTTGCCAGGAACACGGCTGAGGGAAGTTTCTGTGCAGCGACCCCACCAGGCGCCTTAACAAATGCAAAATGACACCACCAGATGACAATAACCAAGCAGGAAGAAAGACTTTGGTGGTTTTAAAAAGATGAAAGCATCCCTAATGCAAAATTTTCCCTCCGTGCAGAACACCAAAAGAAATATTTCCAGGAGATGCCTGCCCTCTCGGTGCCTCCAGATCATCCCCTTGCTCACCACTTTCCCGATGCCCCTCACACATTCCAGGTGGGTATAGGATTCTCCACTCTCTGCTCACATACGTGCCCTTATAAGAGAAATCAGTAGTGAGGCATTTACTACAACTTCCTCCCCCCAGCCACGTCCTGGATGAGCACTTCACCTCACAGGTCTCACCCATCGACGATGCTCAATAGATATTTGTTGCCAGAGCAGAGAAGGGAGGAACAGTAGCAGAGAAAGGTGGGCAACTTGGGCTCCATATACAGGTAGGGAGAAAGCAACTCTCTCCCTAAGCAATCTGGCCATGGTGACATCCCGGGAAAAGTGATAGTGGCACAGTAGGTGTCTAGGCTGACATGAGCAGGGCAGAAGAGGCACCCTGCCCCGCCCCCACTCCGGCCCCTGGCCACCAGGAATGTCAGCCAACCATCAGGAGCTTATGGCCAGTTGGTTGTTAAACTGTCTCTGTAAAATAACTGGTTGCTGCCACTGCCAGGGAAAGGCAGTCTCCTACTAGATAAAAAACACCTGAAGCTGGTGATCAGCAGCTTCCCATAAAGATCCCAGGAGCTGGGCAAGTGGGCTCAGGCATGCACACTAAGAGGCAAAATGGCAGCATTTAACTGGTACATGAGCTTCCTCTAGGAACACTGAACTGATAAGGGAAGAACGCCTCAAGTGAGCATGTGTACAATTTCCGTAAACACACTGTGCGAGTGGCCCCTCCCAAGCACTGGCAGGCCACCACGCCTGCAGACAGCCTGCTCTAAGGGAAGAATCGCGAGAAGAAACACAAACCCCAAAAACATGCCAATGTATGAAACCCCAAGTCAAGGGTGGGATGGGACACTGGGATCTCGCTCATCACCCACACCGTCCTCTCCCAAGCATACTTCGCTTCCTTTCATTCTTGCTCTAAAACTTGTTAATAAACTCTCCCCACTCCTCTAAAACCTGCTTTGGCCTCAACCTGCCTTATGCCCCTTGGCTGAATTCTCTCCTCTCAAGAGACAAGAATCAAGTTGCTGCAGACCAGTCCAGATTCGCCACTGGTAACAATGGAAGGAGACAGATAGAACCAAGAAGACCGATCTGGCCCATGATCTCATACAATATGGCCCTACCTGTGGAATGCTGCTGGCTTTATAACGAGATAAAGCAGCTACTAGTTGCAGTAATCAGTGCAGACCAGCAGACGACCTCTAACAGTGAGCTTAAGAGGCCTTCAGCCCTGATAGATTTTTCTCAGGTGAATATATTAAAGGAAATGTCTCAAATTTGCAAGGTATCCAAAACTGGAGTGGTAGATACCAAGATCAATAATGACAAAATAATAATTTTATTAGTAGTTAAAGACCACCAGGAACACACTTGTGATTGGGCCTGTCGAGTCATTGCAAGGAGCAAGACAACACACCACAGAGGACCATGCCCCATCTCAGCAAGACAGTGATAGCAAGGCCTAGTTTTAAGACTGGGGTTTCTATTGAGGGATGGTGAAAAGGTTTTGAGGAAGCCAGGCTTTGCTCTGGAAACAGCTGGAGGGAGCACTTGTGGAGCTCACAGCCCAGGAACACGGGCTCACGGGAAGACTCAGATCTAATCACAGGAGTATAGAACACTGCCCCTCCCCCAACACCTTACCATGTCAATCAGAGCTGGAACCACTCAGGAGAGTGTCAGGAAGTGGGAGTAATTCTGTGATTGATTATCCTCATCTGAAAGGCAGGAAGAACAGGGAAAGACACAGCAATCATTTGCATTGGCCAGGAACGGGGAATGATTGGCTGTTGGTTGTGGTTTGGACAATGTCCTCACTTTGCTCTCAGTCTCATCTTGGTCATGATTTCTTAGGGTCATAGCATGGCTGTGTTGTCTGCTGTTGATGTTCTGTGAAATTGTCTGTGTTTACAGGGAGAACACTGTGGCCCTGTTTGAGTGTCAGGCCAACTTCTGGCGGTCAGGAGATGCATTTTTCTTTCTCAGCACCGCTAACGACTACCATTGAGTTATTCATTCAACAAATATTTATTGAGAACCCACTATGTGCCAGGCACTCTTCTAGGCACTAGGAATACAGGACCAAGAAGACTAACAAGGTCCCTGCCCTGTGGAGTCTGTAATCTGGTAGGGAAGAGATACAATTAACAATGAGCAAATAAGCATAGGTCAGTATCATGTAAACCTAAGTGCTCAAGAGGAAAATAAAGCAGGATGGGGCTCGAGAGAGACGTAGACTATTGTCATGATCAGAGGAAGCCCCCAGAGGGATGACATTAGGCAGACTAAATGAAGTGAAGCAGTCAACCATGAGAATACTGGGAAAAGCCATCTCCACAGCAGAACAAACAAAAGCAGAAGGCCTGAGCATGGAGCGAGTGTGGCATGTTTGGAGAAAAGCAGTCACCAGTATGAGTAGAGGACGGTGAGAGGAGCAGTGTGGTAAGAGGTGAGGACTGGAGACATAGGGGTAGGCAAGGGCTAGGTCAAGGCTTCAGCCAGAATTCTGACACTGCACTTAGGGTCCCGCTCAACTGAGTTTTTAGTGACTTGCATCTTGTCACTCCCTGTTCTCAACTTCTTTTTTTTTTTTTTTTTTTTTTTTTTTTGAGACGGAGTCTTGCTCTGCCGCCCAGGCTGGAGTGCAGTAGCCGGATCTCAGCTCACTGCAAGCTCCGCCTCCCGGGTTTATGCCATTCTCCTGCCTCAGCCTCCTGAGTAGCTGGGACTACAGACGCCCGCCTCGTCGCCCGGCTATTTTTTTTTTGTATTTTTTAGTAGAGACGGGGTTTCACCGTATTAGCCAGGATGGTCTCGATCTTCTGACCTCGTGATCCGCCCGTCTCAGCCTCCCTAAGTGCTGGGATTACAGGCTTGAGCCACCGCGCCCGGCCCCTGTTCTCAACTTCTAAAGATTTCCATCACAAATAAAGCTTGAATGGGGCAGGAAGTGGGGAATCCTGGATTAATGAAAATGCAAATTTTCAAAAGGAACTAGTAACAGATAGAAATAAGTTTGTTCGGTTCAACTCTGGGCCCCACATTTAAGGACAATGGTGAATCAGAACACAATCAGGAAAGATTATTGGGGTGTCAGAGAAGAGTCTAAGAAATCAGATCATGTGAGAAACTTGTCCAAATGTTAGAGGCGTGTGAACCAGAGCAACTCCATCTTGAATAGGGACTAGGTAAAATAAGACTAAGACCTGCTGGGCTGCATTCCCAGACAGTTAAGGCATTTTTAGTCACAGGATGAGACAGTAGGTCAGCACAAGATACAGGTCATAAAGATCTTGCTGATAAAACAGGTGGCAGTAAAGAAGCAGGCTAAAACTCACCAAAACCAAGATGGTGACGAGAGTGACCTCTGGTCATCCTCACTGCTACACTCCCACTAGGACATGACAGTTTACAGATGTGATGGCAGCATCAAGGAGTTACCCTATATGTTCTAAAAAGAGGAGGCGTGAACAATCCACCCCTTGTTTAGCATATTATCAAGAAATAACCATTAAAATGGCTAACCAGCAGCCCTCAGGGCTGCTCTGTTTATGGAGTAACCATTCTTTTATTCCTCTACTTTCTTAATGAACTTGCTTTCACTTTACTGTATGGACTCACCTTAAATTCTTTCTTGTACAAGATCCAAGAACCTTCTGTCAGGGTCTAGATCTGGACTTCTTTCTGGTAACTCAAGTACCTGAGGCTACTTATTTTAAAAAGCAGAATGGGTGTAAAAAATGGAAATAATCCCTGATCCTGTGCAAGCAGAGAAGTCAGTGGACCGGAGAACTTCTTCTCTTGCCTCTGCCTTAAACTCTTGCCCAAAGACACCTACACCTGTTGGGTATCAATGGGACAACCAGCTTGCAAATCCTATCTTATTCAATCTCAACCAGCTATTATGATCTCGTCGTCGAGATATCAGAGAAACTACTTGAAGAAGTTCATATTCCCATAACAACAAACATTGATTAAGCACTTATGCTAGGTCAAAGCATGTTCTAAGCATCAGTCAAAAATCATTTGCTCTTACCACTTTATGAGGTGAGTAGTTCTGTCCCCATTTTAGAGACAAGAAAACTGAGGCTTAGAGGAGTGGTAACTTAGAAATAAGATATGGTTGCAGGATTTGAACCAAGGCTGTTGGATTCCGGGATCCTTATTCACAGCCACTAAGCAATACCGCTGCCCATAAGTGGAGGGAGAGTGTTAAATTTGGAGCCCTAGAGTAGCTAGCCATCGTCCCTTCACTCCTCCCCACTGCCTTCATGCCAAGTGACTAGCTAGTCACCATCTGATTCTAAGAGTTCTAGAAAGGGTAATAGTCACGGAAAACAGGAATGGGAGATGGAAGAAGGAAAAGAAATTTTAAAAGAAATTTAAAAAGAAAAATAGTGGTTGCCCAGGGCTGAAAGGAGAGTGGTGCTCCATGAACATGGGGTTTCCTTTGGGGATGATGGAAATGTTCTAGAACTAAACAGTGGTGATGACTGCACAACATCATGAAGATATAAAATACCACTGAATTGCACACTTTAAAACCGTTAAAATGATCAGTGTTCTGTTGTGTGTATTTTATCACAATTTTTTAAAGCATGGCATGCACTCATTACTAAGCATCTTCGAATTCCTGCCAAGTCCCTTCTTGCCCTGTAATTCTTCTCCAGTTCCCTCCTTAGGCTGTGAAAGAGAAGCAGTTGACTCTTCATCAGGCTGGCTTCCACACTATTTCAGGAGTAGTCACCAAGACCCTAGCAGAGTGGGCAAATGTGGGCTGGACAAATGCACAGAACAGGAGTCCTGCCTTTCTTTTTAAAATGTTTGGAATTTGCTTCTTCTCTTAAGGTATGATGAACAGTTTATCCTATTAATATCTGCATAATATTCCATTTTTGGTTATATCTCAATATGCCTTAATGTTCTGTTTGGTTCACTTTTACAAATGCACTGCAGTGAACATCATCATATATACATCTTTGTGCCCTCCTCTGGATATTTTTAGGCTCTTTTTCATGTCTACAAAAGAGCCAATCTCCTTGGACCCTGCCATCTGTCTTCCCCAGTTCCCACCCAGCAAGGAGCCCAGAAGCTCACTTTGGCTTGAGCACACAGCAGAAGACCCTGAGAGACTTGCGCAGAATTTCCTCTCAGCCCTAGATCTTCATTGACAAATATAGTCATTCTTTTAGCGGGCATTTATTGATCTTCATTTGCAATTTGAATTATTCATTAAGAAAGCATTTGCAGACATTGTTCTAGGACATTAAACCAGGGCATGGGCAGCAAGGAAGGTAAATCCACTATTTAATCAAAGGAATTTAATCAAAGGAGGAAAAGGAAAATTATTTTACTGGGGCTCCCTAAGCTCACTGGACAGTTTCTTTCTTTGTAATAAATTCATCTGAGAATTGTACTCAGCCACGGTAGTTTCTGAAGCTCTTTTCTTTTAAAAGAAAAGGGAAGGGGATGTGCGTTTTATGCAATGAGATCGCTGCAGAAGGTTTGTATTCGTTCTGCTCAGTGCTAATCCCCACATTCAACCTCCACGCTGCTGTCGCTGAGTCAGCGCCGTTCCTTTAAGTGACCTGATTCTGTAATTCCATTATTAATATTATGAAAATGGCTTTCCTCTACACTATTTTGTGCTATCAATGGAAAACCACAGTTCCAAAATGCATTAGCCGTTGCAGGCTCCGGCAGGATTATTTGCATCAATATAAACCGAGTTAATCATCGGCCCATTTGAATAATCAGTCACGTGGCGCCCGCCCCTCGCCGGTGGCTCTGCGGCACCCGCAGCGGGGAGACGCGGAATTTCATTTGGGTCCCGCATTCTCCTAAGCACTGCAGATTTTCCTGCTCGCTATCGCGGCAACATCTTGCCATTTACTTTGCAATGTTTCCTCTCCTGCCCTGACAGCGATGTAAGCCCGTTTCCAGCCCCCTAATCAGTGGGTCGGAGGTGGTAAATGGCATGTGTTAAAACCGATAAGGGTAAGGAGAGAAAGAAACGTTCATTAGAAAAAATAACGAGTTCGGGAATAATAAATGTCAGAACAGCAAAGATCCCTCTTATTTTTCACGGTATTAAATTGCCCTTGCTCTCTGAGGCCTTGAGCTAATACTTAACTGATTTACAATTTTCAAAACCAAAATTAAAGCAGAAGGCGATCTGGGGCAAGGTGGAGGTGCAAATGAGACACTGAGAGGGAGGCTTTTGATGCGCTCCCACCTAGACATCTCTCCTTGCCTAAGCTTCCCTATATTGCCAGGGATTTGCCACCGACAATATTGTTGGCAATTATTACAAAATTAGGGAGTTGAAGGCTGGGGAGGAAAAAAAAAAAAAAACCCAGGAGGCAAAGAAGTCTTTTTAAAATGCAAATCGGATCACTTTAGTCCACTTAAAACCATACTGCAAAGTCCCGCTGCCACGGTGGAATCCAAAGCTCTGCACAAGGCCACATGGGCTGCAAGATTGGAAGCCACCTGTCTTTCTGTGTTGCTCCACTCTGTGCCCCCTCCAGGGCCTCCACACGGCCTCTGTGTTCCAGGCACGCTGGGCTGGCCCCTTACCCTGGGAGCTGTTTGCTCTCTTGGGCCTCTGTCTTTCTTTGGGCCTCTCTGCCTGTCCACAATTGAGCAAGGGCTTACTCAGCCTTCTGCTTCCAGATGATACCACTTCCTCTGGTGCCTAAAGAAGAGGTTGTCCTACCAATTTTTCAAGCACCCTGCGAGTCCCCTTTGTAACACTCTCCACACTAACTAGTGTTCACCCTCTGTAGAGGGTAGAATGGTGGCTCCCAAAAAGATTTGTCCATGTCCTTACCTCTGGAAACTGATAATGTGACTTTGTTTGGAAGAAGGGTCTTTGCAGATACTTCTCTTAAGGAACTCAAGATGAGCTCATCCTGGATTATTGTGGTGAGCCCTAAACTCAATAAAGTGCCTTTATAGGAGACACACAGAGAGAAGAGGGAAAACACCATATGAAGTCGGAGGCAGAGACTGGAGTGATGCAGCCTCAGCCAAGGAATGTCTGGAGCCACCAGAAGCTGGAAGAGGCATGAAAGGATTTTCCCCTAGAGCCTTCAGAAGGAAGATGGCCTTGCTGACACCTTGATATTGAACTTCTGACCTCCAGAACTGTGAGCAAATACATTTCTGCTGCTTTAAGCCTCCAAGTTTGTAGTAACTAACTTGCCAGCCACAGACAACAAATCTACTCTCTCTCTTCCACAGACCATAAGCTTCTTGAGGCCAGGTTATGTCTACACTGCTCACCAGTCCCTCCAAAGAGACTAGCACAGTTCCCAGCACACAGTAGAGCTCAGTATATCTCTGTTAAATCGATGGATGGATGGATGGATGGATGGATGGATGGATGGATGGATGGATGGATGAACAGTGGTAAAGTGCACAGTAATATAGAAATAAGTATCTAAGTAGAATAATTGAGTACCCTAATGGAAAAAGCTATTTTATTTGCTAGTGACAGAAACTAACCCAAGCTATGAGACAGTGTCTTGAGAACAGAAATGCAGCCAGACCTCAGATGACTCAGGAAGAGGAACGGGGAGCAGTGTTATTGCTCTATCTCTCGTCTCAGCACCCCCTGCCCCAAAATATACACACATAGCTGCTTCATCTTTCTCTCTTGCAACATAAGTTTTTTCTGCTTCTGCCTAGGAGAATCTGCCAAGCAAACCTTGTCTTTGGGGCAATCCAACTACCCAAAAAGAGTGACTCTCTTTCTCCGTCCCAATGTACATTCTCAGGGAAAAATCTCTGCTTGGTTAAACTTGGGTCAAGTGTTCACCTTTTGTTAATCAGGGGCAAAGAAGCAAACATGGCGGTAATGAGTGGCCCACCTTTGTAGTTCTTAAAACAGAGGGACTGAGCAGGTAATGCAACAGACGCCCTCTCCAGCTACTCTGAGCTTGTCCTATATCGCAAATATCTGGGTGGCCTAATGTCTCTGGAGGCACCACAGCCTTCACAAGATAGCAGCCGTGTGAACAGACAGCCATTCAGTACATGAGAGCAGACTTTGATAGTCAGCTTGCACTCAGCTCTAATACACCCAGACTTAGGCATGTTACCTTTGAATAACTGCAAACCACAGCTGCACATGCAGTGAGGACATGTTTCTTGGGAAATCTCAAGGAAGCTACACCCAGAGCTGCACCAGCCTGAGCAGGAACTGGAGACCAGCCCTAAAGCTGGAAGATGATTTCCTCATGCACGGCATGCTCACTGTTAACTGGCCAGTGCAGAGTGCAAGAAACATGACCCGCCAGAGGACATGCTGGAAATGATGCCTCCCTGAGAAACGAAACCCCCAGAAGCCTTTGCAAAGGACTAAGAGTGAAGTTAGTTTCTGTCTGTACAAGCCAGAGACTCAGGCTTTTGCAGATATGATTATACAATAGGGAAAAGCCACATTAAAAAAAAAAAAAAATCCAGAAAAAGAGAAAACAACTTACAGGCACTTATCATGATGAAGCTACATTAAATTACAACAAATAGATATCCTCTTGAAAGAACTTGCACAGATAAAAGTCTTCAACTGGCTGAGGGAGACTAAGAGTGTCAGAACCAGAAATGTCAAAACCAAAAGGGAAACTAACAGGAATCTAATTCAGGGGTCTCTCTTGATAGATGTTGAATTTCCAAGGGGATGAATAGACTTGCCCTGTCTCATAATAGCTAGCGAGAAAGCCCTGGTTAGAAGTTAACTCTGCCAGGTTCCCAGTGGGTCCTATTATTACCTCTCTTTCCCTGTACAACAGTAAGTAAAACCGAGAGAGGGTAATTAAAGAGTGTTAAAGCAAAGGAAGAACAAAAACGAAGTGAAAGCAAACTCATCCAAACAAACCAGAATGTAGTAGTCAAGAAATGACATAGTTGTTCCCTCTGAAACCAGCCTGGGATATGGTAAGTGTGCAGGGAAGAGCATTTCATCAATTGCTAATTGCTGGTACAGGGTAGGGCTCATCGCATACACACAACAAAGTCTCTTTTGAAAGGACGCCAGTCAGCTTACAAGAGTATTCCGTAAGGTCGTTTTCTCTTTGCTTCTTTCACAAAACAACTATGTTCTTTTATGCGTGAAGACAAAGACCAACAAACTCTTATTAGAGGGAGGAGTGGCCAGCGGAGGGGGCTCTTTGAGGGAGTGCCCAAGCCATCCTCCCAGTATGCTGACTCTTGATGACCTTTCCAAAGAAGCTAGGGCAGGTCTTCAGTGTGGACGGTTGTTCTACATTAGCTGAATTAAAACAGGAACACCCCCAACCCAAGCCTGTTCCAGCTGGTCGTCACCACTGGAATCATGGGTCAAGCTGAGTTAGCTAATGAGCTGCATGAGCCAGGCCTAGACATGAACTAGGAAATGTGCCCATAGAAATTAATATATCCATTTTCACCAATGCAAATTTAAAACGGTTCACTCCAGTCATCAAATCCATTTGGTGCACACTGATCCTATTGCCTTCCAAACCAAACTTCCCTCACTTCTCTTCTGATTAACTTCCCAGAGGGCAGCTGTGGTTTGGGTAGAACTTCAGAGAATCAGCTCCTCTCCAAAACCTAAACAGAACACAAGCTGAGCTCTTGTGCCAAGTCACTACATTTTGCCTGTCTGGGAGTCAAGGCTGCAAACATGGAGATGAGGAGAAGCTGCCACCGGGCCCTGTTCTGTCTCATGTTGCACAGACACTCAGGATACTTGGGTGTCATGTGTGCAGAATAGGAAGGCGCCATCCGTGTTGTGTCTGGTGCTCTGGAAATAGCCCCCTTGCTCCCGTATCTTGCTCCTAAATTTCTGGGTCCCATTCTCTTGGCACCTTCTTTTTAATTAAAGAACTAAAGCTTAATGAAGGTCCTCAACATGGAAAGAAAAAGGACCCCAAGGAAACAGAAATAAAGCAGATGCATTTGGATGGGCAAGGAGAAGTAGGGCCAGAGGATAGGAGGTCAGCAGGCACTAGAGGGTGTACTCACAAGAGAGTGTGAACAGACAAAGCTAATGGGTTGAAGTTGTAAGTCTACCCAGAGGCAGACGGAAGAGTCTGACTGTCAGGAATCCTCTTCTGTGCTGTGCAGAATGAAGGTGATAACCTGTGAGGCCCACGGGGGCCATGGAAGACCACACACGGGCAAAGAGATTCGTAGGAAAAGTGTATCTTACTTCCTTGCCATCCACAATAGGAAGGCGGAAGACGCTACTAAGTCCCATACAAGTTCCAGGTCAGGTTCCAGCAACCATGACATCTCAGATCCAGGACGACCACGCCTGATTCTTCCTTCTTGATCCTGGCTGGCCCACTGATCCCAGGTCTCCAGCCTGATAGTAAAATTTTTCAAGGACTCTGTTGCCCTTCACTGTCCCTGGGCCTTGGTTGGAATCACCCTCCCCTAATGTCAATTTTTGAGCAACAGAAATTGAGGTATGGGTGCTTTAATGCCCAGAAGGCAGCTGGACTGCTTGTCCATGCAGGCATCTCTCCTCCTAGAACTATGAAGGGGGAGGCAACATTTGCCAAACGCACAAAACAATAGTTATAACCAACTCTCAGGAAAATGGGAGTGTCTTCCCATTACTGGTTCTGTGATCCCTGGATCTATCAAAGAAAACAATCTACTGAGTCAGTTTTCTTTTTTGCCAAATGAAAATAACAATAAATAGTTATTTTGTAAATTTAGATGAGATCATCCATGTAACGCACTGAGCACACACATGCTCAGTGAACCCTGAGTTTTATATAAAATGCTGCATCAGGCCAAGCACAGTGGCTCATGCCTGTAATCCCAGCACTTAGGGAGGCCGAGGCAGGTAGATCACTTGAAGTCAGGAGTTCAAGACCAGCCTGGCCAACATAGCAAAACCCTGTCTCTAATAAAAATACAAAAAAATTAGCCAGACGTGGTGGTGCACTCCTGTAGTCCTAGCTACTCAGGAGGCTGTGGTGGTAGGATTGAGGGAACCTGGGAGGCAGAGGTTGCAGGGAGCTGAGATCACACCACTGCACTCCAGCCGGGGTGACAGAGTGAGACTCAGTCTCAAAAATAAAATAAAATAAATGCTGTATCATTATCATTCACCTACAGTTGCGTTCAAAAGACCCTCTGCGAATGAAGATCTGCTTCAAACTGGCTTTATGCCTCAGACTATTCCTTTCGCAATTGGAATCTTCTCTTAGCTAATGCCTGTCCTCTTCAACACATGTGCCAATTAATGGCCCCAGCACCCTGGCTACATCAAGAGTTAATGCAGACTTTTCACTAGATTGCTGTCTGGAGGTTATGCTGCATATCTATGTACTTCGCCATTCATTCATCTCTGACCCCCTTCCACACTCACAAGCACAGCAGCTACTTAAAAAAGAAAATAAATGAAAGGCTTTCAGGAGACAGAAAAAATGTCTCATGTAATCCCTGTTCTAGTCTCATGATGCACTGATGCAGAGGAGTGTACTGGAGCCCATGTTTAAGTCCATTTGAATTAAATCGTGCATTTGCTGTGTCTCTGTGTTACCTAGCACACAAGGGTCTCTGTCCAATAATAAAGGTTGCCCACACTTCTGTAGTTCAACCCTGGGGATAGCAACCACTTTGTAAGCATCCAGGATCACCTATGCATTCATTTATCTCCTTACAAAATAGGTCCTTTGCAATTGTCACTTAAATCTGATTAGGATGGGGAAATAAAAGGAAGCCCGGATTTAAATAGGCTAGTGAGCTTAAATGAGATTCTATCGAACACACAAAATCATTAGCAAATGTGAATGTGATTGATGTAATATTGCATTAGGAGCTGTTTTAAAAAGGGTTCATTTTGCAGTGTTTATTTATGGGAAGGCCGTTGGTCTCTTTCCCCACACATTCCCTCCTCACCACCCACTTCAGTGTTTGATTTGTTTTCCCTCTAAGATGTTGATACAAGACAAGCATCATTCATTCTAACTAGCTTCCGTTAGGCCCCTGTGATGTGCTCTGAACTGTGCCAACGCTGAGACCCAGAAATGAAAAAGTCACGGACCCTGCCTCACCAGGACAGTGGTGGAGTGTGCAGCTGTGCATGCTAAGGGCTAGAATGCAGACATAGGGAAAATGTTTGGGGTTGCAGACAAGGAAGAGTGTTGCTCATTTCAGAATGCTGAGAAGCCATCACCGAGAATACATTTCAGAAGAGCTTTTAGGGATGAGGAGTTCACCAGGGAGAGAAGAGGCCTTGTATGTGGAGGAAATAGTAGAGATTTGAAGGAGAGAAAGGGCTTAATGTTTTCATAGATGGCAATCCCAACAATAAGTCTAAAAGGAAAGCGATTCACGTTATGTATCAGGTAAGTTAGTGACCACAAGTAACAGAAAACAATACCAGAAGTAAGTTGCTTGAACCATGAAGACAATTATTGTTTCTTTAAGAAACAATCTGGGAGTCCGTGGTTTCTACCTGGTTCCAGGGTCCATTCTGTGCCTCAGCTGTCATCAGATACCCAGGCTTTGACTATTCTTTTCTTCTACCATCCTCAGTGTGTTGGCTGTCTGCCTTCTTGCTTTTAATTTGCACTTGCCTTGCTTGTCACCTCATGATCGCAAGATGGCTGCCACAGCTGCAGACATCACGTCCTCATGCTACTGCCCCACATAGGAAGGAAGTGGTGAAGCCAATAGGAATTTTTTTAATCAGAAAGTAAAGGCTTTCCAGAACCATGACCTCCTCCTCCAACTGACTTCTTCTTAGGTCTAAAAATAAAAAATATAAAGGGTGAAGGGATAAATGAGTATGTGGCAAAGGGAAATGGAATACCGTGACTGGATTGGATCAATCCTGATTTTTCCCTGAGGAGGGACACATTTGGGCTGATAACCAACAGTGCTGTTGAATTTATTATGGAATATCTAAGACATAAAAACAGCATGAAGGATAACGTAATAAATAGCCCAGGATTCATCATCCACCTTCAAAACTAATTCATTGCCAACATAGTTAAATCACCCATATAGGATCCTTCTAGATTCCTCCCCTGTTTCTTTCCTCCCAGGAAGAAACCCTGATTTTAGAGATTTATCATTTATTTGCATTTATTTTTTTCTTCTTTCTCTCTCATTCGATAGTTCTCTCTCTCTCTTTCCATCTATCTACCTATTGAGAGAGAGGGAAAGATCTCTACTCAATTTACAGGATTTTTGAATACATTGAACTTTCATGTATACCACAAATATTTATTTGCAAATTGCTTTCTTTAATCAACATTATGTCTGTGTAATTAGTCCACACTGATTCATGTAAGCTCTAGTTCATTCCTTTTCACTGCAATATGAAATTCCATCACAGAGCTTAATTTATTTCTCCCCAAATGGACACTAGGAAGTTTCCAATATTTTACTATTGTAAATCATACGTTTGTGATTATTATTTTTAATGTTTCCTGACACATATGTGTGTGTGTGTATGTATATATATGTCTATATGTAGATATATGTATGGGTATGCACATATATCTATATGAATATGTACATATGTATGCATGCACAGTGTAGATACGAATTCATATCAGGTATGTATCTAGAAGTATAATTCTTAGTAATAGTGTATGCACATCTTCAACTTTAGTGGATGTTGCCAATTTTTTCTCCAAAGTGGCTGTAACAATTTTCATTTCCAACAGCAATGGATTAGATGTCCTATTACCCCACATCCTAACCAAAACTTGATACTGTCATACTTTTTAGTTGGAGTTTTGTCAATCTGATGGTGTGAAATAACGTCTAATTTTAGCTTGCCTGCTTGTTTTATTTATTTATTTATTTATTTATTTATTTATTTATTTATTTATTTTGGGGTGGGGGACAGAGTCTCGCTCTGTCACCCAGGCTGGAGTGCAGTGTTGCAATCTTGGCTCATGGCAACCTCCACCTCCCGGGTTCAAGTGATTCTCCTGCCCCAGCCTCCTGAGTAGCTGGGATTACAGGTGCACGTCATTACGCTAGGCTAATTTTTTGTGTTTTTTGTAGAGAAGGGGTTTCACCATGTTGGTCAGGCTGGTCTCAAACTGCTAACTCTGGATAATCCACCCCCCTCGGCCTCCCAAAGTGCTGCGATTACAGGCCAGAGCCGCCGTGCCTGGCTTAATTTTAACTTTCATTTGCATTTTCCTTATTACTCGTAAGGTTAGCCATCTTTACACTTGTTTATTAGCAATTAATGTTTCCACTTCAGTAAATTATCTCTTAACCATTTTGCCCATGTTAACTAACGTGTTTGTCTTTTGCTTTTTGAATTTGAGAAGTTCTTTATGTATTCTAGATATTAATTCTTTATTTCTTCCCATGAGTTATCTTCTTATTTTCTTAAAGGTAACTTTTGACAAACACATTTTGTTTTAATGCAAATCAAATGTTTCCATTTTCGCTGTGGTTTGCAAGTTTGGAATATAATGAAATTCTTTTCAACATTAAGTTTACAAAGATGTTCTACTTTCTTGTAACCATATTTAAAGTTTCATATTTAAGTCCTTCCATAACTAGGTCTTTAAGCCACATGATGTTAGGGATCTCATTTGATTGTTCTCCATATTAATAACCAATTGCCAAGAAATAAAAACACATTATTGATAAATGCCCAGTTTCCCACCAATCTGTAATGCCCACCATGCATGTATGGAATTGTGTCTGGGTTCTCCCTCCTGTGCCAGTGACCTAGTTACCTGTGCCAACACCCTTCATCTGTACTCCAGATTCACCTCGGTCTTGCTATCTGGTAGGAAAACTCCCCATGCCTTGTTCTTCCCCTTCATAGTTGTCTTATCCAGGCGTGGCCTTTAGCACAGACTAGAATGTGGAGGCACCCCTGTTCCCATTCAGCCTCTTCCAGCAAGTCTCCACCACTCTGGCTTCTTTACCGTTTAACCCATTAAGAGCATCCCTGACCTTTTCATTTGCACATTAAGCAAAAAGTAGGTCATTTTGTACTTCTTCAAGATGAAAGATTCATTTCCCATCTGAAGCCACATCTGAAAATCTACCCCATAAGCAGAACTGTATTCACCAGTACAACACCAGCATAGCAGTGAAACATGGCCTGAGCTCACTAGTGAGAATTCAGGAGGGGAGTCTGAATTCTCTCATGCTTAACTACAGCATCCCCCGACAAAAGCCAAGCAAAGCCACCGTGTAGGGGCATTTCAGGAAATCTGAGTCAGATGAATAGCAGGAAGGAATGGGGATTGGAGTGGAGGAGTTTTATTGTGACTCCATGTTCCCCTCTGTCATCATGGGCTAGCCCAAGCCCTACCAGCACCTTCAATTCGCTCTCTCCACATTTCTTCTTTTACCTGATTGGACAAGAAAGCACTTTCAGGTCTACCTCTTCCAGGCCGCCCCAGGATGTCCAAGGTCTCAGGATTTAATTTAATGTGTAGATTTTCTAATCCGGTTCCCTACCATTAATCTCTGTTCAATTCTCCTAAGAAACTCCTCATTTCTGTTTATATATTTCTAACTTCTACTTGACAAGTATTCAAATTATAAGCATCTTCCAAAATGTCTTTAGGGGAAGAAGGTATAATCTAGATACGTGTACCATTTCACAGAGAAGGAGCTGAGCGTCAGGGACATGAAGCAACTTGTTCCAAGATTTGTGACGTATCCGGTGCTGGAATGTCCAGGCCAAGCTCTTTTCTCTTCTTACACATCCCTCCTCTCTCATTGGCCTTCTGGCCCAGGAAACAAAAACTCCTGGGCCCAATTTGGCTGACAAGGACCTGACATGCCCTTCTTTGCTAAGAGCTTTCCAGGAAACCACAGTGAAGTGGAACTTGGCTTCAAAAAACAAGGAACTTGTTGCCCCAGCTGTGCGGGGAGTGTGCGTGCATGTCGTGTGTATGCACTTTCATAATTAAGTGTGTGCCTGAAACTCTGCAGCAATGGTGACCCCTCACGCCAATTCCCTTTTAATTCCTATGCCCTTAGTGCTTCACCTAAGGCAAGGAGTTTTTTAAGCTTTTCAGGCAAGGAGGAAAAATCTTGACACCAACTTAAAAGCTCTACTCACCCAGCAGGAATCATCATTTTGCTATTGGCGCAGAGACCTTGACTGATAAGCAGGGCCAGCCGCCCTGTCCGGAGTTCAGAAGCAAGAATTGTGGGGTGTGTTGGCGCAGGTGACAAAGGTCGCAGGGCAGGCTTGCTCAAAGAGCTCAGAGGCCGCAGGTCAGCTCTCCCAAAGGGCAAGCAGGTCGAGCTGGTTGCAACATGTTCATTCCAGCAAGGGCAAGGTGGTCCCTTCTCGTTTGTGTGTGTGCAAATGGTTATCAGGTTCCCCAGCCCCGAGTTCCCTCTCCCATGTGCATCTCGTGTCTAGTCCAAAGGGCTTGGGGTGAGGTCCAGTAATTTGCATTTCTAGCCTGTTCCCAGGAAAGCAGATGCTTCTGAAACATGAGCCACCCTGTGAGGTCCACAGCTCCAATTAATTCAATTAAACATGATAAGCACCTCAAATCTGATGGTAGCTCTCAGGCTCCGTGGGAACAGATAAAAAAATAGGACACAGTCCATTCCTCTGGGAGCCTCAAGAGTCAAACATCTCCCCTGTCTGCTTGTGAGGTTGCTTCTTATGCTTTTGAGATAAACCTGTGTTTCCAAATCCCAGCTAATCAAAAGAGTCATCCAGGAAGTGAGTCCATGAGCAGTTATAAGGGTGACTATACCTGTGAAGCTTCAAGGGATCTGAATGAGGATAGGCATCACCCTTACAAACTAACACAGGAAGCTGATGGCCTGATGGCCAGGAAGCTTGAAAATACACAGAAGCCCAGGCTTCTTCCAGAAAATACAGAATTAGTACATCTGTGATGGAATCTGGGAATCTACATTTTCAACAAGCTCCCCAGATAATTTTCATGATAGTGAGAATTTAAGACAGACTTGATGACTGGGTGTGGTGTCCCATGCCTGTAATCCCAGCACTTTGGGAGGCCGAGGGGGATAGATTGATAGGCCAAGGTGGATAGATTGATTTGAGTTCAGCAGTTCAAAACCAGCCTAGGCAACATGGCAAAACCCCATCTCTACAAAAGAAAATTAGCCGGGCACGGTGGCTCATGCCTGTTGTCCCAGCTACTCAGGAATCTGAGGCAGGAGAATTGCTTGAGCCTGGGAAGCAGAGGTTGCAATGAGCCAAGATCATGTCATTGTACTCCAGCCTGGGTGACAGATCAAGACCCAGTCTCAAAAAAAAAAAAAAAAAGACAGACTTGAATTAAGGTACAGTGTTTTAAAAGCCCAGGACTTCTACTACCACGCATGTCTTAAAGTAATCCTTTAGTACTCTCACTTCTATTATCTGCTACCTGGCATGAATTATTTCTCAAATAAGCTGGATCCTTCCCATAAAATAAAAATCATTAATAAAGAGCCCTGGAATACCAGGGAGAAGACAAAAAAATGGGTGAGACCAAGGATAGGTAACTCTTAGTAGGCCTGCGTGGAAGGCACTGAGAGTGGTGTCCATAGGTCATGTGGTAGATTGCAAATGGCCACAATGCTTCAGAGTCCCTCCCAAAAAGAAGTGAAGTTTACCCACCCCTTGAATCTGAGATGTTCTTGTGACCTGCTTTGAGCAATTGAATGTGACAGAAAGGACACTGGGTAAGTTCCAATCCTAGGACCCAACAGGTCTAACAGCTTCCCTTTTTGCAGGACTTGAATCCCTGCTATCACCCTAGGAACAAGGCCAGGCTAGCCACTGGAAGATGAGCAAGACCTCATGGGGAAACTCCAGTCGAAAACCACCCTGATCCTTCCTAAGCCAGCAAGCCCCAGCCTCCAGTCACAAATGCTTGAGCAAGATGGACCAGACAAGCTGGAACCCAGTCCGAATTACCCGCAGAGTCAGGAGCTAAATGGACGGCCCTTGTTTTAAGCCACCAAGTTCTGGGGTGGTTGTTACATAGCATAAGTTGACTGATACAGGAAGGAGGCCAGGGAATGTCAGGGCAACCCTGAAAACCAGTTCCATCACTGGACCATTTGCCTTGGGCCAGATCTACTCATAGTGCCCCTGCTGTGTGGTAAAACCACCCTCTGGGTCCCCCACTCCTTTCTTCCCTAAAAGTTCAAAGCTTTTCTCTGAGTAGTAAACCAGAAAACTCATCCTTCTAATACCCCAGCTTGCTCATTGCCCCATTGCCTTAAACCCAGCCATAAGATTCAGGAGAGAAGGGAAAGAGCAGCCATTACACCACTTGCTTCAATTTCCATGTTAGAAAATAAAGCAGGTCTGTGCCCCAGTATACACACATATGAGTGTCCTGCAGCTTCTAGTGTATAACTGAACCCTCAAAGATTGTCCATGCAGTGGGGCATTCATGCTGAGCTAACTCTTAGCAAATGGGATTGCTGCCTAAGTAGATGGCAAGGTGATATGGTACAGTAAGCAGTGGACCAGGGATCTGGAAACCTGGGTTCCAGTCCTGCCTGTTATCTTTGGGCTCTCTGGATGGGCCCTTACCCTCCCTGAATTCCATGTCTTCAATGGTTGGATCTGATCACCAACACATTTCTAGGGTACCGTAGAACAGGACACGAAGCTCAGGTCAGAGATCTGAGGCCCACTTCTTGACAGAGCGGGCTTTGTGTATATGTAACTGTCATGCCAGACCCCTGTTGATTCCAGCAGGGATGGCACCATGTCCAAGAGGCCAAGGAAGAGATCTGGAGCTGGCAAACGAGACATAGGGTGTAAACAGTGCAGTCCGGGACCAGCAAGCTGGACAGGAAAACCGCTCCTGTTTGTAAAAAGCATGCAAGTTGTATGGCATTTTCACTTACGAACCTCCACCTGGCAACTTCTATTTAACCCCAAACAAAGGGCCTCAATCCCCTCTCCAACATGTGTTCCAAGGGATGGGCCTTAGGGGTTCAGATGGCCTTATAAATAAGGAGTGAGTTTCTGGGTCAGTCACTCCTGGATTCCTTAGCTCAGAGCTCTGAACACACATTCTTCCAAGACCATAGGGTCATTCTCAGGGTATGCTTGAGTTATTGCTTTCAGGTGTATCTGCCATACAGTCATCCAGGCAAGTTCCACAGGGCTCTGGGCTCAGAAGATCCCCATACTTGGTTTAATACCCAATTGTTTCTGTCTTATAATCTTAGTGATTTTATCTTTGAACTTGTTTCTTGTTTGTTTGTTTTTTGGGGTTTTTTGTTTGTTTTTGGTTTTTTTGTTTTGTTTTTTGCTTTTTTTTTTTTTTTTTGAGACAGAGTTTTGCTTTTGTCACCCAGGCTGGAGTGCAATAGCACAGTGTTGGCTCACTGCAACCTCCACCTCCCAGGTTCAAGCGATTCTCCTGCCACAGGTGCCCACCACCATGCCTAGCTAATTTTTGTGTTTTTAGTTGAGACATGGTTTCACTATATTGGCCAGGCTGGTCTCGAACTCCTGACCTCAGGAGATCCACCCACCTCGGCCTCCCAAAGTGCTGGGATTACAAGTGTGAGCCGCCGCACCTGGCCGGAACTTGGGTTTTATAAGTTAAGTCCGAAGAGACAGTAGAGCATGCACATGAGCCCAGGAAACACATGAAATATGCATATCTGCCTCTGTTCCTTGATAGTACATTTGCATACAGTGTTCGTGGTTCCCTGTGAGCACAGAATTCCAGTGCATCCAAGGTATGTGGGACGCCAGCAAAACTCAGGTCTATGAATATGGGAGACACTGACAGCCCTGAGAAGTCAAGCTTTCTGTTCAAACCACAACTTGCTTCAAGAGCAGAAGGAAAGCAATAGTGTTTTATGACACCTAAACAACCAAGGAGCTTGCCATGGGTTAAATTGCGTCCCTTGCTCCCCCAAAATTCATATGTTAAAGCCCTAACCTTGAGCACCTCTGAATGAAACCTTTGGAAACAGGGTTTTTGCAGATGGTAATTAGGATCAATTAAATCAGGATGAGCTCATACCAGGATAGGAGGCCCTAATGCAATATGGCTGGTGGCTTTAGGAAAAGGGGCAGTGTGGGCCCAGCACATGGACGGGGAGAATGCTATGTGAAGATTAGAGTTATGCTGCCACAAACCAACCAACTGCCAGGAGCTAGGAGAGAGACCTAGAAGATCCTTCCCTATCCTCTTCAGAGGGAGCAAGATCTTGTGAACACCTTCATCTCAGATTTCTAGCTTCCAGAATTGTTAGACAGTAAATTTTGGTTGTATAAGCCACCCAGTTGATACTTTGTTATGGCAGCCCCAGCAAACAGATGCAGAACACACTATTTTTTCTTCCTCACATTACCTCCCTGTTAGGCAACCACTAGTGCAGAAAATGATGACACAGAAGGGAAGAGAAAGACATGCGACCCATAAATCCTTTTCCTTTCTGTCCTTCCTTACACATCAGTAAGCAAAAGGTGGAGAGTGTTGGTAGAATGTGTGCATATCAAACAGTGAAATAGCCAGGTGCGGTGGCTCACACCTGTAATCCTAGTACTATGGGAGGCCAAGGTGGGTGGATCACTTGAGCCCAGGAGTTCGAGACCAACCTGGGCAACACAGCGAGACCCCATCTCTACAAAAAATCAAAAAACTAGACGGGCATGATGGCATGTGCCTGTGGTCACAGCTATTCAGGAGGCTGAGGTAGGAGGATCACTGGAGCCCAGAGGGTCAAGGCTGCAGTAAGCCCTGATCCCACTGCTGGTCTCCAGCCTGGGCAACCAAGCAAGACCCTATCTCAAAAAAAGGTAAAAAAAAAAAAAAAAAAAAATTGAGTTAGTTTTGTGCAGCATTTCTACTGTACTATTGAGAACAAAATATATATGCATTTACAAGCTATGAACGAGTTATATAATTTGAGTGATTCTACATTCAAGCTAAATACTATTATGTTTGCATTTAAAAGTGGCATTGTGGCCGGGCGCTGTGGCTCAAGCCTGTAATCCCAGCACTTTGGGAGGCCGAGACGGGCGGATCACCGGTCAGGAGATCGAGACATCCTGGCCGAACCACGGTGAAAGCCCCGTCTCTACTAAAAAAAAATACAAAAAACTTATCCGGCAGGTGGCGGGCGCTGTAGGTTCCCAGCTACTCGGGGAGGCTGAGGCAGGAGAATGGCAGTAAACCCGGGAGAACGGAGTTTGCGAAGTGACCGAGCATCGACACTGCACTCCAGCCCGGGCACAGAAGCGAGACTCTGTCCTCAAAAAAAAACAAAAAAAAAAAAAAGTGGCATTGTACAATACAAAGATGAACAGTCAAATTCATGTGAAATAATGCAAACTTTTAATTTTCTTTCCTTAGAACAACATTAAAGAGCAAATATGAAACACTGTGACAAGTTCAAAAGAGACCGAGGAAGACAGGAAAAGCTTTTCTATTTCACTACTTTTAACAGCACATTTGCCCCAGCTTTTGAAAAGGGGGACCTGCATTCCATTTGCACTGGGCCCTTCAAATTACGTAGTCAAGAACTGTAGGACGGTCGGGTGCAGTGGCTCATGCCTGTAATCCCAGCACTTTGGGAGGCCGAGGTAGGCAGATCACCTGAGGTCAGGAGTTCGAGACCAGCCTGGCCAAGATGGCAAAACCCAATCTTACTACTAAAAGTACAAAAGTTAGCCAGGCATACTGGCAGGCACCTGTAATCCCAGCTACTCAGGAGGCTGAGACAGGAGAATCGCTTAAACCTGGGAGGCGGAGGTTGCAGTGAGCCGAGATCACACCACTGCACTGCAGCCTGGGCAACAGAGTGAGACTCTACCTAAAAAAAAACAAAAACAAAACAAAAAAAAACATAAGTCTAGGAATTGCTGTTTCTACTCAGGTGCTCTAAACTTTGCTCTTCTCCAACTCCTAAGTCTGGATCTTTCTGATTTTACCTCTTAATAACTTTACATTCGTATAGAAAACAACTGTTATATAATCACAATGTTCAGGTGTGCAAAAATTCACTTTTTTTTTTATTTCTCCATGACTGATACTAAGTTCTTGAGACTCCATTTACCATTTAATGATAGGGGGGGAAAATTGAAAACTCAAAGAAACTCAGTGATGTGGAGATTTGAGTTCGGTCAATTCAGGATACTCTCTCTTTCGCTATTTACATGAATTTCACTGTTCATCTTTGTATTGTAAAATGCCACTTTTAAATGCAAATATAAGAGCATTTACTTGGATGCAGAATTACCAAAGTTATATAAATTGTTCCCAAGGGAGAGATCAAAATCTGAGATGAAATCCCTGGCCTCCCACATTTATCCATGCTGATTTATGTTGAGATCTACAATTCCAGTTAGCCTATAGTCATCAGTCCTCCTGCCACTGCAGATGTGGTGAAATGCTAACATCCTGGTCTGTGCTCCAGTCCGCCCAGGTCCTCTGCATCCTTTTCTTGCTCACTGAGAGGCCAGGTCCAGCAGTTTGTCTCAGCTTCTTCTCGCTTCTCTTGGGTCTGTTAGAGATTCAGGGGTTTGACTTAAGTCTTCCTATCCTGGACCAGGGGTTGGCAAATGATTGCCAAGGAGCCAAATCTGGCCCACTCCCTGCATTTATAAATAAAGTTTTACTAGAACACAGTCATGCCCCTTCATTTACATTTTGTCCATGGCTGCCCACACTCTACAACTAGAGTTGCAACTGAGACTATATAGCCCACAAGCCTAAAATACGTATCATCTGTCTCTTTATATAAGTTTGCCAGCCTGTGACTTAGATACACTAACTGTTATTTTACCTACTATCGTTTCAATGAAATAGCTATTTTCTTTAGGAAGCCTTCTGCTTTCTTGAGAAGCAAGACTTAAGTTTTTTACTTTGCAGAATCCTACAGACTTACCAGGGTTTTCCATCAACTCTAGGGACATTTGCCTATGTCCCAAGATGAAGAACCATCATTGCCTTAACCCGAGTGACATTCTCTCTGTCTGTCGTCTATCACCAACAAGTCATCAGGTCTTTCTCAACACTTTGGACAAGAAAACTGGCCTTACATCACTGTGCATTGGGCACTTGTATTAGTTATCTATCAGCATATAATACATTTACCCCAAAACGTAGCAGCTCAGAAAAACAAATACTAATGATCTCATGGTTTCTCTGGGTGAGGAATTTTGCATGACTTGGCTGGAGGCCTCTGGGGCTCATTGTCTCTCATGAGAGTGCGTCAATCTGTTTTTGGCCCTGACACCATCATCTCAAGACTCCATTGGGTGAGCATCTGCTTTCAGGACTACTAGCAAGTCTCAAAAGGTCTGCTTCCAAACTCACTCACATCTTCTCTCCACAGGGCTGCCTCGTGACACAGCAGCTGGCTTCCCCAAGAGAGAGACAGCTCCCAAGATGAGAGCCACATTCTTTTAATACTTTACTCTTGATGTGACATCCTGTCACTTCTGCCATGTTCTATTTGTTAAAAGAAAGTCGAAAGTCCAGTCCACACTCAAAGGAAGGAGAATCAAGCTCCACTTCTAAAAGGAAGGAGTATCAAAGAATGTGTGGACATGGTCTTCAAACCACCACATCCCAGCACTCTTAGGCTCATGACAAACTCTGGCCTCAAAACACCTTTTCCAAAAAACCCTGGGCTGTCAAGACAATTGTGTCTACCACGATCTCTAAAAACTCCATTCAGAAACCTGTTTGCAAACCATTTCGGGGCATCTTTTTTTTTCTTTCTTTCTTTTTTTTTTTTTTTTTTTTTTTTTTTTGAGTCAAAGTCTGGCTCTATCACCCTAGCTGGAGTCCCGTGGCATGATGTCGGATCGCTGCAGCCTCTACCTCCCAGGCTCAAACCATCCTCTCACCTCAGC
Source organism: Rhinopithecus bieti (assembly GCF_001698545.2). Taxonomy (NCBI): domain Eukaryota; kingdom Metazoa; phylum Chordata; class Mammalia; order Primates; family Cercopithecidae; genus Rhinopithecus; species Rhinopithecus bieti. The sequence goes on along the minus strand of NW_016803705.1, from coordinate 1,354,190 downwards.
CTCCCGAGTAGCTGGGACTACAGGCGAGCACCACCATGCTGGCTATTTTTTTTTTTTTTTGAGACGGAGTCTGGCTCTGTCGCCCAGGCTGGAGTGCAGTGGCCGGATCTCAGCTCACTGCAAGCTCCGCCTCCCGGGTTTATGCCATTCTCCTGCCTCAGCCTCCCGAGTAGCTGGGACTACAGGCGCCCGCCACCTCGCCCGGCTAGTTTTTTGTATTCTTTAGTAGAGACGGGGTTTCACCGTATTAGCCAGGGTGGTCTCGATCTCCTGACCTTGTGATCCGCCCGTCTCGGCCTCCCAAAGTGCTGGGATTACAGGCTTGAGCCACCGCGCCCGGGCCTATTTTTTTTTTTTTTTTAAACAGAGATGGGGCTTCACAATGTTGCCCAGGTTGGTCTCGAACTCATGAGCTCAAGCAATCAGCCAGCCTCAGCCTCTGAAAATGTTGAGATTACAGGCATGAACCACTGCACACAACCCATTTGGTGACATCTTAATGCTCCCTTCATCTCACTCTTCCCATAGAAGCAATGAATAGTTTAGGGGCCAAAAAAAAAAAAAAAAAAAAGCCAGCAAGAAAAGCTTTGGTTATTATCTTCTAATTTTATCCTATGATATTTACTTGAAAAAGCATTTTGGATGTCTAAAATCTATCTGCTCAGACAAAGAAATCGAGCTGATAAGATGAAATAAATGAATACAGGTAGCCATAGCAATGCACCATAAATCCTCCGCAGTTCTAAGCACATGACTATTTGAGTAAACATTTAGATCCACATAAAAATATTAGCAAGCCAGTCACTGGAAAGAATTAACTGAAGAAAATCAAAGCCACTGTTCAAATAGAGTCCATTCTTTACAAATATATATATATTTTCTTCTCTCTTCCAGGGTACTTGCTCAATCCCACAACAAGGACCCTGGAATTGTAGAAGTTTCATAATGTCCAATTTTAAGATCTCAGCCATGATTAAGACTAGAGTAATCAAGAAGATTAAAAATATGTCTTCACTTTCCTCCTTCTAAGTAAGCATAAAAGTAAGAGCCGCTAATTCCTATGTGCATGTTACCAGTTACTTTGTTAGGCACTTTACATACATTATCTCAAGTAATTCTCATCCTCACAACACCCGCGCCAGAGAAATATTATCTTGTTGTTGTTTTTTTTTTTTTTTCAGATGAGAAAACAGGCTCAGATAAATTAATTTATTTTCCCCAGGTCACATGCTATAAAATAATGAAGCCAGATTTCCAACCCACGTCTATCTGAGTCCTGAGTCTATTCTCTTTACAGTATTACCGCACAAGGAATAAACCTGATACACACATCTTCTTGGAACATCAGTAATATATTAAGATGAAGGAGGAAATACTGTTTCCATATTAAAAGAAATATGACTATATTATGTATAGGAAAAATTAATATGCATTCAGATCAAATAAATGTCATGCTTTCAGCCTGTGGATTTGGACCACACATCAACATCTCTGAAAAGATTGGTTTCCTCTGGGTTGCAGTAGAGGTTTCCTGCCAGAAAAGAAAGTTCACGAAGTCCAGCACCCCACACCTCTCCCAAGTAAGTAAATAGCAAACTGAGAAGAATATCAAGACACTACATAAAGTTTTCTGATTTCTCATTTTAAATACTGTCTTGATTCCTCATGGGACTTTCTCAACGCGGAAACAGCGACGACTGTACAAGGGAAAACAGATGATTGTTTTGCTCACTCCTGTCCCATCCTGCCCTCCTTGCCTTTGAGTTCTCATGCAATCCTATTGGGATCGTTGCAGGGGAATGAAACATTTTGATTTGCTTGTTGATTTCAAAGGCAGCTCCCTGAGAAATACGACAGCGATTGTGTTCAGATTCACCTGAGTAAAATGTTTTTGCTTATTAGAAAACAGTCTTTGCAACAGGAGCAAGTCATACATGAGATGCAGAGATCAGAAATGAGAGTCTTTCAGAAGGTTACTAATATTTCCTGAGATGTGCTAAAGTGTCATATTTGATAGCAAAGTGAAGAGAGCGAAGTGGGGCCACCTGAAAGAGCACAACTCAATCACTTAGACCCCCATTCACTGAAAATGCAGACGTGCCTGAGCTAATAGACAACTGCCTGCCTTTTGGAGAGTAAGGATGTGTTATAAACGCTGCAGACGTGGACCTCATCTATTCCTCATGACAACCACTGTGGGGAAAGAATTGCCATCCCCATTTTGCACATGAGGAAAACCATGTGTAAAAATGATACAAGAGATCTGGGAATTTCCATAGGTCACTGAGCTAAAAAGTAGCAAGGCTGAGCCCCCAACAGGTTGTGCAGGGCCATCAATCACAGAGGCCCGCTAGACCCCAGAAGGTCCTGTATTATAACAGTCATGGCATTCTCATTTCTGATTTAATTGGAAGACTTTCCTACCAGAGGCTTTCACACCCCTTGGAAGGCCTGGGGAATCAGAGGCCAATGAAGCCACAGCTTCAGTTCCTGAACCCATGAAGTGCCAGAGCCATGGAGAAGCAGCAGGCAGTCCCTGGTGTTGTCACCACCAGGGCGGTGTATTTTCATGGCAACATCCAATTAGGAGATAAATGCAGATTTGCTGTTCTAAACAGAATGCGCTTACACCAGCACTCAGCTCTCCTTCCCTTAGCAGCTGAACAAATTCTCAGGGAAAGCTACTGGGTACAGAGGAGCCTTTGCGATCACTTTCAGGTATTATTTGGTGAGTGATTCCTGGAGGCTCACCCAGAAGCTGCTGCAAACCCCATGACGATCCCACACTTCTCCTGACAGTAACCCTGAAGGATGATAGCTTCACCCTTTCTTCCACTTTCCAAACCTCATTCCAGTGCCTCTGATTGGCTGAATATAACCCAAAACCACGTAGGGAAAAGAATTGGGGGGAATGTAAGTAGTCCCTGATTCTTCCTTGTAATGCAGAAGAGAGTGGACAAAGAGGCAGTAATGGTATTGAGTTAACCATAGCCAATGGTATTAACAAATAGTATATGCATCACCAATTTATTATCCCAATGTATAGGTCTGGGACTGTTAAAGGGAATTTTTTAAATGGCTGCCACCATTGTATCATTCATCTATGGCTGCATACGAAACCACTCAAAAATTAGTGCCTAAAGCAACAACTGTTTACTTGGCTCACAGTTCTCAGGGTCAGCAATTTGGGCTGTGTTCAGCTGGTCCCTCTTGTGTGCCTGTGGTCGGCTTCCATAAATCAGGTGGCTCCATTTCTCAGGGTGCATGTCTGTTGGCCGGGACAGTGGGGATATTGGGCCACATTTCTCTCATCTTCCAGAAGATTACTCAGGCTTGTTCCCATAGAAGCTGGCAGAGTTCCAAGGGTGTGAACAGAAGCTGCCAAATCTTTTGAGGGCCAGGCTTAGAATTGCTATCATGTCATTTTTGCCATATTCCACTGCACAAAGTGAGTCACAAGGCCTGCTCCACTTCAGAGGACAGAGAAACAGACTCCGCTCCCTGAAGAGAGAAGCCACAGACCCACATTCCAATGGGGTGGCATTCACCGAGTGGAATCATGGCGACTTTTGCAAACATTCTGGGAAAGACTAAGGTCAATAAAGTTCAACATGTTTTTCAAGCCGCTTGCAGGACTTTAACATATGGAAATAAATGATCGGCCTCCCAGAAGAAGGCGTAATGTGTAGAGTCCCCATAACTTAGGTAGCCACAAAGCCCTTTTGGTTTGGGGCATCTTGGGGGCCAGTTGCTCTGGGAATCATCTCTGCGAAATACCACTCAGCCGCATTGTGAGTTTCCAGTCTGAATCAAGGAAGAGATCTATTTTCATCACTGAGAGGGTGGAACGTCCTCAATGGGGTAGAGGTTGTATGGGGAGAACGCCTTGTTTCATAGCGGGACAGAGTGGGGAAATAAGTGCCCTGTAGGACCTTAACCTTTGGTTTCCAGCCTGGAAAGACCACAGCATGTGCTCAACAGCCTCCCTGAAGTCATTATTGCTTCCGAGCCAGCTGAATTGCTCCATAATAACAATTCTTTGCACTTGTGGAACGCGTTTCCTCCGAGGAGTGCCAAGTAATTTAGAATCACTTATTAATTAATCCTCAGCCCCCACATGAGATGAGGATGGGTTATTATGCATCTTTAACAGATGTGTGAAGTGGGCAAAGGGAAACAAAATGACATTAAGCGTCTGTCCAAGGTCACTGTGTTGTCAAACTCACTGGACACCCTCCCAGCTGCGTAGACCTCACTCGTCATTTTGGGCGCCTCTCTCACAGTGGCAGCGGAACTCCTTCGAGCTGGGTTCCGGCCATTTCAGCAAAGTCTGTGTTTACTGAATCAACCAGGAGGATTTTGCTGTTTCAGTTCACGGCGGGGGCTGGGGGGGG
>NW_016803705.1:1340756-1349337 GCF_001698545.2 Rhinopithecus bieti | reverse complement strand
AGGGAGTGGGGGCTTCATTTTCACTATTCCGCTTTTGGGTTTAGTGTTGATTTGAAAATCTAGTGTTCGGGTGTCCAAGAAGAGCTGGTTCTAACTGCATGTATCTTGCATTTTGTTCACAGAGACGTCACTTACTCGGGGAGAATGTGCGTTCCTCAAGCTGAAACAGGATGCCGCTGTCCACCGCGTGCGAAAGCGGGACTGAGAAAGGAGGAGGGAAGCATGTGTTATCTCCACCAGGGCCGTGTATTTTCACAGCACCATCCAGTTAGGAGATACACGCAGACCGGCTTTTCTCTACAGAATGCACTGACCCCAGCGCGCAGCTCTCCCGGGGTGCACTTCCTTTAGCAGCTGAACAAATTCTCAGGAAAGCCCCGACCACGGAGGAGCCTTCGCCATCACTTTCGGTCACCGTTTCCAATCTGTTTCCGAAAGGAATTCTTCCCTAAATATGTGTTTTACCACATATACAAACCAAAACAACATTAGCGGGTTTATTTTGGTAAAGGGAAGGGAGAACCTGCCACATGGAAATAGCTACAAAGCCCATTGAAAACTTTGACACTGTGAGGCAAATATCCCCATGGCCTGGTAACAATGAGAGCCAGGGCCAGCCTTCTGAGCTGCACAAAGCTGCAGCTACCCCTGGTGAATGAGAGCAGGCACTTCAGAGGACACAAAAATCTAGGAGCCGGTAAGGAGCACTTCTTGCACATGGTCACTTCCAGGGTCAACTCGAGGGAAGAAAATTCTGTAACGTTTAGTACTTGGAGAAACACTCTTTTGATTGGAGGCGGTTTGGGTTGTGCAGACTGAGGGAACTTCCTCTGTCCTTCATTCATTCCCTCTTTCATCAAATGTTTACTGAGCACAGCTTTGCTGAAGACCTGGCTCTAGGGCTCTTGGAGCCCTCTTGGAGGGCTCTTTTAATGAAGCATTAAAAGAAGATCCTGTAAGAAGGAACCTGTGGCCTGGAATGAAACATTCAATGAATTCCTTTTCTCTCTCTCTTCAGGCCTGTGTGCCGGGCCCAGTGCCAGGCTCTGCCTGGGTACCTTATGAGTCCCACTCCCAGAAGCTTAGGGTGTAAATCAGAACTGTCTAGGAAGCAATCTAATTAAGGCCTCCTGGTAGACCCAAATGTCCCAGGTCTCAAAGGAAGAAGACAATGATGGTGGAGTAGGAGTTAGAAGAGTAGAGTCCCCCGTGCGTCCAGATCACGACGTGGTGTAAGAGGGGATCTCAGGCAGACAGGGGCACTAGAGGGCCAAGGGACAAGTGTGTCATTGTGCCTGAGGACTGGCCCGCAACTAGCAGCTGTTGGCTCACATCGTGAGCTTCCCACGGGACTACACCAGCATCCTTTCATACTTTCTTTCACTGTGAACCACAACACTGCTTTTTTTGTTCCTGGATCCTGAGATTAATCTTGCATGTCTGTGTGTGACAGGTGGAAGTATGTCCTTACACGTGTTTTAACTAATGGCTCATTACTGGCTGAAATTTATCATCTACAGCCCATCCTTGTCCCTCCCAACTGCCTTCACCTGCTAAATCCTCTTGCTCATATTCCAAAGCTATATTTTACTGGTTTGAATCTTGTCTCTGCCACCACATGACCCTGGGTAAAAGACTTAACTTCTGAGTTTCACCGCTTGCATCTGATAGCATTGTGAACAAGAAATGAAATCACCTGCATAAAGCACTTGGCACAGAGTTGGTGGCCAGTAAATGCTAATTCTTTTTTATCCCCCTTCCAACTTCTTCCTCTGTGTTCCCACCACAGGTTGCTCATCCAGCTATATTTGACTTAGGTTAGAGGCTGCTTTGTATAAAAGTTAGTGACAACTGGTCCTTTACATTGACGATGAATAATTTAAAGGGAAGAAGAATCTATATTGACTGTAAGGTAACAGAGATAGAAATAAAAGCACAGCCTTGGAGTGGGGGGCAGGGCGGGAATCATAGCTGGTTTGCACATGTACATTCACCGGGGAGTTAGAGCCAGTCATTTGTTTATAACCCAATCCTATAATTTCGAATATTTACAAAGCATTCATCAAATCATACACAACCCTATTTTAGAAGAAAATCTTCTGGACATTGGCCACATAAGAAATTTGCTCAGTGTTCTAAGGGACAAAGGTAAGTGATGGATGATGGTAAAACGAATTGCTACCTAAAGGGGATATAAATGTGGAACCAAAGAACCCATGAGAGGATGAACATGTGACACTGCTGAAGGATTTGCTGGCTTTGGCTGGATCCCCAGGTGACTGCCAACATCAGTTATATGTAAGGTACTAAAATACGTACCACATAGAGTGCAAAGTGTGGCAGACACCTGAGAAACAGCAACTAGTGGATAATGAATTAACACATGCACCATTTGGAGACAACTGCATTTTTTTTCTGACCCATTTGAAAATGAAGCATTAAAAAGAAGATCCTGTAAGAAGCAAAGAGAAATGCCAGCTCTCTACCAATGTTCTCTTTCAAGAATTCTTCCAGAATTTAGTATGTTAATGACTTGTTAAAAATCAAGTGACCCAATATAAGACTTCACTTATCTCCTAGTCTAATTTTTCAAAGACCACCCATTTCATGAACCAAGTTGAAAATATCTTTCCCTTATAAGCAAATAAGACTATTTGGGGAAAATGATAAGGGAGTAAAAAATTTAACATCTTTTTTGACCCCACCTCTTACACCATGAAGAATGTTTTTGCATCTTCAGCAGGAGGGTTCCTGGTCTAAGTCACCAACCAGGTGCCTAAAGCCAGAAAAGTACCACAGAAGGACTAGCCAGCACCTAAATTATCCACCAGCCCCTCCCTGTAACTGGCTGGAGAAAAACCAGAAGCAAATCTTCAAATATCTTCCCACTCTGAGCCCCGCTCAGCACAACAGTATTGCTATAATTCCATGCACTTAGTTGAAGAAATGTACCTTCACCTGCATTTTATTTTGAGCCAAATACACTTGGGGCAATCAAAACAGATGATTATTAATTGCCCCCACCCTCGCAATGTCTTGGGGCTTAATTAAGAACAGTAATGGCTCCGGGTATAGAAAACATGTTCGAACTCTTAAGTCATCCCTAGCTTAACCTGTTCCCTCACCAAGCAGGGATCAGGAAAAATGGTTAGATAGCAAGACAAGCCACAAAGTCACCAGAGGGTGACCTTCCAGTTGGAGGAAGGTGACCACCTTTCAGTGGTGAGGGAGAGGTGACCACCTTCCAGTGGTGGGGTGGGGAAGTGACCACCTTCCAGTTCTAAAGAGAGCAGCAGAAAAAGTACGAATCAGCAGCTGGTCATTCACAGAGCTGAACTTATATATAACCAGGGAGACAGAGACACACAAATTACAGATATACTCACATGTGTAATACACACGCTTAGCAGTGTGAACCACAATAAAGGTATCCCTGTTGGTAAGATGAGTGGGCTTCACACACACACACACACACACAGGATTCATGCTTTCTGATACACGCACATGTGCACAGATCAGAAACATTTTCTTTAAAGAGATGTTCATAAATGAAGAAATACGCTTTGTCTCTGCAAATTTGAACCTCTCTGACCTTCCGCTTTGAAGGCATGGTATGACTGATCTAAGCTAATGCAAACCTGGTCACGTTAAGGGTGTGTGCCAGCCTCAGTTCGGAGACCTCCACATTTTCCATAATAATAGGAGATCCTTACATCGTTGCAGCTGTACTTAGCATTCGGGGTGTCAAAATCCCCTAGGACCCCCAAAGCCCCCTTGCTGTCACTTATCACAGTGTAGTAGGGCAAACATAATAGATTTCATCCAAACCAACTGCACAACTGGGAGATGGTTTTTAAATTTTATTCAGTAATGAGAGTGGTTTTATTGTTGCAGATACTGGAGGAATACAAGTCAGCCAGATTTCTTGTCCATAAAAAAAGCCAGCATTAGAGTCGGGAGGAATGTGAAGTTGAAAAGAAGAATTCTTCTCAAGATTTATGTGTAAATAAAGTTAAAGCACAAAACAGGGAAACCGGACTCTTTAATATGGCTCTCCTTAGAAATATTTATACAAGCCTTTGAACCGAGCCCAGCAATTCAGAGTTGATGCCATGCGGTGTTCTCAACATCTTATCAAATATTAAAAACCCCATTCTGCAGAACAATGACACTTTACATGCCAAAAAGGCAAAATAATATTTAAGCAAACTCCCCTTTGTTTTCTACTAAGAGAAACTTGAGCACTTTTTTTTCAACTTTTACATTTTCGGAAGAGACATCTTTTCCTTTGCTGCAGAATCTGTAAGAAGCTGGCAACCTGGAAATGTTTATTGTACTCATCCTGGATTCTCCCCACGGGACCTCAGGATCTCAGGCTCTGAGCAGTGCTTGAGCACAGTCCCAGGGCCTGGGCCAGATACAGAGAAGGCAACTGGTCTCCACAGCTGTGCTGTCTCCTATCCTGTCTCACTCGGTAAGAATGAGACAGGTGCACTGGGCGCGGTGGCTCAGCCTGTAATCCCAGCACTTTGAGAGGCAAGGTGGGAGGATCACTTGAGGTCAGGAGTTCAAGACCAGCCTGACCAACATGGTGAAACCTGGTCTCTACTAAAAATACAAAAAGTAGCCGGCTGTGGTGGTGCACATTTGTAATTCCAGCTACTTGGGAGACTGAGACAGGAGAATCGTGTGAACCCGGGAGGCAGCGGTTGCAGTGAGCCAAGATCGAGCCACTGCACTCCAGCCTGGGTGACAGAGCGCCTCTGTCTCAAAATAAAAGAACAAGACAGGTAACAACAGTGAAAGTCTGTGACCTGAGATGATCTGGGAAAGCACTCTGAAGAAGGGAGGAATGTAGCTGAGCCTAGAAGCAAAGTGTGTACCTAGACAGCTGTTTCAAATTCCACGTCTTATGTATAGTATTCCCTCTACTGAACGGCCTCTTTTATCTTCTCAGAAAACGCCTACGTAAGTCTAAACTCAGGACGTCTCTCCGCTGACCTACTTCTCAGCCCAGTTTTTCCCTTCCTGCTCCCTCCAGCCATTCAACTTTTGCAAATTCTGCCGATTACACAGTGAGCATTTTGCCAAGAGAGCTGGATTTCACATGGGGCCTCCGGACCTGAGGTGAGAGGAGATTGTCCCCAGGTAGAAATAAAGATCTGGTGCTTCCCATAATAAGTTCTCATTAGCCAAAGGCTATAATGTTGAAAATACATGCTATGTATAAAAGGTGACTTGTCTTCAAATTTTTCTTGTAACTAGAAATGTCGTCAGAATTTTAAATGCTCCACCAGCCTAGCCAACATGGTGAAACCCCATCTCTACTAAAAATACAAAAATTAGCCAGGCATGGTGACGCACACCTGTAGTCCCAGCTACTCGGGAGGCTGAGGCAGGAGAATCACTTGAACCCAAGAGGCGGAGGTTGCAGTGAGCCGAGATCCCATCACTGCACTCCAGCCTGGCAACAAAGTGAGACTGTGTCTCAAAAAAAAAAAAGAGAAGAATGTGGATATTTATTTGCTTGAATTCAGAATCCATTTACCTGGAGTCGAGGCCTATGAAACCCTGGACAAAAAGATCACCAGGCCCCATGCCTGTGGATGGAATCTTTGGAATGGTCACTAACGGGGTGGGGCTGGGCGCTGGAGGCACTGAGCGGGAGGAGAAATTCTGTCATGGAGACAGAGGTGTGTCCAGGAAGGCTTGGTGAGAGACACACAGATTCGGCATGGGTCCTGAAGGACGCAGAAGGGGGAGGGTAGCGGAGAGGAGGTGAGAAGGGCGTCTGGAAGGGGTAGGAACAATGCGGATGGGTCTGCATGATCCCTGGTCAGGGATGAGGGAGGAGCCTGTGACGAGATTGGGCTGCTTCTCCATGTTGGCAGAGTGGGCCGCTGCTCTTGCTAACAGGGGAGATGACTGAGAGCAAAGGTTACTTAGGACATTTTTCTAGGCATCTAATTGGAGTGTTGCCCAACTGGAACCACAGGCCAGAGTCCAAGTAGGCTGTGAGAAAAGGGGTGTGGCCATAGAGGAACAATGGGAAAACTGTCTAAGATTCGGGGCATTTAACTTAGGGGTAGAGAGGAGTGTCGCCCTGAACCCCTATTCACTCCAGTGGGGGCAGTACCAGGTTCAAGAGGCTGGAGAGGAGACCCAGCGCCAGCAAACGAAATATGAGATTTGAGGGGGAGGTTTTGAGACAGAGTCTCCCTCTGTTGCCCAGGCTGGAGTGCAGTGGTGCCCTCTCGGCTCACTGCAGCCTCTGCCTCCTGGGTTCAAGCAATTCTCCTACCGTAGCCTCCCAAGTAGCTGGGATTACAAGCGTGTGCCACCATGCCCGGCTAATTTTTGTATTTTTGTAGAGATAGGGTTTTACCATGTTGGCCGGGCTGGTCTCAAACTCCTGACCTCAAGTTATCTGCCTGCCTTGGCCTCCCAAAGTGTTGGGATTACAGGCGTGAGCCACTGCAGGGCCCATGGGATTTTACTGGAGGCTTACATATAGGGGAGAGGGTCCAGTGGCTGTGGACTGGACAAGATATCTGCCTTTCCTACAGTAAAGTGGTGGCAGCTGGGCAGGAAAACCACAGCTCCTTGCAAAAAGCATGCAGTTTATGTAGCATTTCCACTTAACACCTTCCCCCTAACAACCTCCACCTGACAATCCTCACACAACCCAAAACTCAGGGCCTGGATCCCCATGTTCCATGGGATGGGCCAGCGGCTCAGATGTTCCTGATAGACATGGAACAAATCTCTGAGTTCGCCACTCCTGGATTCCCTAACTCGGAACACACATTCAGGTGCATCTGCCATACAGAGTCCTTCTCAGAGTACACTTAAATTATTGCTATCATGTGCACTTACCTACAAGGAGTCAGGGCTCAGCAGAAGTAAGGATGTCTTTCTCATAATAGAAGGGCCAAGTCATGGCAGACTTTGCACCTGGGTTAAGTCGTTTCGATGAATCCAAGAAGGCAGAGAGGTTTCCTCTCATGTGCCATTCCTGAGGAAATCATAGCACCTGCCTGGAGGGCTGTGCTGAGAAGGACATCAGCTCCTCAGAATTTCCTCCTCTGCGTGAACAGCCCTGTTCCCCTGCCTGACTGCATTTCCCACCGCTGAGCTCAGCTGGGCTCACCACGGGGAAAAATGGCCCAACAGTTAGCCCTACCCCTCAGTGGGCCCATCTATACATTGACACAATGCCAACCACAACATTCCCACCCCTGAGCAAGTTTATGCAGCAACTGTAACACTTGAGCCCTGGCTGGGAGAGGTGCTTGTGAAGTTTTTCCAACTCTAACATTTTAGGATGGAGCCAAGGTGATAAAAACACAAAAGCTTAAATCCTACTTAGATGGGTCCAAGATGAAATTGACCAGGCTTTGATAACAGAGAACTACAGCGTCCCTGTTCACACTCAGCTGTCAAGTGGATTAACCAGGACTCAAAAGGTGTTTCAAAACTCAAAGCACCACAACAAAGAATTCAACCAGTGAAATATTAACGGGTTGTGCTGGAAGATAAAATTAAATACTTAGTATTTGTCGAATACCAAAGCAAATTACACCAAATAACTCAAAATGAAATATTTAATTAGCTGCTCTGAAACGGATTTGTTCTGAAACCATTAATCTCATTAACACACACAACTTCCCTTTCGCAGTACCTGCTTTGTTTTTGTATGAGGCTGCCACGCAGCTCACATTTGTCTACTTGTGTATGTGGATATCTCTAAGAGCCTCCTAGTAATACAAACTGTGTTTCTGCTTCCTTGCTTCCCATATTTGTGGGTAACATTCATTATCCACAAAACAAAATAAAGAAATTGCTCCAAATGAGAAACAGTCAATGTTTCCAACTGCACAGAGAAGGGGCTATTTTTCCAGCGTGCACTGCAGATGTGGCAGCTGAATGCATGTGCACACGAAAATGCTAAATGAACAGCCCGCATAATCGTGACAATTATACGTTGCAATATGTTCTGTTTCTACTCATCAACTCGGGAAGTTCCAAGGAGGGGTAAAAAGTCGGTCGTTCTGTTCTCTTAAAACTGCAGTTTTGTGGACTCTACCTGCTTACTGATAAATTTGACATTATTGAAAAAATACTGTAATAAATTTAGAAACAAAGATTATTCCCACTGAAAAATTACATAATTAACATTTGGAAAGCAGCTGGAATTGGAAAGTATTGGAAAAATACCAATACAATACTGCCATCTAGAGGAAATTAGGAGAAACCACAGCCCTTTTTTATTTTTCTGATTGCCATCTTCCAGTTGTAAAATCAGCAGCGTAATAAAAGGGTTTGCTGGCTGGTATATGTGATAACGATGAGGAAGGGAGACTCACAGTTCCAAATAATGCAATCTTTAAATGAGAGATCTCAAAATTTTTCTTCACGTCCCTGAACTCTGAGGCGTCGGAGAGGTTGAAGAGGGGCACGTTAACCAGAAAAAAAGGGGCAAACTCAGACCTCCATGAGGCCCGCCAAGAGCCTGAATGCATGTGCAGCCCAGTCTTAGTATTGCCCTTCCTTTTTTTTTTTTTTTTTTTTTTTTTTTTTT
>NW_016803705.1:1331889-1340444 GCF_001698545.2 Rhinopithecus bieti | reverse complement strand
CGTGTTTTGTTGTTTGTTTAAGGAAAGCTGAAAATATGTGCATGTGTTTGAAATCTCCAGATATTTTAATTTGGCAACTTCTAAAAAATTTAGCTGCGCTGTCTGAATAAAACATGTATGAGGACCAGCTTTGGCTCAAAGCCAGCCAGTTTGTGACAGCCAGTTTGTAACCCTTGGAATAGAAGAAAAAATATTGCCAGTGAATACTGACCAAATGAAACATGGAGAACCCAGGGGGGCTGTTACCAGCTTAGAAATGTGTACAGTGCTTATGTGCCACACTGAAATGCCAGTGTAGTTAAGTGAAAAGACAAGATTCGAACACAGCATTGGCTTTAGCTGTCCTGCCCTCTGTAGTTTATACACCTGTGCACAGTAAGGCTTAATGAAACCGTGCACCATCTTTTTTTTTTTTTTTTTTTTTTTGGAAGGAGTTTCACTCTTGTCACCCAGGTTGGAGTGCAAGGGTGTGATCTCGGCTCACTGCAACCTCCGCCTCCCAGGTTCAAGTGATTCTCCTGCCTCAGCCTCCTGAATAGCTGGGATTACAGGTGCATGCCATTCACGCCTAGCTAATTTTTGTATTTTTAGTGGAGACGGCGTTTCATCACATTGGCCAGGCTGGTCTCGAACTCCCGACCTCAGGTGATCCGCCCACCTCGGCCTCCCAAAGTGCTGGGATTACAGGTGTGAGCCACTGAGCCTGGCCTGTGCACCATCTATCTGCAAATGCAGTAAGCGGTTTCCCCACTCACATGCTGATTCATCAGTAGGTTAGGCCAGTCCTTTCTCTAACCCTGGTTACGCCTGAGAAATCTCCCCCAAGAGTTCATCACCAGGTGATGGAAGACACAATGGAAGAGAAACAAAGGAGAAGAAAGCACTAAAATAAAGTCAAAGACGGAAATTGCCAAAGGAGACAGAGGCTGTTGTTCTGATGTTTTCAAATAATCACGTGGTTAAACAAGGAAAAAAATCATAACTAACAATGGCCACAATGTCAAATAACCAAAAGAGACTTAGAGAAAAAAATGTGTACAAAGTGATGCCAGGCTCTGTGTGTGTCTCTATTGAGTAAATAAATTTTTGCTCGTAGGGAGCACAATGCGAAACAAGTTGAGAGGTTGCCATTGATTTGCACTCTCAGCTATTTTGCACCGAGGTGCCCCAGCTTGTTTTCCCTCTTGGTTAAATAATCGAGGGGTTATAACTGTCACAGAACAAAGAAAACCATGACATGTGCATCCCAATTTTTGTATCTGATTCCACATACTTCTGATAAACAGATTAAGGAAGGACGTTTCAAATATGTGTATGGGAGAGACCGGGAGGGGAGGTTCATGGGGCATGAGCAGTCAGAGAGGTGAGGGAGGGGCAGCCTCCCAACTCGCCCTTTTCCTTCTTGTCCATTGTTTCAATGTACGAAAAAGGAGTGTTGAAATGTGCTCTTGTAATTGTGGATTTGTCTGGTTCTTGCCTTAATTCCGTGAGTTTTTGTTTCATGCATTTTGAAGCTCTGTTATCATGTACTTCTTATATAAACACACGTATTTAGGATGTTTGTGCACTGTTGGTAAATTAACCCTTTCCTCATTATGAAATGTCCCTCTTTCTATGCAGTAATAATCTTTGTCTTAAAGGCTACTTTGTGTGAAATTGATATAAGCATACCAGCTTTCTTATGCCTACTATTTTCTGATACATAATTTCCCCCTCCTTTTTTACATGTCTATTTATACTTACATTTCATCATTTATGGGCAACACACTGTGGGTCTTACATTTTTATTCAGTCAGAAGTTCTCTGCCTCTTGAATGAAGAGTTTAGTCAATTCACTTTAAGTAATTATTGTCATGACTGGGTTGAATTGTATTATCTTGCTATTTGTTTTGTGTTTTTCCAGTCTTTTTTTTTTTTTTTTCTTTTTCTGAGACGGAGTCTTGTTCTGTCACCCAGGCTGGAGTGCAGTGGTGCAATCTCGGCTCACTGCAACCTCCGCCCCCCCAGATTTAAGCAGTTCTCCTGCCTTAGCCTCCGAAGTAGCTGGGATTACAGGCACGTGCCACCACACATGGCTAGTTTTTGTATTTTTAGTAGAGGCAGGGTTTTACCACGTTGGCCAGGCTGGTATTGAGCTCCTGACCTCGTGATCCGCCCAACTCGGCCTCCCAAGGTGCTGGGATTACAGACATGAGTCACCGCACGTGGCCTTTCCATTCCTTTTTGTTTGTTCTTGTTCCTCCATCTCGCCTTGCTTGTTTTCTTTTGAATTAACCAGATTTTTAATATTCGGTGCCTTCCATTGAGGTTTTAGGTACGTCTTATTTTTTATAGCAGCTGCTCTAGTGAGCACGTTCACCCTTATCTTACCACACACTACAGAGTAATATTCCACTTCATGTGAAATGCAAGGTGTTTTCAAGAGTACAGTTTCATTTTTGTCCCCTGAGCTATTATTGTCATATTTTATTCAACATATATTATACATTTCAAAATGCAATATTACCTTTGCTTCAAAGTGTTATATGTTTGTTAAAGAACTTCAGAAGTAAGGTCGGGCATGGTGGTTCACTCCTTTAATCCCAGAACTTTGGGAGGACAAGGCAGGAGGATCGCTTGAGGTCAGGAGTTCAAGACCAGCTGGGCCAACATAACAAGACCCTGGATAAAATTTCTCTTCATCTTCCAATTGATCTCAACTTTTAAAAATATAAAGAAAAAAGAAATTGAGAATAAAACAGACAGTACTTTTTATATTTATCCATATATTTAAAATTTCTGGTGCTTTGCTTTACTTTCCATAGGTCTGAGTTTTCATCTAATATCATTTCTTTGGAGGCTAAAGAACTTCCGTTAGCATTTCTCTTAGTGTAGCTCTGCTGGCAACACATCTCAGCTTTTTTAAAATGGATCTGAAAATCTATTTTATTCTAATTTTTGAAGGATATTCATGCCGGATAAAATTAGCATGAAAACACCTGTCTTTGCGACAGTTTTCCTTCTTCTTTCAATGAGTTTAAGAAGTTCTTTTATGTCTTCTGGCCCTCATTGCTTCCCAGGAGAAGGCATTTGTCATAGGCATTATTGTTCTCCTGTGTTGGATCTTTTTTTCTTTGGCATCTTTTAAGATTTTCTAAGTGGAGTTCTCTGTGTACTTATCTTGCTTGGGATTTACTGAGCATCTTGGATAAATATTAATTTTTTTCTACCCAATTTTGGGGATTTTCAGGTATTATTTTCTCAAATATTTTTTCTGCCCATTCCCTCCCTTCTCCCTTTCTTGAATCCCAATTTTGTGGATGTTAGACAACTTAATAATCTCACATGATCACTAAGTCTCTGTTCATTGTTTTCATCTTTCCTCTTTTTTTCTTTCTTCTTCAGATGGAATAATTTTTATTGATTTCAAGTTCACTGTACTTTTTCTTGTGAAGTCTCCAATCTACTGTCAAACCCATCCAGTAAAGTCTTCATTTCTAACAGCACACCTTTCGGTTATAGAATTTTCATTTGTTTCTTTTTATAATGTTTATTGCTCTATTGAGGTTTTCCATTTGAGGTTTTCCACCTGTTCACTTACTGTGTCCATTTTTTCCTTTTTACCTCTGAACACATATGCAATGGCAATCTTAAAATTTTAGTCTTTACAGCATCTGAGTCATACAAAACTCTACTCCCATTAACTGGGTTTTGTTCCCTTGATCATCAGTAACATAATTCTAATTTCTTATATGTCTAGAAATTTTTTGTTCTATGCTGGGTATTGTGTGTGATACATTATGAAGAGTCTGGATTATGTTGTCTTCTTTGAAGAACGTTAGTTTTGTTCTGCAAAGCAGTCAGTTGGTGCCAAGTTCCCCTACTCTGGCTTGGTTTTATTCCTTTTTTAGGGTGGTTCTGTTTTACATTTATTCCTAGTCCAGGACATTATTGCAGGAGTTGGCAAATATTGTCTGCACAGGACCAGGTAGTAAATATTTTGGTCTTTGTGAGTCAAATATGGTTTCTGTCTCATTTTCCTTCTTCCTGTCCTTTCCCCCCTCCTCCTCTTCCTTCACCTGTCTTCTCCTGATGATGCTGCTTCTAAAATGCAGAATTATTCTTGGCTTGGAGGATGCACAAAAACAAGCCCATAAGCCAGATTTGGCCAGTTTTCTGACCTCTGCTCTAGAACATGATCCTACTCCTAGCATGTGGCCTTTATGAAGTTTGAAGCATTCATTGAAAACATTCCATCTGGTCTGGCCAAAACTCCAATGTCTCACAGTACCGTACAACCCCTAGCCAATCAAAAGCCACTCTCTGCTAAGCCTCATGAAGGCTCACTCGGTGTATGTACCACCTAGCCCTGAGCGAAGGACCCATAAGAAACCCATATCCTCCTTACCTGCACTAAAGTTCAAAAAATGCACCAGACAGAAAGCTGCAGTGACTGTGTGGTTCACTTGATGTGTTTCTCTTCTCTCAAGGAATATGGTCTGGCAATACTTGTTTTTCAGTGTGTGAAACTAACTTTCTCATATTTATTGACCTGTTTTATATTTACTTATGGCAGATCAGTTACCCTTATCAGAGCCAGAAATGGAAGTCCCTATACGTTATGCTTTGAACAGGTTGTGTTTTAGTGACTCTGAAACCTATGAGTGGAGCGTATAGAGGGCAGATTATGAGGAATGGGCAGGATGTGTAAAAATACAAATTGTTAGTACAGAACACTTGACATTACATCAAGGGGTAAAACTTCACTGGGTAAACACACAATTGATAAGAGAAAAGGGCTAAGGACTGGATCAGGGTAAACATAAAGATGAGAGCTACCTGAGAGCTAAATGGGGAGAGTTGTCCAGTGGAAGATAGCTCAGCCTTCTCTGGCTTAATTTTTTTCTCAGAGATTTTATATTTTAGGAACATCCCAAAGAGCTTTCTGTGTCCTCACTTTCTGTAATATGTCCTTACCCTCAGGGGGACATAGTGATGCAAATCTTATAAAATGGTCATCCATTGCATCTTTGCAAATGATTTTGCTCTCTTCCATTCCAGTATGATCAATTACTGTAATAAAAAGAAGTCCCACCACCATTGAGTCCTATCATCAACTTCTGGCTTTTCTCTCATACTTCCCTGAAGGTTCTGCTACAACATACAAGCTAAAAAGTGGTCTTTGAACAGACAGACATCCTCAGAACCTCAATGCAAAGGACGATACTTTTACCCATCAATACTTTTAGTTAATAGACTCATTACTTACATGAGTACAGACTTCTAAGCAGATACCACTTAAACAACTACAGATTGTAGCATGGGAGTCAGGATTTTTAGGGCTCTGTTTTATTATGGAAGCAGCAACTTTGTAAAAGCAGAATATAGTTTCAAGAGCCAGTGCAAGTAATAATTACATGAGACTGAATGAACTGATAAAATGAATATAATTGTGGTTGTTTGTGATATTTTTAATTTACTTATTGTGTATTAGCATTATTTTAATATTCTATTTTATTATAGGCATACGGTGAAGCCCTTTTTCTTTCTTCTTGACCTATCCCTAGCCTTTAAATTAAAAGTCATTCAACTATGGTCCATGGGCTAACTCCAGCTCACTCCCAGTCAAATGCAGCCCATGACAGGCAAAATCCAGATATGCCCCCCTTTTACATACTGTCTATGGCTGCTTTCATGTTACAATGGCAGATTTGAGCATAAATCTTACATCAGACACTCATGGCCTGCAAAATGCCTGTAGTCCCAGCTACTCAGGAGGCTGAGGCAAGAGAATCGCTTGAACCCAGGAGAAGGAGGTTGCAGTGAGCTGAGATGGCACCCCTGCACTCCAGCCTGGTGACAGAATGAGACTCCATCTCAAAAACAAACAAACAAACAAAAACTGAAAACATTTATTATCTAGTCCTTCACAATAAAAGTTTGCTGACCTCTGTTTTAGACTATGCTTTCACATGCTAAAATGAAATATTATTTAAATAGTATTATATTCTCACTGACCCCTCAAAATCCAGGGACAAATAGTTTTAAGTCTGTTTGCCTTTAAAACAAGGTAGTTTTGCAAGGAGCCAATAAGAAGTTCTTATTGTTGTTGTCATTAATCAAGATAAAGTGAGGAAAAAAATCAATTGTATAACCAAAGCCTTAAAGTGTTATATTAGAATAAATCTTATTTAAGCAGGTATGGCAAGCCCCCATTGATAACAGGAGTTGTGTTTCATATGTGGAACCAAGGCTCACAAAACTCTCCCAGAAGATTGGTCTACTCTATGGCTTTTGGAGCTCTGGATATTTGGTTAGAGGAGAGAATCACTTCCTGGCAGACTAAGTACCTTAACAGATTGGAAGTGGGAGGAGGAAGAGGTCAAGAAAATAAATTCACCAACATTTACAGGTACTCCAAGCAACACTGGTATAAATTAATTTCTTGGGGTTGGTTTCCTAGCTTCAGGACATGAGCACAAATAAGAGTGATACAAAGTTCTCTGGAATAATACAGCCTGTTGAAAACACAGCACTAGATTCCCTGTTAGTTCTTATGACAGAGGTTAATTTTTTGGCCTTAATAGTTGCCTAACACTATATGGCACTGAATGTGCTGACCATAGTTCAAGGAAATTTACATATATTAATTAACACTTCTTGCTGCATTGCTAATTAACAGGACAAAATAAAATAACAACAGCTTTTGAGATCAAGAATAATATTCAGGGATTATTTATGATCACAGAGGATGGCTTTTAGAAAAGTGTCCAAGAAAGAAGAAAAATGGCAGCTAGGAGGCAGGACTGTCAGCCCCCACTTGAACAGATGGAAAAGTGTGTGGAGACTCACATTGTGAACTTTGACTCCAAGAACTACTGCAGGAACATACCGAGAAAACCAAAATAATTCACAGACACTTTGGAGGAAGCGGCTTGCTGCTGCAAACTCCATAAGTAGCCCTGAAACTGTGAGCACCCAAAGTGTGAGAAGGGGAAGGCCTGCCTCCAAACACACATCCTTACTAGAGGACCTGAAAATCCAGATCACCAGAGAAGGATTTAACCTTACCTAGAGCTGAAATAAACTTGGAGAGCCCAGTGAAATATAAAGGTAGAAGAAGCAGTGAGAAGAGCCCTGTGGGCACTCCCAGTGCCCAGGGAAGTCATTTCTGACTTTGTCTCACAGGGGTCCTTGGGGAGGGCTGCCAGTAGAATTGAGGAAGGGCCATAGGCAGAAGGAAACTTCTAGATGAATTTTGTAATAATTTCATGAGCCTGAACCTTCCTGGTCAGAACCTTCCAGGGCAGCAAACAGGAAGTGCAGATATGAGCACAGAAACAAGTGGGAAAGGGTGGGGCCTGAAAGCCCTGCCTGCATTCTCAGTGGGGAAGCTTGTAGCCTGGGGTGAGATCTCAGCCCTGCTCACCCGCTGCCTGGATATAAATTTGGTGCTGGTGGCGAGAGTGAGACTAGCCGTGTGGTTGTGTGGGAACTGGGTGAGGCCTATCACTGCTGGCTTTCCCCCACTTCCCTGGTGACCTGTATGACACAGCCAAAGGCAGCCATAATCCTCCTGGGAACATAATTCTGTTGACCTGAGAACCATTCCCCCATCTCCCATAGTGGCCACAGCAAGCCCCACCCAAGGAAAGTTGAAGTTCAGGCATGCTTATCCCTGCCCCCACTTGATGGTTTTTCTCTACCTGCTGTGGTAGCCGAAGACAAAAGACAGAATCTTTTGTGATTTCTATGACCCTGCCCATTACCTGAGAAACCTGAATACTTATCCAGGTGACCTTAGGGCAAGCTTGTATCAGCTGATGCCCTCTTGAAAGCAAAACCTCCTGGCTGGAGGCCAACCAACTGCTACCACAACCAGCCTTTGAGAAAACCAGTGCACAAAACGAAACTACAACCAAGGACCCTCACAGAGTCCACTTCACTCCCCTGCTACCTCCACCAGAGCAGGTGCAAATATCCACACCTGAAAGACCTGAAGATGAATCACATCACCGAACTCTTTACAGACACTGTCCAGTACCAGCCCAGAGCCCTGTAGCTCTGCTGTGTGGTAGACCCAGAAAAGCAATAACAATAACTGTAGTCTGGTTCTCAGGAAGCCCCAACCCTAGTGGAAGGGGGAGAGTGCCACATCAAGGGACCACCCAATGGGACAAAAGAATCTAAACAGCAGCCTTTGAACACCAGATCTTTCACCTGACATAGTCTACCCAAATGAGAAGGAAGCAGAAAAACAAATCTGGTAATATGATGAAGAAAGGTTTTTAACAACCCCAAAAGATCAGACTAGCTCACAAGCAATGAATCCAAACCAAGAAATCTCTGAGTTGCAAGGAAAAGAATTCCTAAGTTCGACTATTAAGCTATTCAAAGAGGAATCAGAGAAAGGTGAAAACCAATTTAAAGAATTTTTTTAAATAATAGAGAATATGGACCAGAAAAATCTCCAGAGAAATAAATAGCACCAATAAAAAAAAAAAAAATTACAACTTCTGGAAATAAAGAAACACTTAGAGAAATGCAAAATACACTGGAAAGTCTCAACAATAGAA
>NW_016803705.1:1303276-1331649 GCF_001698545.2 Rhinopithecus bieti | reverse complement strand
AAAAAAAAAAAAAAATTACAACTTCTGGAAATAAAGAAACACTTAGAGAAATGCAAAATACACTGGAAAGTCTCAACAATAGAATTGAACAAGTAGAAGAAAGAACTTCAGAGCTCCAAGACAAGTCTTTCAAATTAACCATTCTGACAAAAACAAAGAGAAAAGAATCAAAAGAAATGAACAAAGCCTCCAAGAAGTTTGGGATTATGTTAAATAACTGAACCTAAGAATAATTGATGTTCCTGACAAAGAAGAAAAATCTGAAAGTCTAGAAAACTTATTTGAGGGAATGGTTGAGGTAAACTTCCCTGGACTTAACAAGAGAGTTAGGCATCCAAATAGAAGCTCAAAGAACATCTGGGTAATTCATTGCAAAGAGATCATCACCTAAACACATAGTAATCAGATTATCTAAAGTCAAGACAAAGGAAAGAATCTGAAGAGCTGTGAGGCAAAAGCATCAGGTAATCTATAAAGGATTATCAGATTAACAGCGAATTTCTCAGCAGAAACCCTACAAGTTAGGAGGAGTAAGGTCCTATCTTTAGCATCCTTAAACAAAACAATTATCAGCAAATAATCTTGTATCCAGTGAAACTAAGTTTCATAAATGAGGGAAAGATAAAGGCTTTTTCAGACAAACAAGTGCTGAGAGAATTCACCAGTACCAAGCTAGCACTAGAAGAACTGCTAAAAGGAGTTCTAAATCTTGAAACAAAGTCTCAAAATATACCAAAATAGAACCTCCCTAAAGCATAAATCCCACAGGGCCTATAAAACAATAACCCAATGAAATAAAACAAAGCAAAAAACAAGGTATTTGGGCAACAACTAGTACAATGAACAGAATAGCACCTCACATCTCAATACTGATGTAGAATGGCAGAATGGATAAGAATTCACAGAAATTCACAAGTATCTGCTGTCTTCCAGAAACCCACCTAACACACAAGAACTCACACAAACTTAAGGTAAATATAAACTTAAAGGTAAAGGTGGAAAAAGATATTCCGTGCAAATGGACACCAAAAGCAATCAAGAGTAGTTATTCTCATATCAGACAAAAACAGACTTTAAAGCAGCAACCGCAAAAAACTCAAAGAAGGACGTTGTATAATGATAAAAGGACTAGTCCAACAGGAAAATATCACAACCCTAAATATATATGCACCAAATACTGGAGTTCCCAAATTCATAAAACATTTACTACTAGACTTAAGAAATGAGACAGATTGCCACACAATAAGTGGGGAAGTTCAATACTCCACTGACAGCACTAGGGAGGTCATCAAGACAGAAAGTCAACAAAGAAACGATGTACTTAAACTATATCCTGCAACAAATAGACTTAAGAAATTTTTACAGAACATTCCACCCAACAACTGCAGATTATACATTCTATTCATCAGCACATAGAACATCAGCATATGGTCTCCAAGATAGACCATATGATAGGCCACAAAACAAGTCTCAACAAATTTAAGAAAATCAAAATTATATCAAGTACTCTTTCAGACCACAGTGGAATAAAATTGAAAATCAACTCCAAAAGGAACCCTCAAAACCATGCAAATATGTGGAAATTAAATAATCTGCTCCTGAATGATCGTTGGGTCAATGATCTCGAAATCAAAAAGGAAATTAAAAAAACTCCTTGAGGCCGGGCGCAGTGGCTCATGCCTGTAATCCCAGCACTTTGGGAGGCCGAGGTGGGCAAATCACAAGGTCAGGAGATCGAGACCATGGTGAAACCCCATCTCTGTTAAAGATACAAAAAATTAGTCAGGCACGGTGGCGGGCGCCTGTAGTCCCAGCTACTCAGGAGGCTGAGGCAGGAGAATGGCGTGAACCCGGGAGGCGGAGCTTGCAGTGAGCCGAGATTGTGTCACTGCACTCCAGCCTGGGCAACAGAGCGAGACTCCGCCTCAAAAAAAAAAAAAAAAAAAAAAAAAACTCCTTGAAATGAATAATAATGACACAACCTATCATAACCTCTGGGGTACAGCAAAAGCAGGGCTAAGAAGAAAGTTCATAGCATTAAATGCCTATATCACAGAGTCTGAAAGAGTGCAAAAAGACAATCTAAGGTCACACCTCAAGGAACTAGAGAAACAAGAACAAACCAAACCTAAACTCAGCAGAAAAAATAGAAATAATCAACATCAGAGCAGAACTGAATGAAATTGAAACAAAAAAGTACAAAAGATAAATGAAATCAAAGCTGGTTCCTTGAAAAGATAGATAAAATTTATAGACCATTAGTGAGATTAACCAAGAAAAGAAAACACAAGATCCAAATAAGCTCATTTAGAAACGAAACTGGAGATACTACAACTGATACCACAGAAATACAAAAGATCATTCAAGGCTACTACGAATACCTTTACAAGCACAAACTAGAAAACATGGAGAAGATGGATAAATTCCTGGAAATATACCACTCTCCTAGATTAAACCAGAAAGAAATAGAAACTGAACAGATCAATAACAAGCAGTGAGATTGAAATAGTAATAAAAAAATTGCCAACAAAAAAAAAGTCCAGGACCAGATGGATTCGCAGCTGAATTCTATCAGACATTCAAGGAAGAATTGTTACTAATTCCACTGAAACTATTCCAAAAGATAAAGAGGAATCCTCCCTAAATCATTCTATGAAGCCAGTGTCACACTAATACCAAAACCAGGAAAGGACATAGCAAAAAAAAAGAAATCTACAGACCAGTATCTCAGATGAATATAGATGCACAAGTCCTCAACAAAATGCTAGCTAACTGAGTCCAACAGTATATCAAAAAGATAATCCACCATGATCAAGTGGGTTTCATACCAAGAATGCAGGGATGGTTTAACATACACAAGTCAATAAATGTGATACCCCACATAAACAGAATCAAAAACAAAAATCACATGATCATGTCAACGGACACAGAAAAAGCATTTGACAAAATCCAGCATCACTTTATGATTAAAAGCTTCAGAAAAATCAACACAGAAAGGACAAACCTTAAGGTAATAAAAGCTATCTATGACAAACCCACAGCCAATATTATACTGAACGGGGAAAAGTTGAAAGCATTCCCCTGGAGAACTGGAACAAGATAAGGATGACCACTTTCACCACTTCTATTCAACATAGCTCTGGAAGTCCTAGCCAGAGCAATCAGACAAGATAAAGAAATAAAAGGCATTCAAATAGGTAAAGAGAAAGTCAAACTGTCGCTGTTTGCCAATGATGTGATCATATACCTAGAAAACCCCAAACACGCATCCAAAAAGCTTCTAGAACTGATAAATGAGTTCAGCAAAGTTTCAGGACACAAAATCAAGGTACACAAATCAGCACTGCCATACAACAACAGCAACCAAGCTGAGAATCAAATCAATAAATCAATTCCTTTTACAATGGCTGCAAAATAAAATAAAATACTTAAAAATGTACCGAACCAAGAAGGTGAAAGACCTCTACAAGGAAAACTACAAAACACTGCTGAAAGAAATAGATGATACAAACAAATGGAAGCACACTCCATGCTCATGGATGGGCAGAATCAGTATCGTGAAAATGACCATACTGCCAAAAGCAGTCTACAAATTCAATGCAGTTCCCATCAAAACACCATTGTCATTCTTCATAGAACTAGAAAAAATAACCCTAAAATACATATGGAAGTAAAAATGAAGCCACATAGCCAAAGCAAGACTAAGCAAAAAGAACAAAGCTGGAGGTATCAAATTACCCAACCTCAAACTATAAGGTGAGAGTCCCCCAAACAGCATGGTACTGGTATAAAAATAGGCACATATGGCTGAGCACAGTGGTTCACTCCTGTAATCCCAGCACTTTGGGAAGCTGAGGAGGGATGATCACCTGAGGATGCAAGTTCAAGACCAGCCTGGCCAACATGTTGAAACCCCATCTCTACTAAAAATACAAAAAGTAAACTGGCATGGTGGTGGGCACCTGCATTCCCAGCTACTCAGGAGGCTGAGGCATGAGAATCTCTTGAATCCGGGAGGTGGAGTTTGCAGTGAGCTGAGATGGCACCACTGCACTCCAACTTGGGCAACAGAGTGAGACTTTGTCTCAAAAATAAATAAATAAATATTCAGAAATAATAATAGCAATAGGCACATAAACCAATGGAACAGAACAGAGAACCCAGAAATAAAGCCAAATACTTACAGCTAACTGGTCTTCAACAAAGCAAACAAAAACATAAAATAGGGAAAACACAACCTATTCAACAAATGGTTCTGGGATAATTGGCAAGCCACATCTAGAAGAATGAAACTGGATCCTCATTTCTCACTTTATATAAAAATCAACTCAAGATGGATCAAAGACTTAAATCTAAGACCTGAAACCAAAATTAGTCTAGAAGATAACATCAGAAAAACCCTCTAGATATCGACTTAGGCAAAGACTTCATGATCAAAAACCCAAAGGCAAATGTAACATAAAGATGAATAGATGGTATTTAATTAAACTAAAAGCTTCTGCATTGCAAAAGAAATAATCAGCAGAGTTAACAGGCAACCCACAGAGTGGGAGGAAATCTTTCCAAACTGTGCATCCGACAAAGGACTAATATCCAGAATCTACAAGGAACTCAAGCAAGTCTCCACGAAAATAATAATAATAATCATCATCATCATCATCATCATCATCCCATCAAAAAGTGGGCTAAGGACATGAATAGACAATTCTCAAAAGAAGATATACAAATGGCCAACAAACATATGAAAAATGCCCAACATCAGGGAAATGTAAATCAAAACCACAATGTGATACCACCTTACTCCTGCAAGAATGACCATGATTAAAATACCAAAAAATAATATATGTTGGCATGATATGGTCAAAAGGGAACACTGTTACACTGCTGGTGGGAGTGTAAACTAGTACAGCCACTATGGAAAACAGTGTGGAGATTCCTTAAAGGGCTAAAAGTAGATCTACCATTTGATTCAGCAATCCCACTACCGGGCGTCTACCCAGAGGAAAAGAAGTCATTATATGAAAAAGACACATGCACACACGTTTATAGCAGCACAATTCACAATTGCGAAAATATGGAACCAGCTCACAATGAATGAATAAAGAAAATGTGGTATATATATATATACCATGGAATATACACCAGCCAGAAAAAGGAAACAAGTAATGGCATTTGCAGCAACCTAGATCGAGTTGGAGACCATTATTCTAAGTGAAGTAATTAGGAATGGAAAACCAAACAGCATATGTTCTCACTTTTAAGTTGGAACTAAGCTATGAGGATGCAAAGGCACAAGAATGATTTAATGGGCTACAGGGACTCAGGGGGAAGTGTGGTGGGGGGTGGGGGATGGTGCGGATAAAAGACTGCACATTGGGTACAGTGTACACTGCTCGGGGGATGGGTGCACCAAAATTTCAGAAATCACCACTAAAGAACTTATCCATGTAACCTAACACCACCTGATCCCCAAAAACCCATTGAAATAAAAAATATATTTTAAAAAGAAATTGACATAGGAGCCTAACATCTGCCCCTTCCAAATTCGGAGTATAGGCAGACATGGATGTCAGGTGGGGAAGTGGTTTTCTCTAAGTGGCTGTGTTGGTCTGAATTCAGATTTCCTTTATTGAGCAGTGAACTTTGGCCGGCTACTAGGATTCATGGAGTGGCTCCTCAACTCTACATTTCATTTATGAAAATGCTTGCAAGTTGCTTCATCTCACAGAATTTTGAACTGGAAAGAAGCTTATGAGGTCATCCTTCTCCCTTACCCCAATGTCATCTTTTCATCTTTTGGAAGAATTTCCATTTAGTGGTCTCTGACCTAGAGTCACCTGTACTTTCTTCTAAGATCTTCCTGGAAACTGATGTGCAAAATCAGCAGCAATGGCAGCAACTCACCTTTCTCCTGTCCACATTGGTGCACACTCGAACATTTTACCGAGTAGCTCCGTAGCTATTCTTTTATCTAGATTAAAGCAATTTTTCATTTTCCTAAAAAAAGAAACAGCATCCAAAACCTGGAATTAAGCAAAAGAGATTTTTACACGTCCTTTTAGTGCTGTGTTGAACATTGCATAGGAGGCCTGCCTGGAGTTCTGATTCTCTAGGAGTGTATGCCTTTATTTGACTTGCTATTTACTATTTAGGATATTTTTCAACTTTGTAAGGGTGGATGTTAATTGTAGGAAGCTGATAGAAATGTAAATTATTCTTGTTCAATAGGAAGGAAAATGAAACTCATCCCTGCAGAGATGCAAATGAAAATATTATAACCCAAAGGTTATGGTTTATTTTGTATGTAATTAAACTATCTTATTGCAATGACTTTATATGCCCAGTCCTTTACATTTTCTTTAATTCAGTTTTACCATGCTGCTGGCCCTTTCATTAATAAGTTTAATGATTCTTTGACACCACTTCCTTTAAAAAAAAAAACTTAGATATATAATCACTGGCTATCTTCCTAGGTGCTTGGATAAGACATGAAAGCAAGAGAGTTAAGAATTTTTTTCTTTTAAGATGAAGATTTGAGATTATTTCATAATGTGAAAAGAAGCCATGGAAAGAGAGATGTTAGAGAAACAGTAAAGATAGGACAATTAATGAGTCAAATCCCAGAAAGAGCAGGAGAGCAAAAAATTCAAAACACAAATGCCTGGAGGATTCTTGGTTACAGAAATAACTTTTCTTCTGATAGTGAAGAAAGGAGGAAAGGCTGGCTGTATGTATACACACACACACAGACACAAATTTTGTAAGTTAGGGGCAAGAATTTGAAGATGTTCATACCAAATGAGCAGTCTTACTGAGAGTCAGGATTGGGTGGTGCAGCAGATGATGTGAAGAGATCATATGGATTTGAATATTCACTGATGGAAACAGGAAAGAGACCTATTGGAACAACCGCAGAGTTGGGGGTAAAAAGGGAGTTGGCTGTACTTATCTGTGGCGGGAAATCAGGGATGTGCAGGGAAAGCTCGGGTGCTTGCAGTGATGTGCTGTGGGATTGAGGTAGGTCAACGTAGGGAGGAAAACCAGCGTGTGGCGAATGGACACAGAAAACGTGGGTGATATCAAGAGTAGGATCCATGACAAGGCTGAAAAGGAGAAGTGGAAGCAAAGGAGTTGGCCCCTGGAAGAGTAGGCAGTTTTGGCCAAAAAGGCACAGGAAGAGGTTGGGGATAATGAGTCCACAGGTAGACAGTTCCAGAAGATGACAAGATTTCCATGTGAGCATCATTGGTGTCTGTCACTCAAGTAATACAAAGGTCTCATCTCAACCTCTCAAAAGATTTTAGGAAGGGATGCAGGGACAGACTAGGAAATATGACTTCATTGAATAACAGTGTGACATGGAGCTCTCACACACTGGTAAGGAGTAAGAGGTGCTTTTTTCATAGAGTCAGCACTTGACCTACCCCTCAAGACATTCCACGTGACGCAGGGCTGAAGATCACAGGGAAGGGCAGAAGGGTTCAGTTGACTTACTTGCAAAGGACCCACTTGAGAGGTACCCAGCACTGCGTTAAGCCTTTCTCAGGCATCATCTCATGTAATACCCATAGCAACAGTGAAGCAGCATTATTAGCATCCCTACTTCATCCACGAGAAAACAGCCTCTGAGAGGTAAGTTATTTGTTCTATTTCATAGGTAAGAAATGCCAGGGGTCTCGTGCTCAGAACTATCAGACTCCAAAGTCTATTTTCATAATGACTACAGCACGTAATCCCCCCAAAATAAGGAAACAGGATTCAGGAGAGGGAGAGAAGTGGGAAAAGGCACTTAACAATTTATCAAGACGAGCAAACATAGGCACTTTGTTTTTTCCAAAGGGGGAGGAAAGCCCTAGCAAAGGGCACCCACTACAGAGGTGCCCTTGTACACATAGTGAAACTGTACCCGTGTCCACAGGAAGAAATAATGTTTCTAAAAATTGAGAATCCATTAAACAAACATACACCAGGAATACAAAGTAAACCCAAAGCCTTTGTACCTGTTGCTCCTGATTGTTCCATCTCTGCCTGGGATGTTCTTTTCTAGGTGTTTCCATGACTGTCCCTCACTTCATCTTATTACTCAGATGCCACCATCTATTTCGCACAGTTCTTCTCTGACCACCCAAGTTAAAACTTAGACCCACTATCTCCCCCATCACTACTTGGACACTCCCTGTGACCTTCATCTAACATATTGCATATTTTGTTTACTGTCTGCACCACTGCATGTAAGCCCCATGGGTGCGGGGCTTTTTGTCTGTTTTGTTTACTGCTATACTCCTGGCATCTAGAAAGATTTCTGGCCCATGATAGAAATGCAAATATCTTAAAATTTATCTCAAGGTCAAGCAAGTGTCCACTGACACCCCTACATTCACGCACATGCAGTCATGCACACGCATGCACATACATGCACACGCACACACACTTGTCCTGAAGAGCAGAGCTCCCAGGTAAAGCTAGACATGAGAACATGGCTTGTGCCTGTGGCATACATTTCTAACTCTACTCAAAATCCTCTCCCTCCTTCTTTCTTATCAGTAGAACCCCAATTATGTTTGAGGGCAGAAGCATACAATCGTCAATCAATGAATCAGTGCTAACCCACTACATTTATCAGCTTCTCTAGCTGAGAACGACTGCATGGCATCTCAGTTCTGGCCAACAAGCTGTGGTTTTCGGGTGAGGCTTCCCAAAAAGCTCTTTACGAGGGAGCAGCATCCACTGACACGTACCATCCTGCCTTTGCCCTTCTTCCTGCCATGTGAATGTGATGTCAGCGGTTACCTTGGGCCATCAGGCAATTCAGGAGGGATAAGTCTGCTTAGTTGTGTTTTCTGTGACTTGCAGCTGAATGCGATCCTGTCAAAAACCCTGAGGTCAAAGTTGTGCTTTCCACTCTTATCTCTTTAGCACAAATGCCACTTCCTCAGCAAAACCCATCCCTGCCTTCAAGTTGTTAGGCCTCCTTTAAGTAATCTCACAGCCCTGTGAACCCTTTGTTCATAGCACTAATAACAAGCACGGTAATTTAATTACTTATGGATTTGTTTAACAAAGTAGGAAAGGGCTATGCTTCTTGTATTGTTTGCCCTGCACACAGCACATTGTATTCTCTCACTATGTAATTATTGAAATAAGATCGAATAATATAAGAGATCACATTAATTATCAGATATGTAGCACAGCCATTAAATGCTGAGTGCGGGAGAGGTGGTAGAGACCAAGAGTGGATAGGCTAAATCACTTTACTCAGGAAAAACCTGAAAGGAAAGAATGTGTTCCTCCTATTGAGCCTATTCAGACATCACTCATCCTTCAGAGTTCAGCTCTGAAAATATGTTTCTCCAAGAAAACATACTGGACATACTAGTCACTTTATGCCACTTTGATCTCCTCCTTTCTTGGAATCCTCCCATAAGACAATGAAAATAGAGTATATACAAGTGAAAATAACACTCACTTGTATTGGGTAATACTCTTGAACTGTTTTCTGGTCATTCCATTTGTAATGGCCTTTACCAGCCTGGAGCTGGAAGGCAGCAATAGTGTCTGTTGTTCATTTATTCACTCATCAGGCATGCAATGTATTCAGTGCCTAAAGTGCCAGTTCTTGGGAGTTCAAAGCTACACAAAGCAAAGTCTCTGCTCTTACATAATTCAGTCTATTGGGCAAACAAGTAAACAGGTCATTGGAATATGATGTGTCAAGTACCGCAATAAATAACAGTAAATTCCACACATTTAATGGCTTTAGCACAGGAGTTCAAGACTAGCCTGGACAGCATGGAGAAACATCTCTACAAAAAAAGAAATACAAAAGAAGACGGGAGGCCGGGCACAGTGGCTCACGTCTGTAATCCCAGCACTTTGGGAGGCCGAGGTGGGTGGATCACCTGAGTTCAGGAGTTCGAGACCACCTTGGGCAACAGGGTGAAACCCCATCTCTACTAAAATACAAAAAATAAAATAAAATTAGCTGGGCATGGTGGTGCACACCTGTAGTCCCAGCTATTAAGGAGGCTGAGTCAAGAGAATCGGTTGAGCCTTGGAGGTGGAGGTTGCAGTGAGCCAAGATCGCACCACTTGGGCGACAGAGTGAGACTCTGTCTCAAAAAAAAAAAAAAAAAGAAACCGGGTGTGTTGGCGCACACCTGAAGTCCCAGCTACTCGGAGGTGTGAGGATCACCTGAGCACCCGGGGAAGTTGAGGTTGCAGTGTGTCATGATCGCGCCATTGCACTCCAGCCTAGGTAAGAGTAAGACCCTGACTCAAAAAAAAAAAAAAAAAAAGGAAAGAAAATTCTGCACATCACAGAAATGGTATCTCACCCAGGTTGGGGGCATGCATGGAAGGCTTCCTAGGGATATGGGAGTTGAAGGTTTAGCATTAGTTGCCTAAGATGGAAGGGGACGTTCCAGGCAAAAGCAGCAGCTTGCCTTACTTCAGAAATTGCATGAAGTTCTGTGTGACTAATTATGTCCACAAAAGTCATGAGGCCAGAGGAGTAAGCAGGGCACAGAATATCAAGGACCTCTGCTAGTCTTGGTTAAGTTTATATTTTATCCCACAGGCAACAAAAGGCATAGAAAAATTTTATTCAGAGAAAATCCACTGTGCAACTTAAGAGAGCTCACCAGTGAAAGGATGAAGCGGGTGGTGAGGCTGGGTTCAGTTTGCTTTTTGAAGTGAATAATGTGAGAAATGGAGAAGCAAAGCCCCAGGGCAGTAAATACAGAAGTGGGGCATTCACTGAGACATTCGGGGAACGAAATGGACAAGATTTGGTGAGTTGACAACAAATGCACCCTTTCCCTCCTCTCCCCTTCCCAAGGTCTCATGCCCAGGCCTATTTACCGGTTCATTTTCTTACCTTTAAGTCAAAGGCAGCCTCTAGTAGAGCAGTTCACTGTTGCCCCCAGGCTCCATTGTACACCCCACACCCCCAACACCCCTTTTCATTTCTTCTCATTGTACTTTTTGCTACAGATAAACATCTTATATGATAACAGAAAGCTTTTTTGTGGAGAATAATGAAGCAACAAAGCCACATTTCTTATTCTGGAAATGTTTTCCAGTACCTTACAGCTGGTGACCTTCAATTTTCCTAAAATCTGATGCCACCACACCCTAGAAGTCAGAGGTCTGTAGAAATATTTCAGCAGTTGACATTTTCACACATGGGAAAATTAGCCTATGTAGGTATTTCAGAGCATAAAGAGGTGGTGCTTAAGGAGTACACAGATGTTCTTAAGAATGAGAACTGCAACACTGGATGGCTGCTAGAAATAAAACCCTATCAAACTGAGTAAACCTGAAGCAAGAGATGAACTATTTTGACCCACATAAGATTTCTGAGTCCCACTTTTATAGGGAACTAGAACCTGGCAGGGCAAAACAGCACCATGTGGGAAGCGGATGCTTGGCTGTTGCTTCAAGGACTGGTGATTGAGAATGGCTGAGCCACTGTGACTTCCTGGGGCAGAGCAGCTCTCACCAGGAGGAGGTGAACTGCACTCCTTCCCTTCAGCTCACTGCTCTCCGTCACTTTTGGAGCTTAATGAAGATACTGCAACATATCCAGTAAAAACTGAATCACCTGGATGCTGGAGACTCTGGCCATCAAAATGCTGCAACTCATGAAAGACTGTGAGGCACACTGTCTCAACCCCATCACACTAACAGCAAATCAAGATGTGGACTGAGGCTTCTCCATGATCTATCTAGGCCTACTGCCCTAGAGAGGACCCTTTGAGAGTCACTTCAGACTTTGTAGATACCAAGAAAAGCCCAATCACGGGACTGAGGTCAAATCCTGAAACTTGGCCCAAAGCTCACTTGACATCAGCTGATTAAAGATAGCATCCTGAGAAATCTGAAGGACAGTGTCTTTCAACAAAGTCTACCCTGTTTGAGAGCTGGGAATGTGGGCAGGGAACTCTCTTTAATCAGTATTATCTGGGTTTACATGATTGCTCAAATGTGGTGTTTCTGGCAAACACTTTGCTCCAAAATAAGCACTCCCACAGCTAGTAGCAAGTGTTTCCCTGGAGCTCAGTAACTGCAAGCTCATTTGCCAGAACCAGACCACTAGTGAGTAGAAACCCTAAAATTAACTTGCCCTTGGTCCTATACGTTTCTGTCACAGCCAGTCTCTCCATGTCCTCGACAAAGCAACACCCTTAAATTATCCTTGATTTAATACATACTTTCGAACTATACAATCCCTCTCCCCACTGGGCCCCACCTCCCCAATATTCACTTTTCATTTCTATCACCCCACTCATTACAAGGACTTTTGACTGATCTGTCTCCTTTATTAGATGCCAAGTTCCTTTAAAGAAGGCACCTGCCACCTTAGTCTTTATACCTTCAGAGTTTATCATGGTGCTTGGCATGTGGTAGGCTATTAAACATTTGTTGAATGAGTTAAGCAGATCCTATATTGTCTCTTGCCTGTAATTTTTTGGGGAAAACCCACCTTGACCATATCAACAAGGTGAAACTCTCCCATTCAAGACCCCAAATCAGGAGATCAATAAGACTAAAACTTAAATCTAGGTTTTCTTTCATTTACTTCTAAAATCAGTAAGAAAAATACATGTATCATTTCTTGAAATCACTGATTAGTTAGTAAATGAAGAATATAAGAATAGCTACATTTGAAAGACTAGCTAACTGTGCAAAAGATTTAGAAAAACAGTAGGACTCCAAGAACTTAATGGGCACAAGAACAATTCACTAAAATAAAAAATACACAAGGCTAAGAAAATATGAAAAAACTTTCCAATCTTATTGGACATTATTAGCCTATTAAATTAACGAAGTTTTAACCATAATGGTAATTGAGAAAAGGTAGTGTGAAGTCAAAGGGCACTCATATACATTCAAACATTGAATGGAGGGTGGTTATCAACATGGTTATATGAATAAGAAACCTTAAAACCAGCTACGTCCAAGGCATGTGAGACTACATGTGTATATATACATACCTATGTACATATATATTAAAATTTAAACTAAAAATCTTATATTTTTCTGTAAACTTCTAAAACTATATGCCCTAGGAAACCAACGTGTTGATTAGACTTTATGCAGTATGACTTAGAAATTAAGAACATGGCTCTATCACTAGCTATATGACCATCAGCAAGTTGACTTTTTGGGCTTAGTTTCATCAGTAAAATGGTAATAATAATAAAATAACCTACTTGACAGAGTTGGTGTAAAGATTAAATGATAATATAGAAGTGTAGAACAGTGCCTGGCATATAGAGTGCTCAATAAATGTGAAATGCTCTTACTCCACATATCGGAAATTTAGAAACAGCCAAATGTTTAATGTCAAAATACTTCAAAAGATCATGGTAAATCCAAACAATAGCATATTAGTATACAGTCATTAAAATGTTGCTCATGAAGAGTTTTTTAATGATGTTGGGATAATGCTTATATTAAGTGAAAAAGCATGATATAAAATTGAATATATGGTATGACTTCAATTATGTAAAATATACATCAATATGTAGAAAAAGATCTAGCAGAAAGCATACTAAAATATTAAAAGTGATTATTTGGGGTAGTAGTATTTGACCTGCTTGCTATTTTCTTCTTTATACTTTTCTATCACTGATCTTTTTTTTTTTTTTTTTTTTTTTAACAGTAAGGAAAATATTACTTTTAAAATCAGGAAAACACCGTAATTTTAAAATGTTAAAGTAACAAATGGATAATTTAAAAAACTTATAGAAATGCCCAACTTTTCACATATAAATGATGTAACACAGAAATGACCGTAGCTTTCCAAAACTCAATTATTTCCTGTTGAATTTACAAATGTGTATACTCCATTAATGCAAAATAATTATCACAAGCAACATAAAGCAGTAAATATCCCTTGGTTGAATTTGTTTATAAATGAATGTCTGAAATTGAGCATAAACAATGCACGCACTCCCTGACTGAAAATGGCTCACAGTCCCTTTGGCCAGCCTCCTCTACTCTAAGCAGCAGTGCTGGCCCCCAGCTGGTTCTGCTCCAGAGCTCCCTTCTAACCCATGAGCAGCAGTGGGCCTTGCTGGCAGCTCCTCCCATCTTCACTCCATGCTCTGGCAACTTTTCCCTTTTCTATTCATCCAATTGCAAGGTTCTCATTCCTTTTGCAATTTTCAAAGGGAAGAACGCCTCCTGTCTGGTTATAAGAAAAAGAAGGTTAAGGTTTTCCCTTCACTCTGAATATAACACTCCAGAACCCTTTTCAGTTCTTTATGCACTTTTCCCCTCCTCAACAGCTTTCAACCCTGTGTTCCTCAACCCTACCTCTCAGGTTATCTTACCTTATCGTTAGTGCAAAACACTATGTTCATTTCAATCCGTTTTTGCCCTTACAGAACGCAATCTATTAAGTATTTAAATATCAGCCAATACAAATACCAGTCAAGTTTTTAACAATAGTAATAAAGAGAATAAACAATCACAATTTACAGGAGACATCAGGAAATTGTTCATATTCTTACTAAAGCATTTCTTTGAAGCAAATCTCAAAAGAAACTTCTTGTTTATCAATTAGGATTTTCACCTAAATAGCACTGGGTTAGACGTATATTTTAGCCATAATGCTGAAAAAGTATTCTATCTAAAATGTGTCAGTTGTTCATCCAAACATCCATCTGCATTGCAGTAATCAAATCATTTATGATTGCATATTTTTAAAGTGGTATAAGCAGAAACTCCCTAGATGTTAACATACTTTGTTGCTATATGGAACTTAACTCTCTACTGTCTTTTTAACAATAAAAGCTACCCTTACACAACCCACCAATATAATGAACACCATACTTTATAAATTAATACAACACAATCTAAATGCACCATAAATTTATATTTGTTAATCTTGATATTAGAACATTTATACATTTCAAACTACATAAAAATATGACAAACAATATAAAATAGAAATTTGTTGACAACTTACGTCCAAAACATCACTATTTCTTATATTGCAATTAAGCAACAAGACAGCTTACACAGCTCTCCAGAAAACATAGTGTTTTTTGCGGAGTGTTATCAACAAAAATCAGGACAATCCCACACAATAATGTCTCCAATTTATTATCTTTTCCACAGTACACATTTTTCACAAACCATAAATCCTTTGCGGTTATTCAAAGTGTGTAAACAATTGCCTGAATCCCCATATCCCCCCACCTCAGCTTAAGGTTATGAATGTTTTAAGTCCTTCAATCAAGTTTCAACTCTTCTACTTGCATAAGGAATCAAGAGCCTTCTCTCTTTAAATTATGTATATTTTATCATACAGCCTGCAATGCAGTAAATCACAGTGAAAGCCCTGGGGAAAACAAAACAACATGATCTTTACAGCGGGACTTGAAACTTCACAATAGTAAAAGCAGTTAAAGAAGCTTCCCATAGTAAAAGCGTGGGTTTTCATTTCCAGAAATCAATTAGAAACCCTAGGTTCTACTTAAAAACTCATTTTGATCTAAAAGTGAAAACAGTCCCCTATCCATAGTCATTTTATAAACTCTATACAGTTTCACTTGCAGAGATTTTTTTTTTCCAGTCTGGAAAACAGTAGTGCAATTAGTTTTACTTCTTATAAGTTATTTAGTCCAGGATGTAAATAGCTCTGTGGAAAGATAAGAAGATGCTCTGGTAAACAAGAAATTTTTGCAAGCCCATGCTGGCTTACGAGTCCATTAAAGCTTGTAAGTCCATAGTGGCTTTCAACGAAATGTTGTATATACATCACTAATAACAAAGCAGAAATAAATAGGCAGAAATGACTGTAAACTGTCTCATTTCAATGATTTTTCAGTAATAACTGGCTTGATGAATTGATTATATATAGTCACTTAAATAAGCAGACAGTAGACAGTTGCCCTCCTGGACGTTCCACTATGGCATCTGGCCTGGAAAGCCCCGATGGAGTTACATTCCTAAAATTAAAAGAAACCTAAAAAAAAGTGGGGAGTGGAGGGCGGGGAATAATAGTTTACAGATACCATTTGAATGGCATTCCATCAAGTCAGCCAGTTCACTTAGATTTCTTCTTAAAAAGGCTTTTGATTTTGATGACTTTTGCTTTTCTCTCCATTATGACAAAGGTCATGTGGGATGCTGCTTATTCTGGCAACACTTGGGGCTTCCTGAACTGGTTTACTGTCATTGCCAGCTGAGGAACACGATGTGTGGCGAGGTTTAGGCACCGGGATGCCACTGGAAAGCTGGTTCATGCTACAGGATTTCTCCAAAATTCCATTGTACACTTTGCTTGCAGGACTGAAGATCATACTCTTAGTTTCTGTCAGACCTACACAGTCGGGAGAACCCCAAGACACATCCACAGTTACAGGCGAATCCCCTCGGGAGGAGTCCTCTAGGGACACCTCATCTCTTGATATCTTTCGAGGAGATAATGTTTGGTATATCTCGAGGCTTAAAGGAGGAGACTGTTTCCTTCCAATGGAAGAATTTAAGGAGTCACATTCTGAAGCTGTGTCTGGCACTTCCCTGAATGAAACACAAACAAAGGTACAAATTTTAAATCAGTATGTTCTTAAGAGTACTAGCAGACATTCTAATTAAAACAACTTTCGTTGTTTATTGCAATTTAAGAGGGAAATGATATGATTCTATATACATTTTAGCAAAATGAGAACATTACTTCTTTAAATAATATGGCTTCTCAAAACTCAATATTGGATTTTTAACATAAACCATAATAATGAAATCTTACGAACTATGGACAATATAAGTTACACCTTCTTTTTGTCAAATAAATTAATATGTTAAATTTTACAGGTGATTCAGCTATCATCTCAGCTACTTTTATGTTTTATTTCAATACTATGTTTCTTTCTAAATCAGAGTTGACACTATTTTAAAAGATGAATTTTAGTCACTGCCTCTCCCTTTGTCATTAACTTGATGAGCTATAGCTTTGTTAGGAAGGAATATACATGAAAGGAATTACACTAAAATATAAGTTCTACCAAATTTAAAAGGGGGGCAGGGAATCGAGGTGCATCAGAGTATGGCAGTGGAGGAGGGGGCAAACATATGATGCTATTTAAAAAAAAAAAAAAAAAAACAGACATTCAGTGAATTCTCACAGCATTCTTACTCTTGAATGTTTTCCTCCTTTTCTCCACAGTGGAAATATAAATTTTGTAACCCCACAACCAACATACAGTAAATGCCATCACCCATTCCTTCAAATCTCTCTCAAATCCACCATTCCTTATTACGCCCCCTGCTCCCATTCTTCCTCTGAAACAGCCAGGAACTCACCTAAATGATTGCAACGGCTTCCTAACTGGTCTCCCTGCTTTCATTCTCGCTCTTCCCTCCCAGTTACTTCTCCACACAGCCATTAAAGTGATTTTTTAAAACTCAAGCAAAACATACCATTCACTTACTTGAAACTTCCCAGTGCTTTCTCTCATACTCAGAGTAAGGTCCAAAGCCCTAGTCAAAGCGTACCAGGCTTGTACATGTGGTCCCTGGCTATCTCCAACTGTACACTCCCTCGTGTTCCTGTAACATGCCAACCTCAAGACTCCTCAGGGCCCTGCACTTGCTGTTCCCTCTGCTTGGTGTTATTTACTCTCCATCTCCACGTGGCTTACTTCTCCAGGGTATGCAGGTTACTCCTGCCTCCCCTAACCACCTTATCTGAAACAGCATTCTCTTTTGTTTTACCTGTCTTTGTTTGCAACCCCAAAACTTACCAAAACCCAAAATGATACTTTATATTAACTTGTTTATAAGCAGTATCCCCCAAAAAAGGAAATAAATAAGGACAAGGAGCCTTATTAACTTCTCTGCACTAGAAGAATGGCAAGCTCACGGTGGGTACTTCATAAATATGTGTTGGACAAATGAATGGAAGGGTGGGTGTGTGAGATATTAAAGAACAGGGATCACATCTTACTCACTTTTTTTTTCTTTTTTGAGAGCTTCACTACTTAGTCTCATTCGCTTTTGCATGCACTGAGCCTAAGGTGAATACTGTTCACTCCATGAAAGGAAATGATTAAGAAATGAAAGGGAGAGTCAAGGTAAAAAGTGTCAAAAGAAATATGGTGTGAGAAGGGAACAGAGCTGAAGACAGAACAGGAAGGCAAGAGTACACATGATTATAACCCAGCAGCTGGAACTAGGCCAGGGCCTTGTCTCACTTGTCTTGGCAGCTCATGCTATTGGCAAATGCACCTCTCATAGCAAGGACTAAATTCGTATTTAGGAAATGAATAAACTGAATGATCTCTTACCTTAGATGGCCTATGAGTACTATCATTTTCATGTTATTGATGTACACATTTACTGGACGTCTGGCACTCACTTTTGATGAATATTTTATGTTAATACCACATTTTAGATACAGACTAAGATTGCTTAATTTAGTCATTTCTATGTACTTTACTCACACATGTCTATGAAGATTGTCTTTACTACACTATAAGCTCTCAAAAGGTACAAAATCCCCTAAAGACGTAACTAATGGTTTCATATAATACACCTGCGTGTGCTGCATAATTCTCAAATGCTTTTACATTCGATAATGGGTAGCGCTAACAGAAAGTAAGCAGCAGTTCAGATATGAGGAAATGATCAGACTCAGAAATCAATCATTGGTAGAGGCATTTCTGCAAAGCTTTTTTTTGGAATGGCTGTCAATTAATTGAGCAGAATATATCATGTTCCCTGGAGCTGTTCAGCTTCCAAAGAGCAGAAGCTGATTTAGTATAATTTTACGAATTTATTTTCTTTTCTGCTATGTGGCTTGGCTGCTTTGTGTGTGAAATTCTAAGCTAGGCTAAAAATATTTTAAAAACTAGCCTCTAAACTCTGAACAATGTGTGAAAAGAATACTAATTTAAGTCAGGAGACTTGGGTTCCTAAGCTGGTCCTACCATTAATCAGTTGTAAAAGCCTCAGCAAATCACTTGATTTCTTGAGGTCTCAATTTTCCTATCTGTTAAAGTAGGAAAATTTGATTAATCACTAATGTTACCTTCTAGTTCTAACATTTGAATTCCGTAATGACAAGAATCCAAAGTGTTGCTGCTTCTGCATAACTAATCTGACTTGGATAATAAGATATAATACAACTTCAAATTTTATTTTCTTGCAGAGTACATATTCTTTGGAATGTTGAACTTAACTCTGTGTACCACTTATGCAATTTTTTCTGTTTCTTTTTTTCCGCAGAGTGACATGGAGTTGAATTCCCACTATACTTGTATAAGAAAACTTAAAGTGAGGTTTAAATGAGCATACATGTGCATAAGGCATAGAACATTAAAAAATCAGTAAATATTTAACATTATTATTCTGTAAGAATTCTGGTGGTTCAACAGAGGAGAGACTGAAAATGAAAAGGAAGAAAAGTTTTCCAAATTCAAATTCTTCTCTTATTTATGAGAGCTAGCTATGAAATTTTGACATTGCTGTTGAAATGAGAACTGAATGCTTCATCAATGCAGAAAGTTTGATTAGACAGTGCAGCTCTCGAGTTTTCCTTCTGATTTCCAGAAACCACACAAGACCAGTTCTGTCAGTAAAGTCATCTTGCTGGTGACTACGTTCATACTGCAAAGACAGATGAAAAGCTAGCCATAAAGTGTTAACCAAGCAAAGCTGCATCAGATTCTCCAACTGCAACGAGGGTACAAAACTTGCATTATCTCCTTAGGAATATGCTGCACTGATCACTTGCAAATCATAACATTTCTTTTACTACTAGATAGTTATGAATGAAAAATTATTATTTGATGATAATGTTGCCTAGAGTCACACGATAAAGAGTGTGGACCACTCCCTTTCACTTCTCAAAGAAGAGGGTAAAGCCTTTGGGGCCACATAGCTACTAAGTGTCAATACCTGAAACTAACACTCAATACCATACTGCTTTTAAAGAGGAATGCAGTTCAAGAACAGAGTTCCTCAAATTAACAGTTTCATGGAGCACTGATGTCATTAAGTTGGACTGAAATACACTGCTGCTATGCCCATTTTGTTATTAATTTACTTTTCTCCTTTAAGTTCCTGACATTTTCTTAAACCTTTGGCATATGATACTGCTTATGTGTTAGCAAGCACCAGCACATAACAGAATAAATCATTAAGTGACAATAAATATTTTTAAGTCAATCATATTTGATATTTGTGTTCAAGTATATTCAAGATCATGCTTTTCTATTTTACATATAAAATTGTTCGTGACAAGTTTATGCTCTGAGATCTGAGTCAACTGTGTCCAGTGACCTCTAAGCAGTTACTTCTCAAAATATCTACCTACATGTCTGTGGTAGGCAGAATTCTAAGGCAGCTCCCAAATTCCCAGCCTCTGGTATACACCCACCTTCTTCCAGTTTTCCAATCAAACATAAAAATAGATGCGGCTGTAAAGGGATTCCAAAGATAAAATTAAGGCCCCAAACTAGTTGATCTTAATATAGGGAGATTATTATGCAGGTGAGCCTTTGAAATTTTAGTCTAGAGATCAGAGAGACAAAAGTTGGAGACTCAAAGCAAAGGAGGAATCTACAGCAGGG
The DNA here is from genome assembly GCF_001698545.2 of Rhinopithecus bieti. Taxonomy (NCBI): domain Eukaryota; kingdom Metazoa; phylum Chordata; class Mammalia; order Primates; family Cercopithecidae; genus Rhinopithecus; species Rhinopithecus bieti. Next base: position 1,311,064 of record NW_016803705.1, on the reverse strand, counting down.
AAATTCTCTGTTGCTGGCTTTGAAGATGGAGATCCTGTGGCAAGGAACAGTGGACAGCCTCCAGGAACTGAGAGCACAGGCCATGCGGCTGAGAGAAAGCACAGACACGGGGACCTCCGTCCTGGAGCCACAGGAAATGAAGTTCACCACAATCACATGAGCTTTGAGAACTGCAAGCTCCAGATGAGAATGCAGCCTGGCCAACACTGTGATTTTACCCTTGTAAGGCCCTAAGCAAAATCCCCAGTCACACCAGGCTTGGAATTCTGAGGTACAGAACTAAGAGCTAAAACATGGGTGATGTCTGAGGCTGCAAAGTCTATGGTACCTTGATATGCTGTGACAGAAAACAGAAACAATGCACCACTCCTCCTGCCCCCCTCCTCACACCTTACCCCCAACCCAGCCCCAACATGCCCTGTAGATTATTCACTGCCAATACCATTGCTTTTCAGCAGAGAAGTAAATAGCCTCTTCCTCCTCTTCATTTCGATAAAGCGCAGGGCAACTTGACACTGAGAGGATATCTGGATCAGGGGAAGGCAAGGAGTGTGGCGTGTGCTGGGGGTGGTGAGGGTGCCGGGGGTGTGACGGGTGGGGGGCGTGTGGAGCAAGCTGAGCTCGCTGAGGCTGAGGCGAGGACGGCACGATGCTGCGGCGTGAGCGGCACAGGCTGCTGCTTCTGGCTAATGATCCAGGAGGTTTAGCCATGGTCCCTGAAAAACACCAAGAATGAAAGATGCTCGTGAAGTCCAGGGTCCCCTTTACAGTCACCACAAATACATACACACAAGAGAACTGATGTCACTAATATGTCACTATTTCATCTCCCTTCATTGAAAGTTACTGTACAGTTATTACCATTCTCTACCACCTACACTCGGAAAGTTAAGAAATAGAAACAAACAAACAAACAAAAAAAACAGGTCTAAAAAACAAACAGACGTGAACATAAACATGAGGCTTTAAGAGAAAACCTAAATGTACTAACCAAAAAGGCTTAAAAATTTACCTAAGACAACAAATCTTTAAATTTAAAACCTGTATTGTATCACAAATTTTTATGACTGTTAACACAAAGACAGGACAACAGAATAAAGCAGAGTGGACTTTTACCAATGGATATCTCTTGAAATATCACAAGTTCTTTGAACCTCAATCAGTTTTAAGTCAAGGAAATCACTTAACTACTGTATGCACAGTCTCACAGCTGGTGAGGCAGAGCTCAGACCAAAACTTGTTTCTTGAATACCCACTACTGTGGAACTAAACAGAAATCTTAGATCCAACTGTTTCTGCTACCAGTCTCAGTTGAGACTTATGCAGGTGGGTAAACAAACTTCCCCTACATCTTCAATGTCCTCACTAAATGGGCATTCCATTTCTTACTCTTAACTGAATGAACATCGTTCACCTAATAACAACCTTCTCAAGCTGAAGCTGTTCACTCCTGCATGGTTCAGATGCTATAGCATCAGGACAAAAGGTGGGTGGCTTTGCTCCCCAGTACTGTCTGCACACCCTTACTCCTGCATCCTTTTATACAAATGCATTCGTGCTGAAGCGAACACTATTAAGGGACATGACTGAATCTTCCACCTCCATTTCACTAGTCACTTCCTGGATGGTCTCTGTCTTACCAGTCCTTACAACCCATCATCAACGTGGGCAACTTCACTTGTAAGACCTAGCCAACACCCTGACCAATCAAGGTTTCACCTCTTCTCCCCTGACCTTCACTTCTGCTCCACCACACACTCTCATGCCTTGCCCCACCATCATTCAGAACTGTGCTATCTTTGAATATAAGTCAGACTGGGCATGGTGGTTCACACCTGCAATCTCAACACTTGGGAAGGCCAAGCAGGGAGAATCAATTGAAGCCAGGAGTTTGAAACCAGCCTGGGCAACATAGCGAGATCCTGTCTCTACCAAAACAAACAAACAAACGACAACAAAAAAAAGTTAAGACATTAGACATTTAGATTCTGACCATGGTCCACCTTTCCAGTTCATACAGTGTGTTCCCTCCACTTATCTATCCTACTGTCAACCCAAGCTCAAGGACCTTACTCTACTGGTTATTCTTTCTCTTGCCTTGTCATTGTCTGCCTTTCCCCCTCCCACAGCATTTAAAAGCAAATTCTGAAAAGACAAACATAAAGAATGAGCAAATGACAATAACAGCAACAAAAAACCCCTCTACCCCAGACTGATTTTCAGCTGACATATCTCTGTTCCTGTTTATGAAGAACTGTCTATGTTACTGTCTCTACTATTTCATCTTCACTCATTCACCAAAGAAACTGTACAGTGTTTACTTACACATTCACAATTTCACTGAAACCATTCTCAACCAGATCATGATCTACTACCTCAAGGTTGCTAAATTCAATCAGTACTTCAATCCTTCCTTGACATCTGATCAGCATCGAACAGTGATTATTACTGTGCCCTTTGCTTGTCTTCTCCAAGCATATTCTCATCTCCTCTTTCACCCATCCCTTGACTGCTGGTCTTCTTCAAAGTTCTATTCTAAGCCTTGTTCTATTCTCGTTCCACTTAATCTTCTGGAGTACGTTCATCTACTCTCATGACTTCAATGATCATTTGTGGTCTACAGAAGCCCAGATCTGTAACTCCAGGTTTAATCTTTCTCCTGAACCCTTATATCCAACCTCCCAATGGACACATGAATGTGCCACACGTGCCCAAACTGAATTAAACATTTTCCTTCCCAAACTCACACCTCCTTCTGTGTTCCTTAGCTCAGTAAATAACATCACCACCTACTCAGTCATCAGAACTGTCAACACAGATATTCTTGACTCTTCTTCCTCCACCAAAATCCACCTCTAGTTAACCACAGGGTTTCTACCTCTCTAATATCTTTCAAATCTGTCTGCTCTCCTACACCCTCACTGCTGATGGATTATACTGGACTACTGTACCCGTATTGTATTATAAAGTCCTGATTTCCCCCTTCCAATTTATTCTCCAAACTGCACCTGCAAGTTCACTCTAAAATGGAAAAAGAAAATGAAGGTGTATTGCTTAAAACTCTTAAAGTGAAACCCCTTACCACGGACCAGACTGCCCTCCTTACCCAGCCTCTGTTTTAGAGCTAGTGTCCCTCTGTTCTGTTACAGGAATATTAGAAGCAGTATATCTCTCTCAGCTCCTCAGAGGTATCACATTCTCTCTCACCTCCACGCCTCCTTTCCCCATCTCTCTCTTGACCTACAATTTCAGGTCTTTGCTTAAGTGGCATTTCCTCCAGGAAAGTTCCCAGGGTCCCTCCAAGTTTGAGGTCAGTGTTTTCCCTTGTGTCCACTCAGCAATACCACAGTATATTTCCCTATCGCATAATTTATCTCAATGCACTGCTCCACTAGACTCTAAGTTCCATAAAAGCAATCACTGTGTATCATGTTCAACTTTGCATCACAACACCAGGCTATCATAGTGCTGGGTAAAAAGTAGATGCTCCATAAGTATCTGCTCAGTAAATCAACGAATGTTACAAACTTTTAAAAGCCACTGAAATAACGTGATGAATTGAAACAAAGAAAAATAAAGTAAAAGTAAAATAAAGTGTAATTAAAAGGCTTTTTCCAAACACAAAAAAATATAATATGGAAATATTTGTAATTTAGCTGGCAAACAGAATTTTCTCTCACTTATTTATAAGGATTCATTATAGAGAACTATAGGGCTCCTGCAAATCTTTAGTCTGATGTTTTCTCTCTGCCAAAGAAGAAAATATGTCTTGTAAAGACTAAAAAAAAAGTGTCTTAAATTCTACAATTCTCGACATATACTGCAGTCATCTGAGCAATCACCCATTACTTGGAATATACAGTAAAACCAGCAAGATTCAGTCATGACTGTAAGTATGGTGGGAGAGGAATCAGGTCTGAGAGGAATCAGGATTCGCTACTTGGAAAAATGAATACTATCCACAGAGAGAGATACACACACACACACACACACACACACACACACACACACACACACACACATATATATACACACACACATACACACACACACATATTGCATAAGGAAGTTTTAAAAAGGAAATAGTTTATGTAAGAAAAATTCTAAGTAATGCAATAAAGAATATAAGAATCAGTAAATTTGTCACATCTGTAAGTTGTTTACAACTTGACAACCTTTTCCAAAAATATCTTATTACATATTTTGCCATCTCTTTTGCCTTAAAAAATCTGTCCGTTAAGAGTTATGTACACTGAAGAGCTGAGGGTTATCCTTCCTCCTTGTTGTTGAAGAAGTCTATGTAGGGCTGAAAACATTTGCAACATCACAAACTTCATGGAAGATTAAAAAGCAGTGCACTTTGGCCTTGTAACAAGTTATCTTTTACATAAAGCAAATATGAATGCCTTATAATACTCTCAGGCCATTAATCATTCCTAACGCAGATAAACATTCATTCATGTCTGTGATTTATCACAGTAGGTAAATGACACATTAAAGGTCACTGTATAGGAATCTATTTCTGGGATAACTTTTCATTCTAATATTGATAATTACCTATAGAAGTAGAGCAGTTTAATATGACCCTGTATTTGTGAACTATATTTTGTGATGTTTCTTAGTTGAAGAGGATAAAATTTTGTTTTCAAGAAGGGATTCCCTACTAACAAGAACCAAAAATAAGCAATGTATATACTTCTGGTTCTAACAACATGGCAGTCAAAGGTAACCTGACAATTATCTCCCAATACCCAACAACACAGTTTAAATACCCTCAAACATTCTTATATAATGGATAAAATATAACAATTGCTTTAAACACATAGCTGAGTTTGTAAGGAGAACAGAAAACTCTCAGAGGCCAAAACAAAAACTAAAAGTAAATGCTAATATGATGCAACTGTTATGGGAGGTTATCAGTCTCATTAATCTATGGGTTTGGGGTTTAATTTGGGGATATAAGATTAGGCTTCGGGCCCATGTTAGGTACTGGAATAGTGAGTCAGTGTTCTGGATAAAAGCCTGGACCTAGAAGGACTACATTCCTCTGTGAAAGGGTAAATTTCTAACTAATGAGCAAGCAAATTTCTTTTATTTCAAGATCTCTAAATATAGGGATTTTAAAGGGCTTCTGTGAAAAACTCAATACTCTGGGCCTATATCTCATATGAGATTGGAGTGCAAGCTCATGCTACCAAAAGGGTCTATGAAACTGTATTCCAAAGAGTTAACATAAAAAACTGGTCCCAACTTGGTGATATCCAAGTTGAAACTACTGCAGGAAGCAAAGAAAGGCATTTGAGGGGCACTTTACCACTTACACAGTTTTCTCCAGGTTGGAATAATGGCAATCTCCTTAAAAATAGCTACGTAAGAAATTATAAAACAGGAGAGAGAAAGCAATCCGCTATGCAAACACAGGAAACTGCTGTAACAATTGACCAAGAATATCAAATATGAGGATGATCAAATGAAAACTAAAAAATAGGGATTCTTTTTACATCATGAAACTATATAACAATAAATAGAAAATATGAGAAAAGAAAGCATTAAAACATAGATTTGATGAAGAATCAAACAGAACTAATAGAAATGAAAAACAGTAATTAGAGTTAAACATTCAGAGGATGAGCTAAAACGAAATTAGAACTGAAGAAATAATTAGTAAGCTGGAAGGCAGATCTGAGGAGATGTCTCTAAATGCAGCGTAGATAGATAAAAGACTACAAAAGAAAAGAAATGTGGACGATAAGATGCAATAAGTAACTAACAAACTAATACTAGTCATAATATTTCTACATAACTAATATTCCAGAAGGCATGAATAGAAGAAAGAAAAAATAATATTCAAAGAGATAATGGCTAATGGTTTTTTTTCCAGAACTGATAAAAGACACATCCTTCAGATTCAAGAAACACACCAAATATTAGCAAAAAAAAACTGTTTAAATCCACACCCAATCATATTACAGGGAAACCACATGACAACAAAGACCATGAGAACATTTTTCAAACAATCGGAGAAATGGCAGCTTATCTACTAAAAAGAACCTGAACCAAGCTGACTGACTACAAACTTCTCAACAGCAACAATGACAACCTCAAAAGAGCTGAGAAATAATTATTGAAAACTAATTGTTAATCTGGAATTTTATATCCAGATACATTATTACTCTCAAGTGAGACTGAAAATAAAGACATTTTCAGGCAAAGACTAAGAGAATTTATCATTCCCAATTGCTCACTGAAGTAGCTTTTACTGAAGAACATATTTTTAAGAAAGAAAAAAAAGAAATGAGTAACAAGCAAAATGCAATGATAAACAGAGAAATAAACACATATGTAAATTATGACTGAAAGAAACAACAAAAACAGTGACTGTTTTGAGAGACTTTCAAAACAAAACAAAATACCAGACAACGCTAACACATGATTTAAGATGGGAGAGCAGTGGCTAAAATTAAAGCCTCTGAAGATCCTGAATTGTTCAAGAGAATGAGAAAAGGTAAGAAGAGGTGTGTAAAACAGAAACCACAAAACAAGATTCCAGAGATAAATTCAAACAGATCAGCAAGGGAAGTAAATATATTTGCATTAAATTTGCCTTAGCCAGCAACATATTCTAAAATAGGATACAAAATAAAACCAGTTACTGCTATTTCTTGTAGAGATGTATCTAGTGTCTAATAATGGAAAATTTAGAAGAAAGTGAAAAGATACGCTAGGCAAATATTAATCAAAAGAAAGCTATTATAGGTATTTCAGTATCAGGTAGTATAAACTTAAAGGCAAAAAGTATTAGCCATAAAGCAGTGTCCACGTAACTATAAAAGGAACAGTTAATCTGTAAAGAAGATATTATACCTGAACTTGTATTCACCAAATAACTTAGTACAAACTATATAAAACAGAAATGGGTAGAACTGTAAGGAGAAACTGACCACCATGGGTGGGAGCAAGCAATAGAATAACAGACAAAAATGTATAAGTATATAGAAGATTTTATCATAACAGACTGCATAGTACCCTGTAACTAACAATTAAGGAAAATGTAATTTCCAGATATAGACAGAACCATTAAAATATATGACCAATAAATACTAAGTCACAAAGCAAGTATCAGGAAATACAAAAAAAGTCATACTGACCTATTCTCTAACCACACACAAAGTAGAAATCAATAGGCAAAGATGTTTTTAAAGAACAGACAACAAAAAAACAAAACATACATGCATATCTGGAAATTAAAACATATGCTTTTAGGTAATTCATATTTCAGTGACAAATTAGTAATTAAAAACCTTGTAATATTTGATGATCATAATCAGATTAACATGTCAAAACTTGTGGAGGTGGCTAAGGTGGTTCTTAAAGAGAAAATTCATAGCCTTAAGATAATATGAGATATTTAGAGGGGCGGAGCAAGATGGCCGAATAGGAACAGCTCCAGTCTCCAACTCCCAGCGCGAGCGACACAGAAGACCGGTGATTTCTGCATTTTTAACTGAGGTACTGGGGTCATCTCACCAGGGAGTGCCGGACAATCGGTGCTGGTCAGCTGCTGCAGCCTGACCAGCGAGAGCTGAAGCAGGGCGAGGCATCACCTCACCTGGGAAGTGCAAGGGGGAAGGGAATCCCTTTTCCTAGCCAGGGGAACTGAGACACACAACACCTGGAAAATCGGGTAACTCCCACCCCAATACCGCGCTTTAAGCAAACGGGCACACCAGAAGAATATATCCCTCACCTGGCCGGGAGGGTCCCACGCCCACGGAGCCTCCCTCATTG
>NW_016803705.1:1258906-1300598 GCF_001698545.2 Rhinopithecus bieti | reverse complement strand
ATATATTTAGAATTGCTGGAATAAATAATTTTTATCACTGATGAAAAAAAGATAATATGAGAGAAAACAAAGACTCAAGATTCATGTGGGAGGTGTATAAATATTAAAACAAACAAGTAAAAAAGTAAACTCCAAGAAAGTAAATAAAAGAGCAGAAATAAACAGAAATATTAACAAAACAAACAGGCTTTTGACAAGAGTGAAATAAAACAGACAACTGCCAGCCTGACAAAGCAGATGAAAGAAGATACAGATAATTATTAGGAACAAAAAAATTTTAAATGTAACTGAGATTTTAAAATCATATAAAATAGTATAACCAACTTAAAGCCAATAGATTTTAAAACTCAGATAAAACACAATATTCTAGAAACATGTAACTTCACAAATCTACACTTTTAATCATTAAATTAAATTAATACTACAGTTTAAAAATCTGTTCCTTGTCAAAACATATATACATCAAGGTCAATTCATAGGCAATATATTTAAAATCCTCAAAGAACAAATAATCCATACCTTATACTATTTCAAAGTATAGAATAAAAATCATACAATTTACTGGGTGATTATTGTAGCCCAGGGGCTGGTTCCAAGTGTCTTACAGGTATTACTTAATTTAAATTTTAACATATCTCCACAAGGTAGGCTACATTTTACAGAAAAGGAAGCTGAAACTCAGGAAAGTGCCTCCCACTCAGTGCCCTGAGTAAAAGGTAATACGATTACTACAAGATGAAGTAAAGAATCAAACCCAAGCAGTCTTGTTCCAGGATTCCACATCTTAACCCTACTTTATATTGCTGCCTCTCTCTGAAAGCAGAAAAGAATGGAATGAAAGAACAAGGAGTATAGTATTCCCCCTTATGCTTGGCAGATGCATTCTAAGACCACAGTGGATGCCTGAAACCATGGATAGTCCCAAACTCTCTACACACTATCCTTTTACTATGCATACATACCTATAATAGAGTTTAGTTTATAAATTAAGCACAGCAAGAGATTAACAATAACTGATAATAAAAAGGAACAATTATAATAACACACTGTATGTGGTTTCCAACCACCCCCACCTCGAAATATCTTATTGTATTCTACTCACTATTTTCAAACCACAGTTGACCACAAGTAACTAGAAACCATGAAAAGCAAAACCACATATATGGGCAGAGGGGGACTACTCTTTGATTTATTTTATGATGTTAACATAATCTTGATACCAAAATCCAAGATAGTGTCAGGAAGAAAATTACTGGCTAATCCAATGTGTGATTAAAGATGCAAAATCCTAAATAACAAACCAAATCCAACTCATTCTAAAATAGCACATTGTGACATAGTTTCACTGACATTTAAAGGATTTACTTAAACAGATTAAAATTCAGCAGAATAAAAAACAAATGATCACCTCAAATTATGCAGAAAAATAATGTGGTAAAATTTAATATCCACTGATTAACAAAAAAAAATTCTTAGCAAAACAGAAATAGAAATGACTTTCCCTAACTTACAAGTAATGTACCAAAAACATAAAAAAAAAATACTTCCTGGTGAAATTCTGGCAGCATTCTCTTCAAAGTCAGAAACGGCAATCCCTGTTGCCAGCAGTCCCCACTTTCATTCAATGTTTTACTGGCGGTCTTAGCTTGGGCAATAAAGAGGAAAAACTTACTAGTATTAACATGAAAAAGCCAAGACTACTATAAAATACTTAAATATATGTTTCCATATTTGGTATTCTGTATTCAGCATACCAAATCCAATGGCATTTCCTCATCAGCAACAAGCAATCTGAAATACAGTTTTATAAGAAAGGTAATGTATATAACTACCAAAAATTTATTAAGGTACCTAGAAATTAATCTTTTTTAAAAAAAAGCAAGACCTGCACAGAGAAAAAAAATTATCAATTTTATTTAAAGATATAAAAGATCTCGATAAATGGAATTTATTAATAATTCACTGCATATAAATTCACAACTTAAAAAAAAAGAAATTTTAAACCCAATGGAACCTTTCATGGAATTTCATAAGCTGATCTTAAAATTCAGAAGATTAGTTAAGAGCAGAAATTCTGAATTTGAATAATAAAGGAAGACAAGGTCTTATCAAATATCAATACTTTTTACAAAACCCTAGAAACTAAAGCAGAACGGGGCCAGTGAAACAAAATGGGAGAGCTGGGAGCACTTATGTATCTATGGAGAGAAGTGGTATTATAAGTCAGCAAGGACAGAACAGGAATGAAGCTGAGACAACTGTTTACCCATACCTCAAGAGAGATATTTAGATTCCAACTTCACACTATGAACAAAAATAACTTCTAGGTGGATTATAGGACTAATGGATTAAAGAAAAACTTAAAAACTCTAAGGAGTGCAAACAACAATCTAGCATCTTCTGAAAAGACATAAAAGCACAAATCAGATTCACAATTTGCCATTTAAAAAGCCAAAGTCTGGAAGATATTTGCAACCCTCAAATAACCAGAAAAAAAAAGAACACTTCCACATCAGTACGGAATCTTGCAGGGATTCCACAGCAAGAACAAGCAACTCAGAGAGGAAGAAATCTGAACAACAAATGCCAATAAAGGAAATGGCACTCAACCTCAACAGTCATCAAGGAAATAAAAAGTTTAGTAATTGTGAGGTATCATTTCATACCCGTTCGAGTTGCAAAACAAGAAAATCAGATTATTCCAAGTACTGATGAGGATACAGGCACACAGGCACTCTTATCAAACAGTGGGTATTTAAACCATTTTGACAGCAACTTGGCAATGACTAGTAAAAGGTGCCTTCCCAATGGACCCAGGAGTCCATTTCTAGGTGTCCACACAGAGAAACTCTTAAAGTTATGCACAAGGAAATACAGGTAAAGATGCTTGTTGCACATTGTTTTTAAGGGCCAAGAAAGTAGAAAGAACCTATGTCAGTAGAAAGACGGACAAACTATGGATTTCTAAATACAATAAATAAATATATAAGTTATGGTTAACTCATTAAGCAGTGACCTTAATTCATCTCTACATAAACATGAAACATTTTTGAAACGTAACTTTTGAGCAAAAAGAGTTGTAAAATAACACCTAGTTTGATAACATTTATATACATTTCTAAACACGCAACAATTGTATATAATGTTATGGATATATATGTATGTAATGAAAGTACAACAGGCTTTAGCATAAGTCACAACTTCAAAACAGAAGGGGAGGCAACGTGGTCTAGGTGTATTTGTAATAGTTTATTTCAGAGAAAAAGATAAAGAAAAATGTTGAAATCTGTTTATCTTTTGGTAGTTGGGCATACTATTTTCAGTCACTTTAAGTGTGTGTGGACGGCTTTATATGAAAGTTTAAATAAACTGTTATCACATTCTCACCAAGGAAAGCACTTAGCAGATATTTAAAAGTAATAGGAAAAGATATTTTAAAAGTAATAGGAAAACAACAATCACCCATTCCCCTATCTACACAGAGCTAACCATTGATATTTCCATATAATTAAACAGACAATATTATTCTATGTATATTGTTACAATCTTTTACTTTGTTCTTAACATACTACAGGCATGTTTCCTTGTCATCATTTCAAACTTGTAAAATTTACACAAATCCATGCTTTAAAAAAAAAAAAAAAAGCCGGGCGCGGTGGCTCAAGCCTTTAATCCCAGCACTTTGGGAGGCTGAGACGGGCGGATCACGAGGTCAGGAGATCGAGACCATCCTGGCTAACACGGCGAAACCCCGTCTCTACTAAAAATACAAAAAAAAAAACTAGCCGGGCGAGGTGGCGGGCGCCTGTAGTCCCAGCTACTCCGGAGGCTGACGCAGGAGAATGGCTAAACCCGGGAGGCGGAGCTTGCAGTGAGCTGAGATCCGGCCACTGCACTCCAGCCCGGGCGACAGAGCAAGACTCCGTCTCAAAAAAAAAAAAAAAAAAAATTTTTTTTTTAACTGCACAGGAGGGTATAGAAATGAAGAGCCTTCGTCCTTCCCTAGACTTCCATTGCCAAGAGTTTCCCATTTATCAGGTCAGGAAATTAGGCTTTTGTAACTAAGCAGAGTGGAGTACCTCTGTGGTGCCACTGGGTGGAGGCAGAGCTCTCAAATTGCAATCTTTGGTATGAGTTATTTTTCAGAGATAATAAATTTGATCACACATTTCTTTTTTTCTTTTTTTTGAGACTGAGTCTCGCTCTGTCGTACAGGCTGGAGTGCAGTGGCACAATATCGGCTCACTGCAGCCTCTGCCTCCCGGGTTCAAGCGATTCTCCTGCCTCAGCCTCCTGACTAGCTGAGATTACACGCACACGCCACCACGCCCAGCTAATTTTTGTATTTTTAGTAGAGACAGGGTTTTATCATGTTGGCGAAGCTGGTCTTGAACTCTTGACCCAGTGATCCACACTCCTCAGCCTCCGAAAGTGCTGGGATTACAGGCATGAGCCACCGCGCACAACCTGATCACAGCATTTCTGAAACATTAAATTTATAACCAACTCTTGTACTTTTTTCTTATTTAAAAGTTTAAATTTGCCTATATGACACAATCACTTAAAACTAGAATAATTATTCACATTTAGTACAATTGTTCCTTTTAAAAGACATATGGATATCCAATACCTCTGCCCCACCCCAAAAGTGTTTTAAAAGTAAAGAAAAAAACTAGTTAATCTAGAGAATGCACCTTCATGCACAATTCAGATATTAAACATGGATTTTAAGGAGGAAATTCAACTTTTAAAAGCTACAGTTCTCAAACAAAAGCATGTACTTATGAATCAGTGTTGCATTTGGCAAGCTTAAGGGCATGTAATTCAAATAAACAAATACAAACTGACAATATTCAAACTGCAGAGCTGGCCCAGATCTAGACATAACTTTGCAACCATCACAACCTCACAGTACGGAGCAAGCGAAATGAATGCAGTCACACACTTCTAGTTTTGCTGTATTTACAATCTGTCCACTCTTCTTGTCTCTGAGTGCCGCCTCACTCTCCTTGCATTAACTGTCTGCCGTCAAACCAGAGAAGTAAAACCAGCAAAATAATACAAGTACATACCTACAGTGAGTTAGTGGCAGAGCTAGGATACAAATCACTGTTTCTAAGATCTTCCCCTAATTTTTATTTCTACTATAGATTAAGTGCTCATTTGAAAGGATATTTTCCCCAAAAGCTCAGCACTTCATTCCCATACTGATTTGGCATTTATCATGTGCTATCTTTACCATCAATTATGTTTTTATGTGACTCCTCATTTCGATTTAATTACAAGCAATGTTTTAAAGAAAAAGTCTTATATTCAACACTTAATATAATGTTATATGAAACAGTTGCTCAAATAAACATTTAATAATCAAATTTATAAAGCACTCAGATTAAAGTGTGTATAAATATATAATATAAATATACAAAAAGTATTTATATATGCGTTTCACATGGTATTCTCAAATAGTAAATATTTAAATTACTAACAAAAAGAATGAGAAAACGAAGGATAACCCAAATTTTTTCTCATAGATTTCAAAGTGCATGATTCCTAAAAGGACACAGGGGAAAATTACTATAAAACCTATACCAACACTTTTTGTTGAACTCACCACTTACCAGGAAATTGTGACACTATTGGGGGTGTGTCTTCATCTAAGTCATCAACTCCTCCAGCAATTGGATAGGGTGGAATGGAGACTCTGGGCATCACCACCCAGCTGTGATCAGAATAAAGGGAAGAGGTCAGGCTGGGGAGTCCTGAGTTATGGGCTATCTGAAAGCCACAGATCTTCTCAATTTGTTGCCAGCGAAAAAGTCGTTCTCGTAAACAAGTTGTCAACTCAGAGAGAGCTTTCCTGGAAAAGCCAATAAAGAAATTACTCACTGCACCAAAAGGTCTTTAATATGGCACTGAAAAAAGGCAATACATGAACAGACCGTGGCAATTAACTAATTTCAAGAAGAAATAACTCACTTTTAAAACTAATGTAAATTATGTAATTATATAATTAAATAATAAATGTAAATTGTTTACAAATTACTCATTTCAACACAATAACAATAAAGCAAATAAAAGCTAAAATAACATTCTTACTTTGCTTCCAGAATTTTGTGGTCTACCTCATCTAGGGAGGAGCTGTGTGCAACGTGCAGAGTCCCAAAGACGGTGCTTCTCTTCTTTTTAATTTTTTCTGCCTTAAACGAAAAGGATAAAATAAGGCTAGGTTTGAAAAAATACAAACATTTAATATAATATATAAAAAATAAAGTTTATTTTGGTTTTAATATATTAACAATCATAAAACCAGCTAGGGAATCTACTAGCCAAGATATCCTGCATTCAAAAAAAGAAAACAGAAGGAGGGAGAAAATGTGCTTTCCTAAGCAATCGATGTAATTTCAAAACTTTATTCTGGAGATTTTTCTCCTTATTTCTATGGTTCAGGAAGAACCAGAATCTTGTACTGCAAAAGTTAACAGAAACATTAAACTATATCCTACTACAATGGTGCTAGTGAGTGAACTAACTTTTAAACTTCTTTTGCTAGAATTCAGATTAACACTTATTCTCATTCCACACAATGTAAGTGTCAAAATTAATTTCTAGTAACTACTAACCTGCATCAGATATGAAGCAGCAACCTAAAGGAAAAAAGCTCTGTATAAAACTTTTATGATAATGATAAAAAAAAAGAGAATGTTTAAATCACTAAGGTCACTTTGAAAAGTATCCAAATGCAGTAATTTTAATTTAAAGCTTATGATTACTAGAGTCTATTTACACAGTAAGTTCCAGTTTGAAAAAAGAATCTGCAATAATAAAACTTTTATTCAGATCTGTGTATCCCAGTTGAGTAATCCCTTTAAGAATGCAGCCTAAGAAACAAATTTAGTAAACTTTGAAATACAAGAGAGTACCTCATCTTTAGCAATAGCTAGCTGCATTTCAGCGTTTTGTCTTTTAATATTGTAGTATTGCACTTCAACTTCATGTGTTAACTGAAGCCATTTCTGAAGTGCATCTGGAACAGACCAGCTGCTTCTCAGTTCAAATTCTTTTTCGGCCTTTTTCAGAGCCATGCGAACCTAGAAGAAAGAAAGGAAAGAGGCAGGAAAGGAGAGAGGGAAGAAGGAAGGATTAAAATATTTTTAGTACCCAAACTAAAAGAAAAGGCTATCTTAATTACGCTCTTTGTAAACATCGTTTTAAACTGCAAAGACTAAATACAATAGATTTCTAGCATTAAAATTAAGGCTGAGCTTCAAGTGCATCTTAAATCCACGAGGCAAAGTTGTTAAGTCAAGGAGGGTAGAGAGGGCTTATTTATATCTTAAGTTGCAATATTTAGTTTTGCATGTTATGAAAATCAGACTGAGGGGGGAAAAATCAAGGGTATATACAAACTAAAACTGATCACATTTTTCCCATAATGCATATTTCATTTATGAAGTATTATATAAAGAAGTGTCCAAAATCAGGTGGATACACGTTCTACTCCTCCTCCAAATGTTTCCAGAAGACCTACTGTAGCTCCTTCACTATATACTGATTTTTTAAAATTGTATTTTCTGTAGTTTTCATGACATCTTCTTTATGGCTAGTTATTTCTTATTGTTGCCAAGTATATCTACTTCTTATTGTCTGTGTTACCACTTCTGCTACATAATTCCCTGCTTTGAATACACCAGAAAGTAGCTAAGTGAACATCTGCAGAGCATGTACACATTGTGAGGAAACAGATTCTGAGTGAGAATCCACTTGATTTTTTCATGAGAAACTATGCATGAGAAAGGATGTCATAGTATTTCTTCCACCTGCCATTTAATGGAGCCAGAAAATAAACAGAAAAAAACAAAAATGCGTGGTGGTTAGTTGAAAAGCACTAAGAAAAAGTATCATAAGGAAAGCCTCACTAAGGAAAGACACAGAAGGAATAGATGATTCATTCTTGGAACGATTTACTTAAAAACTAGCTAGAGTTTTCAAACTAAAGATGTGTAAAGATACAGGATGTAATTTATGAAATTGTGCACATACACTCAACACTCAAGACCTTGAGGCAAAGCGATGAGTGACTACGGAGCATCCTGCGTGTCGAGCACCACCCCACAGATTAGTTTTCCCCAAAGCTAACTAAGGACACTGAAGAGCAAAAGAATGTTTGATCTGAACAAACCCAACTTATTTGAATAAACTTTATAGTGTGCCAGAATAAACCAACAAGAGTACTATACACAAACTTCTGATAAAGAAAAAGAACAGCTGTCAGTTAGTGTGAAAACAAAGAATTGTGCAGAAAATATCTTTTAAGATTCCAGAATTAAAAACAAAATTCACAGTGCAACACTAGGTAACAATTCAAAAACACATTAAAGTAAGGGGAAGAGCACTAACTCACTGAAAGCAAATCCCAGGCAACATATCTGCCTACATAACTAACTGCAATGGCTTGGGACAATACTGTGTTTAACAAGTCAGTTGGGTAAGCTGTGTGGCGTCCCTGCTAAGCTCTCAGGAAGATAAAGCTCAGGTTCATGCAGACCTGCATAACACCACAAAATCTATGTCTACAAGCCCTTTTTCTCAGAAGACTTTAAAGCTAAAATTTCTATACAATTTTCACTTCCAAGGAATTATACAGAGAATCTCAACAAAATTCATTCAAGTTATGTTCTTTAATCATAGATTTTTCTTAATATTTCCATAAATGTATTTCCCCTAAAAGAGCTCAAACACATTTAACATAAAAACTACTTATATATTTTTTAGCATAAATTGAAGATGAACAATGTTTAGATTGATTGCCAAATAATGACTCAAACTTGTCGAAAGTCTGACCTTCTGGTAGTAGCAACTATTTAACTGTTTTCTCTGCTATTACTCATAAATGTTTCATTTGATCTAAATCCCAACCCTTTGTTTAAATCACATTGTTGTTTACAGGGGAATGAACACAGAAAAAATTGAATAATAAACAGCTTTTGCAAACAATAAGTAACTGTTTAAAATGTAACAATTATTGACACAATTTTTGTATCTTAGGAATAAAACAACAGTAAATAAAAACATGATGTCACAAAAACAGCCTAAATATCTGAAAACTTGGTTTCTAGACCCAACTGTATTATTTATCATCTCTGTAACCTTCAGTAAATTCTTAAAGCTTATTGTCTCATGTAGAATAGGGGTATTTCACTTGCCCTGATTAAAGGCTTCCTGAGACTTTTTCTAAGAAACTAATTTGTGAATACTATTTAAATCACACAAAATATAAAGTGGTACTTAGTCACCCAAAAGTCTCTGTTCTAGGAAAAATAACACTATATAAAAAACATACCGGATTTTCCTGACTTCTAAATTTATGTTGATTATTCTCCAGACAAAATACAGTAATTCCCTGAACTATGTGGAATTGTGGGTTATGTCATATTACACATCATTTCTCAGTTAAACTTATTTCTACAAGCAAAGCTTTTAATAGCAGTATAAGACACAGACTTTGGAATATGACACGCAAAATCTTGCCTTTACCAGTTAACAGCTGTGTAACCCAAGGCAAATAAGTTATCTAGCCTCTCTACACAGCTCATTTGTAAATGAAGATAATATCTATGTGTTGTGAGGATTAAAATTTATGAGCAAACCACTGGCAATGTGTGTGGCATACACTTCTGGTACAGAGTAAGCCCTCAGAAAATTGTGTTTCTTATTAATATAATCATGCCAGACAGTGTTCTTTTAAAAAAAAAAATTTCCTTCCTTTAAATCACCTTTTACTGACCCAGGATCTAATGAGTTTACATTCACACCAATACATCCTATTTTGGTAACTTCAGGTTCTATTGAGATGTGCACGGTCTCTCCCAAAGCTTTAAGTTAGAATGTCCACAATTCTTGGGCCCTTTTTTTATATTGTCTCTTCTCCTTCACTGTGAGACAATCACCTGTGAAGTCCTACCATCGGTTTATATCTCTGTAGAAGAATTCCAAACTACTGTTTTCTGATTTGCTCTTTCTTATGTACAAAGTTTAGAAAGACAGAAATATGCCAGAACAAACTGCGAGTTGGACATCTTGGTGGAAAAAGGCAGGAAGGGTAAAGGGCATAGTACCCAATTCTCGGATACAGTATGATTTCGACTAGGCCTTTTTTGTCAACTCCTGATTCTTTGCTACATTCTGTGCTGATATGATTTGTTAGGTGAATGGGGCATGACTGTAAAATATATCTAAGAGTTCTTAGAGGGAAGAGCTCCAAAACACAGACATCTAGGAGTGTCAGAGGAGGAGTGGTTAACAGTTGTAAAAAAGATGGCTGCGTTCAGTCAGACATAGTCTCATAAAATGGCGATCTTGAAGGAAACAGTAATGCACAGTGCATATTTTCTCCTGAGTTGACCTTAAGTCATTCATCACTTAATTTGCATTTCTTATTTAGCACTATATTAAGAAGGCAGCAACAGTGCATAAAATGAAGTGGAGGCAGAATACCTAAGCTCTTGCCCTGCTTTATAACTGAGTCACCTCTAATTTTGAGCAAGTTTTATAATCCTCATTTTGTTCTTCAGTTTCATTATCAGTAACAAAAGCATCAAAGTCAGAAGGAGGAGATGGGACCACAGAAGTAGAGGCTGGAATGACGCACTTTGAAGACAGAGGAAGGGGCCATGAGCTGAGAAACGTGGGTGGCCTTTACCAGTGGAGGAGGCAAGGAAACACATCCTCCCCTACAGCCTGCAGAGGGAACACAGTCCTACAGGCTCGCCTCAACTCACTCTGACCTCCAGAACTTTACGATGATAAATTTATGTTTATTTAAACCACTAAGTTTGTGGCTTTTTTTTTTTAAAAAACAGCAGGAACAGGAAACTAATGCATCTGCCTATAATTAAATTCTCCCAGCACCTCACCCTCTCCAAAGGACTCTGTGCAATGCCTAAATGCCTATTTTCTATCTTAAGTAACCGAACAGGAGAAGCAGGTATTGGAAAGGAGCTTCTTTCCAATTATGTTTCCAGATTATGTTCTAAAACTATTTAACAGGATTCAAATGGATGTTTAATAGAGATCCTTTACCTTTGCAGAGAAGTTCAAACTTAGATATACTTTATCTTACTACATTACAGTCAGAAACTTAAACATATTACAGATGTTAAACACCTTAAATTTACTCAAGACAATGAACATGGCAAGAGTTAAGATTTCATGAACGAGTGAACATGATGGCAACTTTATCTTTCAGTTACTGTGTTATTTTGCTATATGAACTTTGATCAATGCTAACAACATAAATGATTCTTTTATCAACTGAGGAACAGTAGACAATGGAACTAAATGTAGGAAACTGAAGAAAAACAGGACCTGCCTCCTCAGAGTGGCAATGTTAACATCTTTACAACTGACTTTTTTTAATGTAAATACCTGTTCCAATTCCTGTTCTGCATACTGACGTCTACTCAATTCACATTCAGCTCCCTCCCTTAGCTCTCTCAGCCGACAAGCCTCCTCCTTTGCGTAATTGATTTCATCCATCATTTTGCGCTCTAAATTTTGCTTTTCTACAGCAACATTTCTGTTTTCTTCCTGTGCCTTTTCAAGCCTTATAGAACAATAAAATAAAATTCCTCACAAAATTTCCAAAGTTTTATTTTTTACAAAATAATGAATACTGTGTCAAGCAATTAAATACATATTTCAATCAAAATCATAGCATTTTCATTAGCCCTAAGTTTGGTTAATAAAATATCAGGCAACTTACTATACAGCTATTTTGGTTATCCTGGGCTCAAAAGACAGGGAAGACAGGGAAATACTCTTCCGCAAAAGCTTTTAAAATTCGTAATTATTTAAATCAAGTTAAAATAAAACTTAGCTACACATCTAATCCCACTATATTTGACTTACCTTCACTGTTCTTCTAGTCATTTATTCTCAAGTACACACATTTATAATAAATCTGTAATTATAAAAATATACTTTTCTAAAAAAAGTGAAATCAAATATGCATATATTCCTGATGTGTATAATAACCTAAATATAAGTGTTTAAGCACATGCCCATATTACTTTTTTTACAAATTGTATTTGCCTACATAAATAACATGAGTTATGATTTTTCTGAACTTACCTCTCTTGTAAGTCCATTAGACTTTGCTCTGCAGTTTGTAGGCTCTCTAAATCTTTCATCATTTTTGCAACATGTTCTTTTGATGTCTTATTCTGCGTATAAGCAAACCAGCACCCTCCAACACCAATTACTATAGAAACTGTGAGGATAAAATCTTTCATCCAGTTATGAGGTGGGCCTATTAAGAGAATTACAGACGATTAAATTAATCTTTGAATAGGACAATACAAAAGACACTTTTAAGTAGTATCTAAAACAAAACCAAAAGTGGAGATCTCTTTCCCATGCACAAGCTCTAGCCTTTTAAAAATTCTTTTTTCAAGTAATGACTGTGCTTCTTATAACTCTTTGATATACTAGACTTATAGAAGGGCAGAGGTAAACCCACATGGACACACCATGCCCCTGCTGGTGGTAGACGGAGTGGCCAAAGTCATGGGGACCCTTGAAAAAGCAACCGCACTTCCAATCATATGCTGCCAGAATGGTCCTCTGTGGGGTGAAGGGAGCCATCAAAAGTATCACCACCATCATCCCAACTCCCTTCCTTCAGTGAAGCCAGACAGCTGTCACATTTTTGACACACTTATAAACCTGATCACTCACCAAAATGTATTTTCCCCAAGGAGGTAGCCATATAACTAATTAGGTTAGGTTAATCAGTGGTTCCCAAGGCTGGTGGTAATTCCTCATCCACCCCTAGCAGACATTTGACAATTCTGAGTTGTCTCAACTTGGAGGAGTGGTTACTGGCATCTAGTGGGCAGATGCCAGAAGTACTGCTGAACATCCTACAGTGCACAAGACAACCTCCCCCCTGTGTCACCCCTGCAGATAACAAAGACTTATCCAAGAACTATCCAGCCCAAAGAGTGACTAGTGCTAAGGCTGATAAAAGCCAGGGTTAAATAGTAATAACAATTATTCAATTTTAGGTGTCTATATGCCAGAGATACAGGGGTTACTGGCGTGATGCTAACCCCCAGCCGTATGTCTAAAACAACAAGCGAGAAGCCAGGGCCTACTGCCTTCGGTGATACAAAACACAGAAATCACTATTCAAATTTCCTAATTCAGCCCAGTCAGTACACACTACTTTTCACGGGGCTCTCTGGAACAGACACAATGATAGCTAATATATTATTGTAATGCTCCAAAGACATACAGCTCACAGTGAAAAACTGCCTACATGCCCAGGCCTCCAGCAGAAACATATTTTGAAGTTTGGTGACATAAAGAATTCTACAGAAATCCCAAGTTCCCAGGCTGACAAGTCTGGGGTTTGGCTATGTTTGTGTAGTGTGATATGTAGCATGCTCTACATTAGAGACTCTCAGTTCTCCATATTGCCAGAGTGCACACCCTCACCCTTCCACCTGTAGTGGAAGAAATGTACGGCTGAAAGCTACAATCTCAAAAGCATTTTTTATTTCTGTCTCACACTGAGATGTTCAACTCAGGTTCTCCTTCAACTATGAGCCCTATTCTCTGATCATAAATAAAAATAAATAGATAAATAAGGTCCCACACTCAATAATAAGCACTAGACTGGAAAAGATTTAAAAAAAAAAAAAAAAAACTCCTTTAAAATGTATCTCTGTTCATTTCACAATGCTGGTTTTTAAAATAAATCTAACATAAGTGTTCTGACTATGAGGCACATTCACTCAAATAATCATCTAAGACAAACATTTAAAATCATTAACTTTTTAAATGGTTTACTTAAATATTTGTTTACAGTCTTTTTTGAGACTAGTTTGATTTCTTTTCAAATGACTTGGTAATATAATTTTGGGGGCTTAGAAAGGTGTTAGTTTCAAGATTAATAAAATATGAATATTCCTGATCAAGTTGTAAAGAGAAACAAATTCTATACTTTAATTCCTATTTTTACCAACCACTCACATGAGAAAAATTGGACAGAATCCCACAGAAGACAATCCCCCAATGGATTCAGTCTGGAAGTGAGGACAAGGAAAAGGCTGGAAAGGGCATCATCTCTATGGAACGCTCGGCATTTCAGTAGTGTTCTGTTTCCTAGGGTTTGTAATTTCCACCAACAGTACATTTCCACCAACTCTCATAAGGGGAGTTCCAGCTGTTTCACCAGCTGTTCTTTTAGTCCAAGCCAAAAAAGAACCACCAGTAAAGTCATAAAATCTATTCAACCAATTCTAGTTACCCTTTTTTAGAAGGGCCATTCCCAAGATGGTATCATAGAAACCTGAAAATCTAACTCCAAGAATTCAGGGAGAATAAACATTAGCTTCCTACTTTATAACTTAAGGAAGCAATTTTTCTTGTGGTAATTTTGTTATTCTTTTTTGACTTAAAAAAATAATTCCTTTAAAAGGTGTACTTTTCAAACACTTTCTCCCAAAGCTTTCTGAAAAATTTGAAATTAAATAAAACAAACATATTAAACTTCTCTTCTGGGGAAAAAAAATATTCCTGTCAAAGTAAATAAATACAAGGTTTATTTTCTTTACAGATATTGCATAACACTTTCTCAAATGTTTCTCTTCAAAATAATCAAATAACATTGCCTACTTCCTGCTCCTGCCAGTATAGTTCGTTAATTTATAAAGCTTCAAGTGAGTCTTTGCTTTCCATCTATATCTAAAAAAACCCTTTTCTTGGTACTTAGTGAAATTGTTAGGCTCTATTGCTTCATGCCATCAAGATGGTTAGATTGTATTATTTTTTAAGAGATTCCTCAGTGAATATCCAATTATAGTAACAGCAACATTAAAACTGCTCCAAAGATTCAAAGTTTTAAACCTAAAAATTCTAAATTAACAGCTAAATATAGTTTTTTTATGTATCACTTCTTACATTAGTAACCAGCTTTGAAAATTTCACACTCATATTTCAGTGACAGAAAATCCCAACCTATAAATCTTTTAAGAAAGTAATATACTTCTTTCACAGCTAATAGATGATTCTTCTTAGAGGCCTACTATCTTATTTTTTTCTTTCCTTAAATAACACAGAGATGATCAGGATATTATCTTACATCATCCTCTGAGTGAGAGAGAATACTAACGTGTTAGAGGTCCAAACAAAACCACATCCAATGCCTTGAGCTGAAGTTTTTGTCTGTGACTCCGGTCACTGATTTTCAACTGGGAGATCATAAATGAAGGTTCGTGCACTGCTATCCTGTTTATTTGAAAAACATAAATATATATATTAAATGAAAATATTTCTAGTACATAAATTTAAATATTTGAGCAACACATTTAATACTTTACATATTACTGACGATGACTGTTGGAGCTCATCCATGTGCGATTTAATAATTTGTTACACGTTTCAAAAACCTCTTCAGAGCAAACTTAGCTGCAGAAAGACTCCTGTATGTTAAATCATTTAGTAGCTACACTGAAAAAGTTTTTATTTTCTAAGGTTACTTTCTGTTATGACTTACTATGATTTAGAAATGTATAAAGTTGAAAAAAAAAAATTTTTTTTTGAGACAGAGTCTCACTCTGTCACCTAGGATAGAGTGCAGTGGTTTGATCTTGACTCTCTGCAACCTCTACCTCCCGGGTTCAAGCGATTCTCCTGCCTCAGCCTCCCGAGGAGTTGGGACTACAGGCACCCGCCACCCCGTCTGGGTAATTTTTTGTATTTTTAGTAGAGATGGGGTTTCACCATGTTGGCCAGAATGGTCTCGATCTCCTGACCTCGTGTTCCACCCGCCTCGGCCTCCCAAAGTGCTGAGATTACAGGCGTGAGCCACCGCGCCCAGCCTAAAGTTGAAAATATTTTATAATCATTAATTACTTCTGTCATTTATTATCCTTTCACAAAGGATAATAAAACCGTAAGTAACTTAATTTAACATCTACAGCACATTTTAAAAAACAGTTTTCAATTTAGATCATATTGATTTTCTTTAAAAGTATCAAAAAATCTATACCTTTAACATTCTAATGTTTAAACTGTTTAAAAATTGAACAAAGTACACTGAAGTCACAAGTGGGAAATGAAAAGCCTTCACGGATTGAGGTAGGTAGGTAAAGGAATTTATATAATAAGAAGTACTAAACCATCTTATTAGCTATGAAGAAAGCATGTAGGGGGCACAGGTAAAATAAGGAAATAAAATCACTTTATTATGGACCGTAAACACAAGCAGCCCAGTACTCAACTAAGATTTCTTAACAACCAAGTATGATGCTAGTAAAGATTTCATTACAGAAAGTCTAATAATAATAACAATGACAATAAACACAGCCATATAATATATGCTGGGTCCTGTACCAATGGCTTCATAGTCAAGAAAACCTTATAACAGTACTTCCATTTTATAGGTGAAGATACTTGTGAGAGATTAACTTGCCTAAGGTTACATAATTAGCAACAGATAATACAAGGATTCAAACCCAAATACGTACGATTCCAAAGACTACTCTGAAACACTACATTTTGTAGAGAAAGGTATCAGTACTCTCTAAGTATGGAGAAAATTACAGGAACTCCTATGAGGCTTCTATAAAACCGTAAAGAGCAAAGAACTCTAACATTCCCTCTCTAAAATGCCTTCCTTTATCTTCACAGGTACTTTCCTATAATGCTTCCCTTACACCTTTAATATGACACTTATCAAACTGCACACAGGCAAAGCCTATGTCTTATTTCTGTATCCCCAAAGCCTAATGTAGTACTTGACAAAAGCAGAAGCTTGATAAATGTTTGTATAATAGCTGAATGAATGTATGGACGGATGGATGCATGAATGCATGAATTAATAGCAAACTATCAATAGACTAAGAAAGACAACAAGATGTAGTAAAAAAGAAAATACGTAACAAAAATTTATGCAAGATTCAATATGAGTCCAGAGGTAAAAATGATTCCACCTGAGTGGGTGAGGGTATCAAGGAAGGCCACATAGGCCTGAAAGAAATGAGGTGGTATGTGTCGGGTGAAGAGAGCCTTAGTATAATGTTTGGTAGTAACAATTACAGAGTAGAAAACACAGTGAAAGGTTTAAGATCACCACTACAGTCAACATAAAACATAGTTTTAGCTACCTTTGGCAGATGTAAAGGGTTTTAACGTCACAGAAAAGAAACATCATAATGGACTGTTGTAGGCCAACTATCTAGAATATGTAATACATTTTCTTATACATTCTTCGAACTAGCTCTTATGTCTACAGATACCATACAAAGAGCTCTGGAACTTACACAATAATTGAAATTAATAGATATTGCTCCTTTAAGTTGACTCATCTAATTTCCATTACCACATAACAGGGGCTTAAGAAAGAGTTTATTGTTTTCCTTTCTCCTCCCCTAAAAAAGGTTCCAATGGGCTGACCTGAAAACTGAACTTATGTTTTTCTATAATAACATGTTCACTGTTTAAGGAGTTATCTTGACAAGTGTGTGATGTCACAATTTTACCAGAATTGGAAGCATCTCTGATCATCTTTACTTAACCAAAAGAAATGAGTAGCTATAATACTAATTGTCAAAACACAGATTAGCCTATTTTATTTCATGTTGTTGTTATATAAAGAAGTTTCTCAAAACGCAACAAGGAAATTTCTGTTGTTCCTCATACCCAGGGCAACATATATAAACTAAAAAGCTCTAATTTCATTTTAATGTTTGACTCTGTTTTAAGAACTTGTTTTAATTAAAAGAACTATATTTTATTTGATTTTTGTCTTCTTTCGAACATCTAGTTGTACTATGAACATAAAAGATATTCAGGAAGTAGTTATCGAATTGAATCTTATCCCCATAATTTCATCATTCTAGTCATGTGTATAATAAAATCAGAAATACTAATGTTGGTGTTCAGAATACATTTAAGAGAGATTTGAAAACTTTCAACTTGATCCAAAATACAAAACTCAAAGCAACAAAGGATATTTATCTAAATAGGGCATGTAAGGAAGTTGACTAGGGACACAATGTATATATTTCATTACATATAAAGATCAGACTGTAATAACTGATCAGAGTCTTTTTTGATGTAGGAAATCATCCAGGGAAAAATAAAACTTAAGAAGCAATCTTGTAAGGGTAAAAAATTCTGGTAGAATCATTACAAATTTTGACATTTAAATCCTTCAAAATTATTAAGTTAATTAATTAGAAATTATAATTTCTAAATTATATCATTTGGTATTTGCAAATGATACAACTTAGATATAATTTAGAAAATAAAATTTAGAAAACAACTGGATTCAGACATCTAAGGGAAAAACTGGCAATCTGGACTTTGCTATCAAATCTATCTGGGTTTAAATGCTGCCTTGGGTGAAATGTTTAACTTGTCTCTGACTTGGTTTTTTAACCTGTAAAATGGGAAGGACAATATATAGCTCATTTTAATCATGAGGGTTAAATGAGATAATATAAAGTACTTGTATGTAACATACATTTTTAAATGGCTGCTATTTTTTATTAATTTCATTTTTAAAATTCAGGTATAACGTATAGACACCATAATTCAATGGTTATTGTCATTTAAAATGTCACAAGAAAGAGATGCACATTAATCCATTCAAGTAGGTGTGTTCACAAAAATGAATCAGTATCAAAAAAAAAGTTTTTCTTAGATCAGTCAAAAGTTGACCCTTGATGTTATTTACAAATGATATAGTTGACCCACCTTTTGAAACTCAAAATCATGTTCCTTGGAAATAATTTTTTTCAAGAGCCTGATTATTTAGACAAGAAAAATTGATTAAAACTTGAAAATGCATAATTTAGAAAGATTAAAGAATGGATACATTTACATTTCCTTTGTGCCCTCAGTCATGGAAGTAACTTGTACATTCAGTATGGGAAAAGACATCTAGCATATAACTCTCCCTGAGAGGAAAATACATTTGCATAACAAAGACTCGCCTGGGAAGTGTCGTTCCTTTGACATTGTTGTCTCTAAAATTCTTCTCATATTGGGGTAGTTCAACAAACTCTATCAACCACTGAAGAGTGTCTTCAAGGGTCCAATTATGAACTGCAGGAGATAAAAGGGGAATGCGTATTTTAAACACACCTGCTTCCAGAAATACATATTATATAATTTCAGAGAATATAAAGATGTTAGATTGCATTTTCAATTTAATCAACATTAAGTACTAAAATTGTATCCAGCACTCTATGAGAGAAGAAAGCCTTACAATCAAAAACAGAAGAGATAGATAAAAGCAATTAGGACAAAGATTAGCATAATTAATTCTAAAATAAACACCTATACAAAGTTTGTAAGGATGAAATAATCTATGATTTCTCTGGTTGTAGAAAAATTACCAGATACATACTCGTTCATTCTTTCATCTAGCCATCCACCCATATAGTATTGTAATACTGAAAACATTCTGAATACCAGATTCCATTCTAAGCACTGGGCATATGGCAGTGAATAAAAGGATAAAGTTCTTGTATGGAAATTAAATTCCTTTGGGTTTGGGGAGGGGCACTTTATGAAAGAAGGAAGAGGAAGGGAAATTTCAGATAGTGATTAACTTAAGAAAAGAAGGAAAGATGTCAGGGTAAGCCTCTCTAAGGAGTTGACATCTGAGACCTAAAAATTGCAAGGAGCCACATTGTGAAGATATGGGTGAAAAATATCCCAAAGAGAGGAAAAGGCTAGTAAAAAGAGCCTTCAGATGGAATGAACTAGCAGGGTTTGAGAGACTAGCAGAAAGTCAGACAGGAGCTAGGTCATGAAAGGCTTTCAAGAACTCTGGATAGTTTTCGAATTTCAATAAAAAGAAGGGAAATAATCTTTTTTTAGAATATTGTTCTTCAATGTGGAGAATGGATTGTTCAAGGTAAGACTAAAAATGGTCCAGTCTTATCGTGAAATACAGAGAAATAAGAAGACCATTCATTATATAATTGCCTAGGACAGGAAAGGATTATTGTCTTAGACTATGATGGTAGTAGATAAGATGACAACAAGGAGTCAGATTCAGGATATATTCTGGGGATAATGCTATTAAGATGTGCTGATTAAATGGACAGGGGCTGGTAGCTAAACAAAAGCCAGAAGTACAAAGGGTGCTACCATTAACTGAGATAGAAAAGAATGGGGAGGAAAAGATTGGGGAAACAAGCAGGGGCGGGTGATAGAGATCAAAAGTTGTTTTAAGACATGTTATATTTGAAGTATGCATCTGACATTTAAGTGTAGATAATATAGTAGCAGGCAGACCCGCAAGTCTGGAGCTTAGGAAAAAGTGAGGTTAGGAACAGAAGTATTAGTGGGAAGTTATCAGCATATAGACGATCTTTAGACTAAATGACATCAACCAGAAAAGACAGCTATTAATAGATTCTAGAAGACTGGATTTAAATCAAGAATAAAATGATAACTAGCATCTCTTCGCCTGGATATTTATTTTAAATTAAGTCCTTTGTACGCATTTTCTTACATCTTAAAAAAAAACTTACAAGGTTCTAACATATTTATCTTTATTTTGGAAGTTAAAAACTAAAAAAACTAATGGAACCAACAAAGTAAGTAGCAGGACTGGATTTGAACTCAGGCACACTGTCCACAGAACAAGACTTTATACTACTCTGAAAGTACTAATACTAAAAAACAGTAAAGATATAAACAAGCAGTTAAGCACTGGATGCAGCTCAAAGGTTTCTGCTTATGAAGGGTAATGATGAGTTTATGCAAAGGGAAGGATGCAAGTGTGCTTAAAAATGAGAAGTTCTATACCGTCTGCATTTAATTTGAGGGTTTGGGAAAACATGATGCTTATAGACTACAGAAGAGGTCAAAGGAGAGTGAAGAAAACTTGAGCAATAAAAGCAGATCTGGGAATCCATCTGTATATAAATAAATCTGAAAAAATATTTCTGAGAAGCTACATAAAAATATGAATTCACACTTGCAAGCAAAGCTAGGTTTCCATCAATCTGCCTTTTTAATTAAGTGTTCTTTAGAGAATAAACTTAAATAGACCACAAACAAAACCAAAACATTTAAAACTAGATGTGGTAACTGATACTTTTATATTGAAACAAAGCTTTCACTGTTCTCCCCTTCATGTGTTCCTACCATAAAACCTGGACATGGGTCTGAGGCTGCTGTATCCATTTAACCAAATAACAGGATGTCAGCGGAAGGTTCAGGCCCTGGGTGTTTTCCACTGAATTTAGTGCATTCAAAGTAGACTTTTTACTCTTAAGTTTCTTCCTATTCAAAATGAACTGCATTGAGAATTGCCCTGTCCTGACTGCCAAGAAACTCATGGTGCAGCTGCACCTCAGACACCCACACAAAATCCCCAGCCAAGAAAACAAGGTAAGATTCTCTCTTTCTGTGACCGTTCAACAGTGAAAATTACTGATCTAAACACTTCAGCACATCAAAGTCATCCCTCAATTTCCAGTAAGTCAGTATAGAAAGGAATAAAACTCAAATGAAAAAGAACACATTAAAACTGCCCAAATCTTAGTAATACACTACTTAGCAAATTAAAAATTGTAGTGTTCTTGACAATGAATCTTTAAAACAAAATTCGAACAGTACAGTTTATTTTGGGGGGAGATTCACTTCTCCTTTTGCTGTGGTTTCCTTGGTGATACTTAGTAAACACTTTCACTTCTCTTCTCATGACCGAGACTTGCATTTTTTATTAGCTTTCTCTGTTCCAAATACTCTAGTTGTCTTTCAATTCTTAGGACAGATCATACTATGTCCTTCTTCAGGGCCTCTGTACGTGCTGTTTGCTGAGTATAAGCTCCTTTTCTCTATCCCTCCACCTTTTTGTTTCATTAAACCTTCATATCTCCGCTAAAACTTTAACTCTTTAAGTGAGCCTTTCTGAACATTACTATATAACCTTTTTTTTCTTCCTTTTTTATAGGGACGGGGTCCTGCTGTGTTGCATAGGCTGATCTGAATTCCTCAGCCTCTCAAAGCGCTGGGATTACAGGCATGAGCCACCACACCTGGCCCCTGATTATTAATCCCTTAGTAGATTTTATGCATAGCATTTAAATAACTATAACTACTTATTTGTATGATTATTACTTCAACAACTGTTTATTTCAATAAAGTTTAAGTCTTCTGCTCATCACTCTAACCCCAGCACTTGGTATAAAGGCACTCAACAAATGATTTGTTGGATGCTGTTGAATGAAGTAGAACATGTTTAATTAATAAGTCTTACGAAAATCTATTTTTACATTTTGGTGGTGAGACAAACAGAAACGGATTTGTATGTATAAGGAATTCTTTTCAACATTAAAATTTCAATAGCTTTTGGGGTACAAGTGATTTTTGGTTACATAAGAAATTCTTGATG
The DNA here is from genome assembly GCF_001698545.2 of Rhinopithecus bieti. Classification (NCBI taxonomy): domain Eukaryota; kingdom Metazoa; phylum Chordata; class Mammalia; order Primates; family Cercopithecidae; genus Rhinopithecus; species Rhinopithecus bieti. The sequence continues at coordinate 1,278,172 of NW_016803705.1, read as the reverse complement.
GTAAAAGAGTTACTCATTTAAGAATTATCTGGTTCCTTATTACCTGCCTCTCGCTGGTCTTTTACACACGCTGTTGGTAAACAGCACTTCCATCAGATGGCAAGCAGACAGAGATACACCATTCCTTTCAAAGGTATCTTTCCCAATCTGCAGAGCTACAGAAATGTCAGTTTCTAAAATGTTAACTTACATTGTTTCTGCTTGAAATTGTGGCGAGTGCTATAGGTCAGTGTCTCAAAGCAATTTTTGGCAGTTTATTCTAAGACTAATGAAAAAACTCGGGAATGGAAACAGACCCAATTTTACTCCCAGCTGTGCCACTGATTCAGGATATCATAGCCACATTATTTAACTACAGCTCAGATTATCTTTCTAAAATTGATATTATACTTATTTTGGAAGTACATATGGTTATTTTGATACACGTACACAATGTGTGATGATCAAATCAGGGTAACTGAGATATCCGTTACCAACTTTTCTGTGTTGGAACCATTATAATTATCTTCCAGCTATTTGGAAATACACAATAAATTATTGTTAACTTTAATTTCCCTACTTTACTATCAAATACTAGAACTTACTCCTTCTACCTAACTGTATTTTTGTACCCATTAACCAACTTCTCTTCATTCCCCTCTTCCCTTCCCAGTCTCTGGTAACCACCATTCTACTCTCTACTTCCATAAAACCTACTTTTTTAGCTGCTACATCTGAGTGATAACGTGATATTTGTCTTTCTGTGCCTGGTTTATTTCACTTAACATAATGATCTTTAGTTCCATGTTGCTGCAAATAACAGGATTTTGTTATTTTTTATGGCTGAATAATATTCCGTTGTTCTTTATCCATCCACCTGATGGATGGATTTTCTTTATCCATCCACCTGATGATGGACACTCAGGTTGATTCCACATCTTGCCTATTGTGAATAGTGCTGCAGTAAACATCAGAGCGCAGGTATCATTTGAAATAATGATTTCCTTTCTTTTAGAATTATATGCTAGTTCTATTTTTAGTTTTTTTGAGAAACCTCCATACTATTTCCCATAACAGCTGTACTACTTTACATTCCCACAAACCGTATATAAGAATTCCCCTTTCTCCACACCTTCAAAAGCATTTGTAATTTTTTGTCTTTTGGTAAAAGCCATTCAAACTGGGGTGTGATGATATCTCATTGTAGTTTGGATTTGCATTTCCCTGATGATTAGTGATGCTGAGCATTTTTTCGTATACCTGTGGGCCACTGGTATGTCTTTATGCCTACTCAGGTCTTTTGCCCATTTTTTACTCAAGATTGTTTTTCTGCTATTGAGCTGTTTGAGTTCCTTATATATTCTGGTTATTAATCTCTTGTCAGAAGGATAGTTTGCAAATCTTCTCCCATCCTACAGGTTGTTTCTTCACTTAGTTCATTGTTTCCTTTGCCATGCAGAAGCTTTTTAGCTTGATACAATCCCATTTGTCTGTTTTTGCTTTTGTTGCCCATGCTTTTGAGGTCTTAACCCCAAAAACTTCTTGCACAGACTAATGTCCTGAAGCCTTTCCTCAATATCTTCTAATCTTTTCAGATCTTACATTTAAGTCTTGAATCCATTTTGAGTTGATTTTTGCATATGGTGGAGATTTAGATTCATTCTTCTGCACAGAGAGATCCAGTTTTCTTAGCACCATTTATTAAAGAGACCATTCTTTCCTCAAGGTACATTCTGGGTACCTTTGTTGAAAATGAGTTGAAAATGAGTATGGACTTATTTCTGGGTTCTCTATTCTGTTCCATTGGTATATGTGTCTGTTTTTATGCCAGTACCATGATGTTTTCGTTATTATAGCTTTGTAATATTATTTGAATTCAGGTAGTGTGATGCCTCCAGCTTTGTTCTTTTTGCTCAATACTGCTATAGATGTTTGTGGTCTTTTGTGGTTCCATACAAATTTTAGGATTTTTTTTTCTATTTCTGTGAAGGATATAATTGGTATTCTGATAGGGATTGTATTAAATCTATAGATCACTTTAGGTAGCAAAGACATTTTAACAAGATGAATTCCTCCAGTCCGTAAGCATATCTTTCCTTTTTTGTGAATCCTCTTCAATTTCTTTAATCAGTGTTTTATACTTTTCTTTGTAGAGATTTTTCACCACCTTGGTTAAATTCATTTCTAGGTATATTTTTTGGTACCTATTGTAAAGATTGCTTTCTTGCTTTCTTTTTCAGAGTGATCTCTGCTAATATATAGAGATGCTACTGACTTTTGTAGGTTGATTTTGTATCCTGCAACTTTATTAATTCATTTATCAGTTCTATGAGTTGTTTGGTGAAGTCTAGGTTTTTCTAAACATAAGATCATGTCCTCTTCAACCAAAGATAATTTGACTTCTTCCTTTTCAATTTGAATGCATTTATTTCTTTTGCTTAATTATTCTGGCTGGGAGTTCTGGTATTACGCTGAATAAAAGTGGTGAAAGTGGGCATCCTTGTCTTGTCTCAGATCTTAGTGGAAAGGCTTTCCATTTTTCCCCATTCAGCATGAAACACACAGCTTTTGGGCTTGTCATATATGGCCTTTATTGTGTTGAGGTATGCTCCTTATATATCCAATTTGTTGAAGGTTTTTATCATGAAGGGATGCTGAATTTATTAAATGCTTTTTAGCATCTATTAAAAGATCATATGGTTTTTGACCTTGATTCTACTGATGTGAGGTAGCACATTTATTGATTTGTGTGTTGAACAGTCCTTGCATCTTAACAAGCAGAACAATAATATTGAACTAGATCACTTTTAAAATTCATTTAAACTGGGCCGGGTGTGGTGGCTCATGTCTGTCATCCTAGCACTTTGGGAGACTGGGGTGGGTGGATCACCGGAGGTCAGGAGTTCGAGACCAGGCTGGCCAACATGATGAAACCCTGTCTCTACAATACAAAAATTAGCCAGGCATGGTGGTACATGCCTGTAATCCCTGCTATTCGGGAGGGTGAGGCAGGAGAATCTCTTGAACCCAGGAGACAGAGGCTGCATTGAGCCAAGACTGTGCTGCTGTACTCCAGCCTGGGAGACAGAGACTCTGTCCCCCACTCCAAAGAAAAATTTCATTTAAACTGTTTCTTTGATTCCATTATAATAAACAAGGGTTGGTATTTATTAATAAAACATTGCTAACTAAAGTGTTGGCCTAGAACAGTAGATTACAGAATACTGAGAGGGAAAGAATGGCCCTAAGAACTTTTAGGATAGCCATAAAAACTGCTAACATTTATTAAGTGTTCATTAAATACCAGGAGATTTGCAAACATTATTTCAAATGATCATTGCAAAAACCCTTTTAAGTAGACACTTTTATCATCATATTGAATCTAAAAGTTTATGGAGGTGGGGTTCTTAATTAGGTATAAAAGATTCATAAATAGTCAAACCAAGTTTCAGACCAAACCTGTTTCTAGAGTTGTTAAACTGTGTGCAGTAACACCTCCTCTTCAAAATAAGATAAGTGGTCCTAATAATCAGATTAGGCACCACAGATAGTTTATGGTCTAGTCACACTTGCAGCCATATTTGCAGCTTTCTGTACAATATTCCCCCAGGCCCCACTGCCTCTCCTTCAATGTGGAATGTCTTTCCTTTCTTCCTTCTTTGCCAGGCTTGTTCTTCTTTAAGACTCAGATAAGAAACTCCCTCCTTCATGAAGTTTTCTCTATCCACCCATTTCCAGATTAGAGCTGCTCTTCTTTGTGCTCCTTGATCACCTATACTTATGTTTGTCATAGGATTTATCATATCCCATAATTGTCCATGTTCATCTTATTCTCTGGATGATGAGTTCCTAGAGGGCAGGAACTTGTTGTTTTACCTAACACAGTCATTATTAACACACACAAAAATGCCACAATCCTTTGGGACTATGGGGCTTTATCTTTTACTATACATTTTTACATACATTCTCATTTAACCCCAACAACTATCTTTGAAAGGTATCTATTATCTCTACATTCTATACAAACAACCTAGGCCAAGAGAGGCCAAGTGATCACACACATGGCCACACATCCAATAACTGAGAGAGCTAGAAATGAACTCTAACCTTCTGACTCTAAGTCCATTACTAATATAGATGGCTGATTTAGAACAGCTCACTGTTTAAAACTTGAAACATATTTTCTCTCAGAAACAAACCTTTCAAGCATATAGTACTAACAGTAATAGTACTAACAGTAACGCCAAAGTTAAATGTTATATATGAGCAATCTGCCACAGGCAATTACATGAATGGACTCCTGATTCTCCTAAAATCATCAAGTATACATTGGGGCCTACTAAAGGCCTGGAGGGAGTAACAGAAAAGCTCAGTGGAGCTATGCCAGTTCTTCATCATGGAGGTGATTCCTACAAGTTGGAAGAGGGGCTCTAACAGCCTGAAAGACAAGATTTCAAACAGCCAGGAGATTCAGAACTGCAGCTCGGCTCTGGAACAAAGGAGATGGTGGGGGATGGGAGAGTGGGGACCGGATGGTGTGTGGAACCAAAATTCCAGGAGATGAGAGGGTACGGGGAGGTAGAATATGGGGAAGGGTGGGACCATACATTTGTGGATTTCACAGGAATCCTTTTCATTACTCCTCACCCATGCTGCTATCAAAAGGGCAATTTCTACAACAGAGAATAAGGTTCCTGATTCTGTACCCAAACAGTTTCCCTTTCTTCTGCCCATCTACTTGCTACTTTCAGTCCCACCACCATGTCACTATTTTGGATCAGCACTTAAAAAGGGATGAAAACTGTGCCTAAGAGCAGAAAGCTTTTTGATAGCAGTGGGGTCCTAAACACAGGGAGAATGAAGAGATTGTAAGGGGTGAAAAGAGCCACCAATAGAGAAGAGAGGCAATTGGCTGTGGCCATCCAGCTGAAGCAGCCTTCCAAAAAAGCCACGAGTCTTGCATAGGTACATCCCAGTTGTACAACTAGGTTATAAGTGAATGAAGTACTCTAGCTGAAAGCAATTTCTTCCTCCCTTGAATTACTATAGTGCTTAACTATTTCTACCAAATGGCACATCATATGGGCTGCCTTACTTTGTAACTGTTTGCTTATACCTTATGTTCCTACTATATTGCAAGCTACTGTAAGACAAGGACTGTAGAAAACATGTCAAGTTGCCATTTAAGTATTAGCTGAATGTACAGCTGACTTTTTGTCTTCCTTAAATAAAAGAACTTGTTTTGTTTTGTTTTTTAATGATCAGTTTGCTATTCCACAGTTGTGTGAAAGATAAACAATACTGCCTGCCTGGTATCTCAGTTTAAAGCAGCATTGGTGAATCCTTGGCTCCAGAACAGAACCAATGAGTCTTATCACATAGGGGAAGTAGCAATTTAAAGTTGTGTGGTTGACAGCGGTATCAGAAGAGAGTTTGTGTGCCTTGCTTTAAGCAAACCTGATATAAACAAATCAGTATAAAAGATAAACTTTAAAAGATTAAAATATATGTATTTACTTGTTTCTTTCATCTGTAAAAGGCAATCTTATAAAACCAATGCACCCAAAGCACTTAGCCATATGCCTGTATTAAGTTACAAGCCTAAAAATACAAAATAGCCTAGTGAAGTACTGCCATTAACTTTTCATTTGTTATATTTAATATAAGTATATACTATCCAAAATATCTTTAAAGATGATCTGTGAAATCACCTAAATACTGTGGGGGGGGGACCTAATTTCTAATAATAAAGCATTTTTGTGTATGAGACATGTTAATAATAGTAGTACCAAACATTTTGTGAGCACTTGGCAATTTCCAGTAACTGTGCTACATGCTTTACACGAATCATCTCATAAAACTCAAAAACCCTATGAAGTAGGTATCAGATGTAGTATTATAATCCTTGGTTTATAGATTAGGAAGCTGAAGCTCAAAGTTTAAGCCACTTGCTCAAATTCACACACCAAGTAAGTAGTGGAAACAGGATTTAGAACTACGCCCACTGAGTTCAAAGGCCAACTCTTAACCATCTCCTGCGTTCTGAGGAAACCTCAAACCTCAAGATACAGCTGTATTCACCATCAGCTGTGGCAGACCTTGGATATAACAAACATACACATTACATGTATTCTGCTCTTCATTTTTTAATAGCTTTCATACTACTTTTAAAACTGCTATGTCCTAAATTAATGATTTTAAAACATCTGTAATGTCTTTCTTACTGTTAAGAAAGCAACTGGCTTGTTAAGAATTTTTTTAATTAAAAAAAAGCAACTGGCATAAAAGTTTCTTTGGGAAAATTAATGTATTTTAGGGAAATCAACTTCTGATATCCTGAGATAAGAGAGTAGAGTTAAAAACAGTACAGACTGTTACAAACAGTATGTGTTACAAACATATACTGCCTTCTCTTAAAGCATGAACACATCTTTATATCTACCAAATGGTTTGGCAACAGGGTCAGGGAGAAGACTAAATATTATTAATAAAAGTAACTATATTTAAAGTTGGCTATATGAAATGTTTATAGAAGCTAAAAACGTATTAGCAGTTTGAAAACTATTTGTGTTATTTGAATATTTATATAAAATACCATATTCTAAAACACAGGTGTACACCAGTATTCACTACTTTTAAACCCAATTTCAACTGAGTTTTACAAGTTACAAAAATCTCAGTTTCTCTTTACACTGATACACATAATTTATCACAGGAAAACTGAATTAACCTAAGGTTCAATATTGCAGGGATTTAAAAATAAGAATTTGTAAACTAATATAAAAGAAATAAAATAATAACTTTTCAAATCTAAAAGTTGAGTAAGTTTCAGGCCTTTCACATTTCACCCTAACTCAGCTGGTATTATAGACTTCCTGGTGTCACTTCTGAACAAGACTTTAGATGCTCAGCTGCTCAGCACAGTCAAGACAGGCTTATGTTTAGAACAGTGCCAGAATGTGAGCTCCTCATTTGCACAGTGGTCAGCAGGGCATGTCTTTGTAACATGGAATAAATTCCTGCAACATGCTATATTTGGATACCTAAAGCCACACCCTGAACTTGAGTTCAGATATTAGTAATTGTACCAAAGAGAAATACACACTTTTGCTCATGAGCTCCTTTTCTTTAATTATGCAATAATTACATGTAATTTTTAGAGACGCTAGGCAGATGCTGGCAAATGTTTGAACATTCATAACTTAAAAATTACCAAGGTGTTTTGTTCCCAACAGTGGTACAGGGGACACTAAGGGAAAGCTTTACTACCTTTTCTATTATAAACTCCAATCTTATTATCAATGAAACTAAGTGTACTATCAATACCTAGTTCAATGAAGATGGTGAGAAATAACAAAGATATATCTTAAAACTAGAAACTGAAAGCTGGGTGCAAGTGGCTCATGCTTCTAATCCCGGCACTTTGGGAGCCAGAGGCAGGCAGATCACTTGAGGCCAGGAGTTCAAGACCAGCCTGGCCAACACAGCGAAACCCCATCTCTACTAAAAATACAAACAGAATTAGCTGGGTGTGGTGGTACGTACCTGTAATCCCAGCTACTCAGGAGGCTGAAGCAGGAGAACTGCTTGAGCCTGGGATGCGGAGGTTGCCGTGAGCCGAGATTGCGCTACTGTACTCCAGCCTAGGCAACAGAATGAATGAGACTCCATCTCCAAAAAAATTAGAAAGTTGGAGAAATAATGGGTCCCAAAATCGTATGGCTGTTCTGCAGACAGTGTTTCTTATTCATTCTATATTCCCAACATGTTATACAATGCCAAAAATACAGCGGGAACTTAACAAACATGGAATGGGCAGGTACATAGTAGGAACTAAATTCGTATTTATGGGGTGAGTAAATGGATGACAAAATGACTCTGTTAACCAAGACTGCCAAGGAAAATGTCACTTTCATTGATTCTTTTTAGGATCATTTCTAGATAAAACAAACTTTCAAAAGTGTAACTAAGCTTCATAAAATGAAGAGGGTGCTATTTTCCAAAGTATAACAATAAAGAAACATTTCAATTACAGTTTTCAATTATAGCTTTACAACTGTTTGCTTTAATTTTCTGCTATTAACACTTTTTTCTCTTAGAATTTGAAAGTTTCTTCTAAAGATTTTCTGTAGGCAACTTGAAATTCCTTCATCCAGCAAATATTTACTGACTGCATAGTAATTACTTTGGGAACTGCATTAAATAAATAAAACATCAGAGTCAAGGAATTATTACCAAGACTACCAGAAAGCATGATGTAATAAAACGCATTAACTTTTAGAGCGAGTTCAACAAAAAATGAATACAAAAGCCTAGTTAATAAATACCTTCTTTATTATATCAAAGGCCTGCTAAAAATTGAGCTTTCACTGCTAGTTGCCAAAAAACTTCCAGGTAAGAAGATACACTACATTCAAAACTTGTAAACCTTGGTTTCTTTAATAATAGAAAAATTTGCCATTTTCAATGGTAGAAATATTTTCAAGGCAATTTTACTCAGAAATTTGTTTGATCTTCAACTACATATGATTTTTCCTAGTGCATTTAGCATTTTAAAATCTAATAATTCACAAATATTACTAGCTACATTTACCTAGTATATAACATTTTCTAACTTGGGCTTCAGCTGTTATACATAGTAGTGGTTTAACTAATATTATCAGTGGCAAAAATAACCTTAGGAAAAGTTTAATTGCAGCACTGACACAATGGTTAAAGGATTAAATTACTACATAGGCTCCCCATTCATAGGGGACCTTTGTCAACAGCCAGAGAATTACATGAGAAAGGCAAAATGTGAATAATGTGCTTCAGTAATCAAAATTGACTCATTTACACCAAGTTGCTGGATAGTGTACATTCAGATTTTTCTCCCAAGTTTTTTTTTCAATTTTCAAATTCATTTCAGTGTCTTTCAATTGCCCAGAAGTAATCTGGTCCCACATGGGGATGAGACAGGCTAACAGTGGCCAGTGTCTCTATAATGCGGACAACACAGTGGCAGCCTTGTGAAGGCCAAGGCCGACATAAGGTAGGCTCCTGAAAGAGGTAGCAGCCTGTGGGGTTGGGACCCTGGCTATGTACAGAGGGACTGAGCAACTAAGTAAACATATTAAGATAACAGAGTCAAGTTTTCACTGTCAGTGAAGGGAAGTACAAATAGAAAAAGGAGTTAAGCTAGAATTAACCCAAAGTATAGGAATGAAATTGGAGTTTATCAGGTATCAGTGTGAATTCAGATTTTCAGCATAAAAAAAGAAATATAAGGTGTGTGCATGTTTCTTAACTCTGTCCACTGAGGTCTGGGAACAACAATATCTCAGTAGCAACGAACACACCTAGTGCCCAAACATTAGTTTCTATATAGCACCTCAGTTAAAAATAACCAGGGTTCCTTGGAGAAACGGCTGTTTCCAGGATTGAGGTTAAGAAATAACACAATGAGCCTGGAATACCTTTATGTGCCAAAAAGTAGGGAAGAGCTAAAAAAAAAAAATGATGGAGATAGAAGGATATATAAAGGAATAAAGGATATCCTTTACCTTTATAAAAGGATATAGAAGGATATAGAAGCCAGTTAAAAAAGGATATTTAAAAGAGTATAGAAGCCAGTTAGAAAGGATATAAAAAGATACAGAATCCAGTTAGTAAGGCCTCCCATTAACTAAATTTGGGACAATTTTAGCATAAAATTCATAATAGTAACAAACCCAAAACTAACTGAATAAAATAGGACATAAATGAATAAATGCAGAAGATCAATCTTCAAAGCATTCATACTTTTTTGAGAATCAGTCTTTCTCCAATTCCTAGTTTCAAAATATGTCTTTGTTATCTCCCACCATCTTCACGGACAAGATATTGATATACACTCTGTTTAAATCTCTTCCTTATAGTAGAACATCAACTAATAAATAGAAGGAATGATGGAATTCAAAAAGTTACCATTTAGCAACCATGTGAGTAATAATTAAGTCAGGCAAAAAAAAATTTATAGATGCTAGAACTAAAAGTGAAATAAGGAATGTGATTTTAAATAGTCTTTGAGTATCTCTCCACCAAAAAAAAAAAAAGGTATTAATTACACATTTGTTGGGCGTGGGGGAAATACCTTTATAGTTATGGAAACACAGCACACACTATCTTCATCAAATGACAAAGATAACACCACTGGTAATAAGACAAATGATACCAAGTGGCACCCAAAATGATACAATAAAAAGAATCACTACTGTGACAGTCCAGCCCAAGATGCATAACCTGGGTCTAACAATGTAAAAATATCAAACAAACCCTAATTTAGTTATTTACTACAAAAGTGATGTTTTTGAAGATTACTGGCCAACGTCGTGAAAGTCCAGGCAGTATTATGAAATTTTTCCGTACTGAAGACAACTAGAGAGACAGGAAAACTGGGTACAATGCATCATCCTGCATCCTTTGGCTATAAAAGGCCATTATTAGGGCAAATGGTGGCACTGGGAGGGGAGGGGAGGGTATCTAGACAGTGTATATGGGAGTTCTTTGCTCTGGTCCTGCAACTTTTCTCTAAATCTGAAATCACTTTCAATTAAGAAATTAAAATTTTAAAAAGAAATCTTTCAGTTCTTCTTCAATTATGCAGGTAGAGAATTCTACTAATTGCTAGCTTCTCCATTACTTTGTAGCTTGTGCTTTTCTCCAAGAAAGTATGGTAGCCTTTTAACAACACTAATAACAGCAAACATTGGGCTTTATTAGCTATCAAATACTGTTCTAAAACTCCATATACTTGTTGACTCATTTAATCCTCAACACAACCCTCTAAGGTTGGGGGTGGGGTGGGGGCGGGGTACTTATTAGCGAGATTTCACAAATAGGGAAAGTTAGGGACAGAGAGATCAAGTTATTTGTCCGATGTCACAAATCTAGTAAGTGTTATGTAGAGACTTGAATACAGGCAATCAAGCTCTGTGTTCTTACTCACTTTTGGATTTTGTCTGTCTGGGAAAGAAGAGCTGTACCTTGGGGTTTCTTATTAGTACTTAAGAGGCCTCAGAATCCCTAAGTTTACTTGTTGCTGGATATTCATTTAGTTCAAACATCTTTTCGTGCCAGAAAGTAAGGAAGGGCTCCTTATCCACAATATTAGAAGTAAAGCTTCTAATATGTAATCTCGTAAACCCGCAATATTGAAAAAGCTTCTAATATGGATTTAAGATGTTTATCTAGCAAAAAAATTAATAAAGCATTATAAAAATATTTATGATACCTTTTGAAAACTAGCCTTTAAAGGAAACCTGATTTTTTTTCTTGACTCTGTTTGCATGTGGAAATAATCTGAAATTTTAGTAGTCTTTTTAGAAACACAGAGATTACATTAGTTTAAATTACTAAAACACTTAAACTCTTCCATTTCTCAACTTTTATGGGCTAGAATTTCTAACAATCTTCCCTCAACCTATTTCAGATTATTTTTCTTTTTCTAATCGCCTATTCAATAATTCCCATTTATATTCCTTGGTAATTCTTTGTTCTATGGCAACTGATTTATTTCCCAGATCCAGAGGCAAGATGTGGTTTTAACTTTTTTTTTTCCCCCAAGCTCCCAGCTATGCTAATGAGGAAGAAAGTATTCTACTTACTCTGGTCTAATAGTGTTGGAGACAAACCAACAAGTTATTAACAAATAATTAAATTCAGAGTCCTTTTGAAAGTATAAATTGCCCTTTCTTATATTTGATGTTATATGCAAACAAAACCTTCATTATCTAGGAAGTAATGATTATTTGTTTTAATGGAAGTGTTGACAAACTATAAATGATCTCTAAATCCTGCCTGAACAATTTACTTGCAAAATAAGCAAATTATTATATTCTATAAGACAAATATAAGACCTATTTGTAATTTATACATGCCTTTAGTCTACACTAAATACTGTACCCATTTGGCATTTTAGATAATTATGATCCTCGCATTCTATTAATTTAAAGAAAAGTGGGGCTGGGTCCAGCAGCTTACACCTGTAATCCTAGAACTGTGGGAGGCCAAGATGGGAGTATTGCTTGAGGCCAAGAGTTTGAGACTAGCCTGGTCAACACAGTGAGACCCCTATCTCTATAAATATAAAATAAAAAAGAAAGATAGAAAATGTTCATAATAACATCAAATGAATTTTCAAAAACATACTACCCAAATCTTTCATTAACAAATACAGAAAATGAAGACAGCACAATAAACTATAAAACTAACATTTCTTACAGCAAGTGAAGTCATATAAAAGTATTGCTTTTCCTGTATTTGAAAACAGCAAATTATACTTAAAATTTAACAAAACTCTTTGTAATTCCATAAAGACATGCCCTCCTAGATAATTATCTGGATGGCTTTATATGTTTTAATTATACTTGCTTTAAACGAGTATATTTAAATACACTCACTTAAATATACTCTCTAAATTTTATAGTTGTTCCTTTTCCTCTTGAGAAGGCCTCATATGGCAAAAATTCACCAGAAACTCAAACGACAAGAGCTCTAGTACAGTATGAAGACATGGCACTGCAAAAACCTTCCACGTTCTTAAGCTTTATTGTAAAGTATAACAGTATTGTTGGTATTCTTAGATATTACTAAAGTGTGACAAATACTATTTCTCTTTTGAGGGTGGTTAGGTCATGAAGAATCATCTACTCTTCAAATTTACCAGTATTCAGAAAGCATCTCTTTCTCAAGATTTCCAACCTAACTCAGCACAGACAGTGCCTACCTTTTGCTGCCTCAAATTCACTTTTCTCCTCCTCCAATGATGCTTTTAAAAATACCTATGTTTCATCATTAACAATACAGACATGTTTGGAGATTCTAGGTAAACTCACCTACGGTTTCAAAGTAAAAAGTACCAGGCAATAGTACAAATCTGTAATAGCCAGGAAGATTTTGGAAGTTTCCAGTGGTGAGAGTTATATTAGTTCATTTCATTAAAATACCAAAATGGGATTTAATAAAATGTCTCTATTTAGGAAATGATCCACTCAATTACCATAAAATTCAGAGTGGGACAAAAAGAGGCCTTTGAGAAAATCCATTTATCGTCCAAAAGTTTTGAGAACTGCAAGTTTCAGGAAGTTAGAGATGTTCTGAAAGAGTAGCTATATTTTATATCACATGACACATGCTGCCACACACCACCCAACTCTGCATCCTTTCAAAGTTTTCTTCTACCTGCTCTTCTCAAAGTCTAGTGATTCTTAGTCATCAACCTGTAATGGCGGCTGGCTGCTAGGTTATTCCTTCTCTCTCCTCCTTCTTTGGAGACAAGACTCCTAATCACCTGGGGTAGGCAGATGGGGAAAGAAGTAATCACAGGACCCCATTCTGGAGGTCACAGCAACAGATCTAGATTTGGCCACATGACCTAAGTCAGTTACTTTCTGGCATTTCTCTAACTAGAACAGACAGGGAAGACTCCTAGTTCTCTTTGGCCATGATCCTAGGAAAACATAAGCCTACAACTGCCAGCAGCCACAGAACTAGCCTCTAGGAAACACAGGAGGAGAAAATAACATCAAAATCCAGAAAGAAACAGAGAAAGAGAGGACCTGGGCCAGGGTGGATTAAGGCCCTGACTATATACCAGCACTCTCCTATTAAATGAGGATAGTTTTTAAATTAAAATAGTTTTATCTTCTCCTGTATCAATTATTTCTTAATTGGGTCATTCCATATATCTATACACACACACACGCGCGCGTGTGCACATATATGGAATGTGTATATATGATTTAAATATATATATGTATATGTGTGTATATGTATAGATGATGAAAATCTCCTATCATTTAAAAAATAAAAAAAAATCATTCCCATCATTATCTCCCTTCACGTATCAGAGTTCCATTTCTTGACTCTTCCTTTTTAAAGTCAACAATATTTACTGTCTTTACTTCCTGTTTAATCCATTCCAATTAGACTTTTACTTGTACCCCTACAGTGACATCTGTCTCTGTTAAGATCAATAAACTTAACTTCGACTTTGCCAATCCAATTGTGAAGTCTCTGTTGTCATCTTATTCAGATTTCTGGAACATGTGACATTGCTTTTTCTTAAAATGCTTTCTTCACTAAGCATCTATCTAGGTCCCCACATTCTCCTGGCTCTCCTATCTCACCAGCCATTTCTTCCCAGCCTTCTCTCCAGGGTCCTCCTCTACTTCTTGACCTCACAGTACTCGGTCCTTCACTCTTTGCATCATGATCTCAACCAGTATTTTTCAATGTTTTCCCCCATTATTAACAACCTCCCCATGAGCCTGTTCAGATTTCTGGTTTTTTTTCCTAATTACTCCTATTCCCAAGAAATTTCAATACCAAACAAAACCTAGGAATCAACTTTTATTCCTGTCCCTGGCCCCCACTAGCATCCTGAGTTCAATTCCACAGCAAATCCTGCCAGCTATTTCTTCAAAATATATCCTGAATCAGACTTCCCAGTCATTTCCTTCTCGCCAGATTACCATCACCTCTCACCAGTTCACATGGGGCCTCAATAGGTCTCTACTTCTACTCCTGACCCCTTCTCCTCAAGAGTCTAATATTCACACAGTAATTACAATAACATTTTGAAAAATAAATCACATCACTACTTTGCTCAAAACTCCTAAATGGAGTTATACTTGCAATATACTTACATAACCCATATAATAAATCTCATATTCCTTCTTGGCCATACCAGGTCCTATGAGATTTGGCCCTGTCTCCCTGGTCAATTTAATTTGTCTCCCACCACTCTCCCCATTCCTTACTACTTTATAGCTACATGAGCCTTCCAACAGTTTCCTAAACACTTTAAGGTTATGCCAGTCATAAGCCTTGGCCTGGCTGGTCGCTAAACCTGGAATATACTTCATCCAGATTGTCTCCTGGCTCACCCTCTAGCGCCACTCAGATCTATAACCAAAAACCTCTTCTTGGGGGACTTCTTCCTTGACCACATTCTCTAACTAGTCCTTGTTCCATCTGCTCACTAACTATACTGTTACCCTGCTTTATTTTTTCACATAAATAACCCGTTCCAGCAGTTGTGTGAGTGTATATTTAGCTACACACATACATACATGCAAACTTGTTCACTGTCTCCTAAAAGAGTGTTAACTCTGTAAGGGCAGAATATCTATTTTGTTCAATGCTCTATACCCAAAGCCTAGAATAATGCCTGTACTGTCTCACAGGAAAAATTTTTTTTTTGGGGGGGGGGGACAGAGTCTCACTCTGTCACCCAGGCTGGAGTGCAGTATTATGATCTTGGCTCACTGCAACCTATGTATCCCAGGTTCAAGCAATCCTCATGCCTCAGCATCCCGAGTAGCTGGAATTACAGTTACGCACCACACCCGGCTAATTTTTGTATTTTTAGTAGAGACAGGGTATCATGTTGGCCAAGCTGGTCTCAAACTCCTGACCTCAAGTGATCTGCCTGCCTAGACCTCCCAAAGTGCTGGGATTACAGTATTAATTTTTGATTATGCATAAATAAAGCAGGTGAATCTGATTTTTGTAACTTGCAATCAATCAAATCATTGGTGATCAAGCATCTTTACAATGAACTTCTCATTACTTGAGGTAATTTGAGTCTCCATCTCTTGCCACTAAAAAAAAAAAAAAAAAAAAAAGACTCCCAAGATGGCCGAATAGGAACAGCTCCGGTCTGCAGCTCCAGCGTGATCAAGGCAGAAGATGGGTGATTTCTGCATTTCCAGCAGGTACCTGGTTCATCTCGCTGGGACTGTTTGGACAGTGCATGCAGCCCACAGAGGGTGAGCTGAAGCAGGGCAGGGCATCACCTCACCCAGGAAGCACAAGGGATCAGGGGATTTCCCTTATCTAGCCAAGGGAAGCCGTGACAGATTACCTAGAAAAACGGGACACTCCACCCAAATACTGCACTTTCCCCAAGGTCTTAGCAACCAGCAGACAAGGAGATTCTCTCCTGTGCTTGGTTCGGCGGGTCCCACGCCCATGAAGCCTTGCTCACTGCTAGTGCGGCAGTCTGAGATAGAACTGCGAGGTGGCAGCCTGGCTTGGGGAGAGGTGTCTGCCATTGCTGAGGCCTGAGTAGGTAAACAAAGCAGCCTGGAAGCTGGAACTGGGTGGAGCCCACTGCAGCTCAACAAGGCCTACTGCCTCTAGACTCCACCTCTGTGGGCAGGGCATAGCTAAACAAAAGGCAGCAGTCACCTTCTGCAGACTTAAACATCACTGTCTGACAGCTCTGGAGAGAGCAGTGGTTCTCCCAGCACAGCGTCTGGGCTCTGAGAATGGATAGACTGCCTGCTCAAGTGGGTCCCTGACCCCCGTGTAGCCTAACTGGGAGACACCTCCCAGTAGGAGCCAACAGACACCTCATATAGGCGGCTGCCCCTCTGGGACGAAGCTTCCAGAGGAAGTATCAGGCAGCAATATTTGCTGTTCTGCAATATTTGCTGTTCTGCAGCCTCTGCTGGTGAGGCACTCCAGGCAAACAGGGTCTGGAGTGGAGCTCCAGAAAACTCCAACAGACCTACAGCTGAGGGACCTGACTGTTGGAAGGAAAACTAACAAACAGAAAGGAATAGCATCAACATCAACAAAAAGGACATCTACACCAAAACCCCATCTGTAGGTCACCAACATCAAAGACCAAGGGTAGCTAAAACCACAAAGATGGGGAGAAACCAGAGCAGAAAAGCTGAAAATTCTGATAATCAGAGCACCTCTTTACCTCCAAAAGATCGCAGCTGCTCACCAGCAAGGAAACAAAACTGGACGGAGAATGACTTTGATGAGTTGACAGAAGTAGGCTTCAGAAGTTTGGTAATAACAAACTTCTCCGAGCTAACAGAGGATGTTCAAACCCATTGCAAGGAAGCTAAAAACCATGAAAAAAGATTAGACGAATGGCTAACTAGAACAAACAGTGTAGAGAAGACCTTAATTGACCTGATGGAGATGAAAACCATGGCACAAGAACTTCATGATGCATGCACAAGCTTCAATGGCCAATATGATCAAGTAAAAGAAAGGGTATCAGTGAATGAAGATCAAATTAATGAAATAAAGTGAGAAGACAAGGTTAGAGAAAAAAGAGTAAAAATAAATGAACAAAGCCTCCAAGAAATATGGGACTATGTGAAAAGACCAAACCTACGTTTGATTGGTGTACCTGAAAGTGATGGGGAGAATGGAACTAAGTTGGAAAACACTCTCGGGATATTATCCAGGAGAACTTCTGCAACCTAGCAAGGCAGGCCAACATTCAAATTCAGGAAACACAGAGAACACCACAAAGATACTCCTCGAAAACAGCAACACTAAGACACATAATTGTCAGATTCACCAAGGTTGAAATGAAGGAAAAAATGTTAAGGGCAGCCAGAGAGAAAGGTGGGGTTACCCACAAAGGGAAGTCCATCAGACTAACAGGGGATCTCTTGTCAGAAACCCTATAAGCCACAAGAGAGTGGAGGTCAATATTCAACATTCCCAAAGAATTTTGAACCCAGAATTTCATATCCAGCCAAACTAAGCTTCATAAGTAAAGGAGAAATTAACTCCTTTACAGACAAGCAAATGCTGAGATTCTGTCACCACCAAGCCTGCCTTACAAGAGCTCCTGAAGGAAGCACTAAACATGGAAAGAAACAACCGGTACCAGCAACTGCAAAAACATGCCAGCTTGTAAAGACCATCAATGCTAGGAAAAAACTGCGTTAATTAACAGGCAAAATAACCAGCTAACATTATAACGAAAGGACCAAATTCACACATAACAATATTAGCCTTAAATGTAAATGGGCTAAATGCCCCAATTAAAAGACACAGACTGGCAAATTGGATAAAGAGTCAAGGCTCATCAGTGTGCTGTATTCAGGAGACCCACCTCACATGCAAAGACGCACATAGGCTCAAAATAAAGAGATGGAGGAACATCTACCAAGCAAATGGAAAGCAAAAAAAAAAAAAAGCGGGGATTGCAATCCTAGTCTCTGATAAAACAGAATTTAAACCAAGAAAAATCAAAAGAAACAAAGAAGGCCATTACATAATGGTAAAGGGATCAATTCAACAAGACCTAACTATCCTAAATATATATGCACCCAATACAGGAGCACCCAGATTCAAAAAGCAAGTTCTTAGAGACCTACAAAGAGACTTAGACTCCCACACAATAATAATGGAAGACTTTAACACCCTACTGTCAATATTAGACAGATCAATGAGACAGAAGGTTAACAAGGATATCCAGGACTTGAACTCAGCGCTGCACCAAGCAGACCTACTAGACATCTACAGAACTCTCCACCCCAAATCAACAGAATATACATTCTCAGCATCGCATTGCACTTACTCTAAAATTGACCACATAATCGGAAGTAAAGCACTCCCCAGCAAAAGTAAAAGAACAGAAATCACGAAAAACTGTCTCTCAGACCACAGTGCAATCAAATTAGAACTCAGGATTAAGAAACTCACTCAAAACCGCACAACTACATGGAAACTGAACAATCTGCTCCTGAAGGGCTACTGGATAAATAACGAAATGAAGGCAAAAATAAAGATGTTCTTTGAAATCAATGAGAACAAAGATATAACGTACCAGAATCTCTGCGACACATTTGAAGCAGTGTGTAGAGGGAAATTTATATCACTAAATGCCCACAAGAGAAAGCTGGAAAGATCTAAAATCGACACCCTAACATCACAATTAAAAGAACTAGAGAAGCAAAAGCAAACAAATACAAAAGCTAGGAGAAGGCAAGAAATAACTAAGATCAGAGCAGAACCGAAAGAGATAGAGACACAAAAAACCCTTCAAAAAAATCAATGAATCCAGGAGCTGTTTTTTTGAAATGATCAACAAAATTGATAGACCTCTAGCAAGATTAATAAAGACCAAGAGAGAAGAATCAAATAGACAGAATAAAAAATGATAAAGAGGATATCACCACCGATCCCACAGAAATACAAACTACCATCAGAGAATACTATAAACACCCCTACGCAAATAAACTAGAAAATCTAGAAGAAATGGATAAATTTCTGGACACATACACTCTCCCAAGACTAACCCAGGAAGAAGCTGAATCTCTGAATAGACCAATAACAGGTTCTGAAATTGAGGTAATAATTAATAGCCTGACCATCATAAAGAGTCCAGGACCAGATGGATTCACAGCCAAATTCTACCAGAGGTACAAGGAGGAGCTGGTACCATTCCTTCTGAAACTATTCCAATCAGTAGAAAAAGAGGGAATCCTCCCTAACTCATTTTAT
>NW_016803705.1:1247768-1257629 GCF_001698545.2 Rhinopithecus bieti | reverse complement strand
AGAGGCCTCAGAAATAACACCACACATCTACAACCATCTGATCTTTGACAAACCTGACAAAAACAAGAAATGGGGAACGGATTCCCTATTTAAGAAATGGTGCTAGGCAAACTGCTAGCCATATGTAGAAAGCTGAAACTGGATCCCTTCCTTAACACCTTATACAAAAATTAATTCAAGATAGATTAAAGACTTAAGTATTAGACCTAAAACCATAAAAACCGTAGAAGAAAACCTGGACAATACCATTCAGGATATAGGCATGGGCAAGGACTTCATGACTAAAACACCAAAAGCAATGGCAACAAAAGCCAAAATTGACAAATAGGACCTAATTAAACTAAAGAGCTTCAGCACAGTAAACGAAACTATCATCAGGGTGAACAGGCAACCTACAAAGTGGGAAAAAAGTTTTGCAATCTACCTATCTGACAAAGGGCTAATATCCAGAATCTACAAAGAACTTAAACAAATGTACAAGAAAAAAGCAAACAACCCCATCAAAAAGTGGATGAGTGATATGAACAGACACTTCTCAAAAGAAGACATCTATGCAGCCAACAGACACATGAAAAAATGCTCGTCATCACTGGTCATCAGAGAAATGCAAATCGAAACCACAATGAGATACCATCTCACGCCAGTTAGAATGACAATCACTAAAAAGTCAGGAAACAACAGGTGCTGGAGAGGATGTGGAGAAATAGGAACGCTTTTACACTGTTGGTGGGAGTGTAAATTAGTTCAACCATTGTGGAAGACAA
Source organism: Rhinopithecus bieti (assembly GCF_001698545.2). NCBI lineage: Eukaryota > Metazoa > Chordata > Mammalia > Primates > Cercopithecidae > Rhinopithecus > Rhinopithecus bieti. The sequence continues at coordinate 1,256,865 of NW_016803705.1, read as the reverse complement.
TGTGGCCATTCCTCAAGGATCTAGAACTAGAAATACCGTTTGACCCAGTCATCCCATTACTGGGTATATACCAAAAGGATTATAAGTCATGCTGCTATAAAGACACATGCACACGTATGTTTATTGCAGCACTATTCACAATAGCAAAGTCTTGGAACCACCCCAAATGTCCATCAATGACAGACTGGATTAAGAAAATGTGGCACACATGCACCATGGAATACTATGCAGCCATTAAAAAGGATGAGTTAATGTCCTTTGCAGGGACATGGATGCAGCTGGAAATCATCATTCTCAGTAAACTAGGACAGAAAACCAAACACTGGACAGAAAACAAGGACAGAAAACCAAACACTGCATGTTCTCACTCATAGGTGGGAACTGAACAATGAGATCACTGGGACACAGGGTGGGGAACATCACACACCGGGCCTGTCAGGGGGTAGGGGGCTGGGGGAGGGATAGCATTAGGAGAAATACCTAATGTATAAATAAGTTAATGGGTGCAGCAAACCAACATGGCACATGTATACCTAGGTATCAAACCTGCACGTTGTGCACATGCACCCTAGAACTTAAAATTTTAAAAATAATAAAAATACATATATACACTAAAACCAAAACAATATCCTAAAACAGACTGGATACAGAAGCAGCTATGAGAATCTACCCTCCAATGAGTCAGACATTGAAGAGGTCTGCAAAAATGCAAGACAATGTTAGTCTTCTCATTATTTTGGAAAATATAATTTATTTTAAAATAAAAGATTACTTATATATTTTGAAAGACTTAGACAAATTGCTCAAATTTTAAAATAAAACTTGGTAGTAAAAAAGAAGATATACTGTACTGTACTTTCAAGCCACTCAACAAAGCGTGTTGAACAATCAGTTATGCACAGGAATTTATTAAGCATTTAGTTTTGTGATAAATTCAGCCTCTTGTACTTAATATACTGTAGTTCCATTAGAATCTAGAGTGATTACTCTTTTGGGCATTCTTGAAAACCACTCAAAGAATCCAGACACAGTCCTAAAGCACATATTCACTAACTTAAAACTTCACCTTCCCTCATTCAAAAGCTTCCAATTACACATCTAAAAGATAATGCAGTCTAAGGACATCAACAGATTCATGCAGTTGAGCATGCTCATTAAAAACAGATGAGAGAAATTTAGACCACTACCAAAGCAGATCAATCTCCAACTATCTCACACTGCAATCTGGGATATGCTTACCTTTGCTAAGATCACAGGCTCTGGATCAGTGGGAATGCAACTAGCACACAGAAACCTATTATTCATTGCAGTAGAGCTGTAGCACTATCAGTAAAAGTCTCCCACACAATATTTGGTACTGGTCAAAACAGGGAAAATAATCATGTTAGAATTCTATATGCTTACAATATATAATTCAGAAATCAAACAAATGCATAAGCCAATTTAAAAGTGAAGGAATCTCTTGGGCCGCCCTTCTCTAATTACTTGCCCCTCCACCGCAGCTCTCCCCATCCTGCCTCTATCCCCTTCCACAAATTTCAAGACATTGTTCAACCAGGATTGTCACACAAATTCATCACAGAAAATGAATTCTAAGAAGGATTTAAAAATTGTTAGTGATATGCCTGTGAGTCATTGCCATCCAGCAATGGAGAATTATTCTGTCAACAAGTTTCTTGCCTGTCTGAGTTTAAATTATTTTCTTATTAGCCTAACAAAATCTTTTCAATCCATAAACTGACACAACTATCCATGAAGAAAAAGAAAGCTGACATGAAACAAAATATGTAATAAGGCTGACATGAAACAAAATATATAATAAGACTACCTCTAACACATAGTAGGTGTTCAAAAAGTAACTGCTGAATTATTTTTTAATGTTCAAGTTTAAAAATATCAGTCCAGTGCTTCCCTTTTGTCTTTTAAGTAGCCAAGATCTACCAGTTCTTAAGAAAACTTTCTACTTGATCAGACGACCCATTTAATTAAAAACTACCATTACATTTCCCTCCATTTTCTTACCTATTCCTTAAATAGGGGTCACCCACTGTTTCTACTTTGTACACACTCATTCTCTTAAATCCTTTCATTGTGGTGAAATACCCACAACATAAAATTTACCATCCTAATCAATTTTAAGTATACAATTCAGTGGTATGAAGGATATTCATATTGTTGTGCAACCAGCATCACAATCCATCTCCAGAACTCTTTTCAATTTATTACACAAAACTGAAATTCTGTATCCGTTCAACAACTCTCTGTTCTCTCCTCCCCACAGACCCTGGCAACCAACATTCTACTTTCTGTCTCTATGATTCTGACTACTCTAAGTACCTCGTGGAAGTGGAATCTCACAATATTTTTTACGTGACTGGCTTTTTTCACTTAGCATGATGTTCTCAAGGTTTATCCATGTTGTGCATATGTCGGAATTTTCTTACTATTCCCTTGTATGTATATTCTACATTTTGCTTATCCATTCATTCATCAATGGACACTTGGGTTGCTTCCACTTACATCTTCCTCAGGATCTGAGTGTGCGTGTGTGAGTGTGCATCTGTGTCACTCCATTCCCCATACCAGTATTTAAATTTCCTGAAGGTTAATGATTTTTTTTTTTTTTTTTTTTTTGATACAGGGTATCAGTCTGTCATCCAGACTGTAGTGCAGTGGCACAAAGTTTGTCTCTCATACTTCCTTATTTTCTACTAATGAGTGTGATGCATGTTGTAAATATACAAATAAATATTTTGTTGATGGATGCCACAAAGATAACACTACCTTATTATCTGCAAAGCTTATGTTTTGCATTACTCTTCTGATAATGCTAAACAATACACACTTTTCTATTTACAGTTTTTTTATTCCAGTCTCATTGTAGCCAACATCATACACTTTAAAGAGCTGCTGGATTTTATCAACACTTAGAAATCCCTTTATACTTTCATATCCGGAAGAAAAAGGTTAACTTCCTGAAGGTTAATGATTTTTTTTTTTTTTTTTGATACAGGGTATCAGTATGTCATCCAGACTGTAGTGCAGTGGCACAAACATGGCTCACTGTAGCCTTGACCTCCTGAGTGCATGTGATCCTTCTGCCTCAGCCTCCTGTGTAGCAGGGACCACAGGTGCATCCTACCAAGCCTGGCTAATTTTTTTTTATTTTTTGTAGAGTTGGGGTCTCACTTTGTTGGCCAGGCTAGTCTCAAACTACTGATCTTCCTGCCTGTTAACAGTAATTTTATTCTTCCCAAATCTAATGGGTTTTTTCACATACATAGTATTTCTCTGTGTCAAGCTACTAGCCACTTTTCATCTCTCCTCTCTCTAACCCCCACTTGTTGGAGGAGAGGGGCAGGGGAGGAGGAAAAGGGAGAAAAGAAATCACTTACGAAGATGCATACAATGCAAAGAGAATAAAAGATGAAAGATGTCGCTGGACCAGAAAGATAAAATGAAGCTCAGTTAAAGGCACTTGCAAAATATATGAGATCCTTAATAACAGTTACAAAAGGCAGACAAAGAAGGAAACAAAATCAGTCACAGCATTCACAATATAAACACAAAACGTCTGCTCAGCAGTACATCTATTCTTATTACTGAGACCTAAATGAAGAATTCTTCAGGAGGGCTCTTGGCAGACACTTTGCATTATGGCAAGTCTATGCGCCGTACTATATAACCGTCTATCCTTCCCTGAAAACACTCCCCTCTCTAAATGCTGACACTGTGCCTTCCTGATTCTCCCTCCATGTCTCTGATGGCCATTACTGATTTCATTCATCAATTCTTTGCCTTTTCCTTAATGCCAGTATTCCCCAAGGCTACTCTCTCCCTTTCCTTCTTTTAATGAACTCTCAATTTATATGACTTGAAATTATTATACCTTTACGTGAATCACAAATCTCTTTGTTTGAATTTAGAACATTGCCCTTATGCAACTATAATCTCCTAGTGATAAACACCTGTTTTGCATTTTTTAAGCTGATTACTTGGTAAGAAAAGTTGATGGAAACAAAAACTACAAATTTCCTTCTATGAAAACTGCCATTCTGTTTCATTTTGTCAGACCGATCTAGATTCTTAATTTTAAACTAGTAAGTAATTATCTGATTAAAACACTGAAATCAAAAGTATCTAAATGATCTACTATTTTCAACATCCTGAAAGAATTAATGTTGATGCAAAGAGTGGGAGAAACAGAAGATTATCCAAGGGTTGGAAGAATGCTTACTGAAGACCTTTTATTGAAGAGGTTCTTATCTTTAAAATATAAAACCAGATGAGATGAGAAAGATAGAAAGATATAAGCTTTATTAGTTCTATTCTATGCAGAGTAACCATCCAGAGAGTGAAACGGTTTTAAGATACAAAACATGCTAAGTGATTTGTTCTATTTTTTATCATTCATTTCCCCTGAGCTATATATTTATATATGTAACATATACATAAATATACATATCAGAATCATAGAAATGTTTAGAATTTTTAGAAAGAGCAAAGGTCATATTCAAATTGAAAGGGCTGGCTAATACCTTGGAAAGTTTTAGTTTTCATTGTATTAATATTTGTAATTTACATTATTTCTATTACAGTCGCTACTAAAATGCTAAGTAACATTCAGTTAAATGGGGGGAAAAGACTCAAGTAAGCATAAGATTTGTCTGAAAAGAAAAAAAAATTTAACAATGTCATACTCAACAAACAAGTCCTTTATTCAAAAGCAGTGGGAATAAAATATTTGTTCCACATAAAGTAGAATTTAATATAGTGACTCTCCTGCAATAACCTACATTTGAAAATCTAAAACTATTTCCTGAGTCCCTCCTTCCCACCCCTTTCCCAAAACAAAGACGGATAAAGGAAAATGTAACACACATGCATATGCAACTGTTTTCCAACTACCAGGAAAAGGGTAAAAAGGACAATATGATGTCCAAAAAAGGCTACTGTTTTCTAGATAGTCCATCACAGTGAAAAGTGGACAGCCCTCATTTTTACCTTCTGCAGAAGGTTCTGTTACTGTACTCCAAACTTGAGGTATCCTTTGAGTCTGTGAACACAGCAGAGAAGAAATGTAGAATAATTCAGGTGTACAGAAAACCAAAAGGCAAACTCACCAACAATCTTAGAATAGTACCTCCTTAAATCATAAGAAAAGCTTCATATGTTGAATTATATACTGGAAAACTTGTTATGTGAGAAAAAACAAGGCTCAAAACATTTATTTCACGTGTTCCTACAGAATACAATTGTCAAGTTTTCTACAGGACAGAGAGATGTGATAGGTAGTTGGTCTCTGCATCTTCTTCTGAGAGGGAGTCTCTATTTCAGAATAAAACCAAGAACAATCTATGTAAAGGCAGGATTGTCTCAAAGTTAAGTATCTTCCACAAACTAAAAAGACAGAATTAATCCCAGCAAATCAGCATATGCAATGATCCAAAATCTCCAAAACTCAAGTGTACGTAAGTAAAAGAGGAAAAGCTGACAATAATAAAACAGAAAGAGAAAGAGAAAAAGAGGAAAATTAATAAAACTGAAATAGCCCTGATGGGTAGATTTGAAATGAAGGGAATAGAAACTAAAAAGGCAACATAAGATCATGATTAAGAGCAATCAGCAACTTACTGTGAGTGCTCTGAACTCATGTGGATAATTTTATGATAAAAAGAAAGCTATTTGATAATAAAGGGAAAAGGGGGCAAACTCTGTATGAAGTACAAAAATCCATTCTAACTAATGATTAATACAGAACAGTGTTTGCCAAATTTGTAAATTAATCAAGAAAGACTTACACTATTTTTCTAGCAAACCCAAGTTAAAATCCCTTAAATGTTGGTTGACAGAGCGAATGAGCAACATACTGGTGTCACCTATTCTCTTCACAGAAGAAACTTGGACTATTAAAGACCTTTTGTTAGTGGTAGAAATGATGACATCTGTTATTCTGAAACTACACTCTACCTCAAGAATGGGCCTTCCCTTGCATAAGCTCCTTTCTGTGAACAATTAAAACTCAATCCCTCCACTATGGCTATAACAAGAGCTTCTCCTAAAGCTAAAAGCACTGTAGGAAAGCTGAAAAGTGTTAAAACCTGATTTACTAAAATAGCACAGGTATTTGTAGCATATTAACAGCCTTGAGTTTTTTCAATGCACTATATTAAGTACAATTATCCTCCTAGCTATTAATCTAGCACAGTGTCTCTCACTGAAGGGGTGACAAGAGATGAAAAGTAAATGTCCCTTCATGGAGCTCGTCTGGCTTTACTTCTGCAGGTGGATGGACATGCTTTTCTTCTTATTATCCCACAGTGCCTTCTACATAATCTCAGTTACAGATTGTAGCACATCCCTTAATTACTTGTTAAATTAAGATCTTTCTCCAATAGACTGTAGACAGGTGGAGGACAGAGAACACAGTCTTCATCTGTGTATCTTTTGAACCTAGGACAAGGGCTTTCTCACAATAAGTATTTACTAAAAAATTTTTCCTGTATGAATCTGGTAAATAAACCCCCCTCCATGCCCAGTGGATCCAAAAATCACAGGGAGGAAAAAACTGGAATTCATTCTAAACACAGGGGAAAAGTTAACCCAAATCTTCCTTTAAGACACTGCTCAGAATTCATGTTTCATTCTTCCCACTCAAAGCCACATTATATTCAACTCAATGCTAATGTTCCTGCCAATAGTGAATTTGTCTTTTTATAACTCTTCTACATTACCAGGCCTTCTAAAGCAAGAAGCTATAGTAGCTCTTAATACTTAGTACAATGATGATAAAACGCTACCACCTCCCACACAGTAAAATATTGCTAATAGATAATTGCTAAAATAATATCCTTTTTTGCTATCAAGACAGATACAGACCAAGCTTCCTTAATATAGTGCTCCAGGGAATCACTATGGATTGGTAAGCACTGGAATATGAGTGGAATCATACTTGCCACTCTTGGAGCTGCTCATCAGATTTACACAGAGACTCACTATAGTCTGGTCTCCTTTTCTGACCCAATCTCCCAGCATTCTCCAACTCAGCGCCTCTTCCAGCAATGAGTCTGCAATATCCCATAAATGTGCCATGGTCAGATTTACCTTACAAAAACAGTAATAACAGGTATCTATTCATCACTTATTTTATGTGGTAGACAACTTTTACTCCCATTTAACAGATGACAGAACTAAGATACAAGACGGTTACGCACTACATGTTAAGACCAAATGACAAAATTTTAAGTGTTTATTATTATCTCACATACACTAAAAATATATTATCTCTTGTATAAATTATGCTTATTGAAGGATTTAGCATTTACATCTAGATTCATTTTAATGTGCTAACTTGTATATCCCTCTGTTTCTTATTTCTATGAAAATTTTATCTTTCAAAGTCCTGTTGAAGAGCCATCTCCCTAATGAAGCCTTCCCTGTAAGAAATCTGCCCATTCTCTTAGATTCCGACAATCATGTCATTTATATAGTATTTAATCAAACCCTCTTGAATTGCTATTTAACATTTCATCTGCATACATGCAAAACATTGTTAAGCTCCTGGAGGAGAAAGTTTGTCTCTCATACTTCCTTATTTTCTACTAATGAGTGTGATGCATGTTGTAAATATACAAATAAATATTTTGTTGATGGATGCCACAAAGATAACACTACCTTATTATCTGCAAAGCTTATGTTTTGCATTACTCTTCTGATAATGCTAAACAATACACACTTTTCTATTTACAGTTTTTTTATTCCAGTCTCATTGTAGCCAACATCATACACTTTAAAGAGCTGCTGGATTTTATCAACACTTACAAATCCCTTTATACTTTCATATCCGGAAGAAAAATCTTATGGATATAAAGGTTCTATATATTTGTAAAATATTTTTAACTTCCCTTACTTTTAGGAATTTTATATCCATGGTTAGAATTTTTTTTTCTTTATATTTTCTTTTATAAAATACTTATATTTTCACTGTCCTAAACAAAAAGAAAATACTTTTGGTCATTTAATCTCTGGCTAGCCTTTAGGTACTCTTGAAAATAACCATTATTAAGTGCCTGTATCTTTCTTCTCTCAGACTATTTCAGCTCTTTTTAATTTCTGATCCTTAAAAAATAAATAAATATTCTCTTAAATTTCCAAATGTCAATTCAATTTGTAAAGCCCAAAATTAAATAGTGACTTTAGGTAGGTTAAGATTTGTGCTGAATAGGATGGAAAGATTACCTCATGGTTGTCACATGTTATAATAACTAACCCAGTGACTTTTAATTTTAAAAACAGTATATTACTTAATCAGTTTTTTATCTATTACAGTTCCTAAATCTTGTATATAACCAATAATTTTCTATCTATATTTTCCTGCATTAGGTATCTGGCTACTATTTAAGTACATTCAGTAATTCTCACAACGTATCCAGTTTATCAAAATCTATCTGAAATCTAATACTAGTTTTTAAACGGCTTTCATTTGCATTAGACAGTTGCCATGTGCAACTTGACCAAGCATTCTCTCTACACACACACACACACACACACACACACACACACACACACACAGCATTAAAGTCACTGTTGAAATTCTATTTGAGGTCAGGATCAACTTCTGCATAAAATAATTTTACTTTTCCACAGTTGACAACATTCCAGAAAGATTTTGGGTACATTTCACTGTCCAGAGTTTGCACACAATGATGGTACATATATAGCTTAGTCTGTTCATTTTATAAATATTGTAAGACCAAGTCAAAAACAGTATAAAACTTTGAATATGGCAATTCCTCAAGGATCTAGAACTAAATGTACCATATGACCCAGCCATCCCACTACTGGGTATATACCCAAAGGATTATAAATTATTCTACTACAAAGACACATGCACACGTATGTTTATTGCGGCACTATTCACAATAGCAAAGACTTGGAATCAACCCAAATGTCCATCTGTGACAGACTGGATTAAGAAAATGTGGCACATATACACCATGGAATACTATGCAGCCATAAAAAAGGATGAGTTTGCGTCCTTTGTAGGGACATGGATGCAGCTGGAAACCATCATTCTTAGCAAACTATCACAAGAAGA
>NW_016803705.1:1175621-1246239 GCF_001698545.2 Rhinopithecus bieti | reverse complement strand
TTTTGAGATGGAGTGTAGTAGCGCACTCCCGAGTTCAAGTGATTCTGCTGCCTCAGCCTCCCTAGCAGCTGGGATTACAGGAGCGTGCCACCAAGTCTGGTTAATTTTTGTATTTTTAGTAGAGACAGGGTTTTGCCACGTTGGCCAGGCTGGTCTTGATTTCCTGACCTCAGGTGATCTGCTCGCCTCGGCCTCCCAAAGTGCTGGGATTACAGGCATGAGCCACTGCACCTGGCCTGTACTAGTATTTTTATTACTACTGTTAATGCTATGGCTAATAAGGTTCTGAATAGTCTCCTTCAGTCCCATTTTCCCCTAAACTGTCATTTTAAGTTCATAATTTTAAAAAACAAAAATTTTTAAGAAATGCATGTAATGTCTTACAACAGAAACGCCTGTACTCAAAACATTTGACCAACTGAATTACTGAGCATCCAATACTTATCAGGCATTACACTTTCATTCATTCAACAATGATTTACTGAATATCAAAGTGAATATTCACTATTGAATACTAAGTGAATGCACTGCGGCTAGGCACGGGAGACACGACAATGATGAGCAAAGAATGAATGCATATATTTGCCGTGTGTGTATGTAAGTGTGTTATATACATACACACCCACATGTTTCTGTATATATTCAAGTAAACAACCTTGAATTACCTGTTATTGTTAGGGGTACGTTCTAATCTCTACTTCAGCAGTTTTCAAACTTTTCAGAAGAACTACTTTTGTTTCTCAAGATAAATTTTAAACAGAAACGAAATATAACAGATAAAAGCAGAGCCCTGCACACTCAACATGCCCTGTCCCTGGGACTCCTCCTGGAGCCTGAGTGTTTCAAAAATCAGTGCTATAGCAACAATGCCCAACCCTTACATGACCCCTTTAATAAATAGAGTCTGATATGGGTTGAGAAAAATCAACTAGGTCATTATAAAGCTTCTAGTGAAAGTTTATTATCATTTGATTCCTCTCTCTTTCATCCCATACAGCTGCATTAGTAGGAGTCCTGAGACTACTTCTCCCAGGCTCTGTAAGGTTATATAGCCAACTGGGGCTTAGAGAAAAGGAAGCAGAGAGGAGATAACTTAGGCCAACTGTTTAAACTGGGGAAATCCCTCATTATCATAATGGTCAGATCTCAGATTAAGGTGAAAGCCTAGGGAAAAAGGTTTAAGAGGTCATTCAGCTTGGAAAGGCCTTAGCTTAAAATAAAAAATAAAAAGTAAAAAAAACAAGCAAACAAACATTCTCATAGATCACAAAAGATCTCACCAAAGTCACTAGGGTGGGAAAACAAAAAGGAGTTTAAGAATAGAGTCCTCTTTATTTAGGATACATTAATAAACAAAACACACAAAGTTCCCCTGCTCTATAAGACTTACATTTTTGGGGGTGAGGCAGAGAGAGAAGGGAGATATATATATAATGAATAACCCAATTATATAGTATCTTAGAAGGTGATACATGATAGGGGAAAAGGAAAGCGTGAAGCTGAGTAAGAAAGATCAAGAGTACCAGAAAAAAAAGAAAAATGAGTAAAAGGGGAGGTTAGCAATGTTAAACAGGGTGGCCAGAGAGGTTTCACTGAGAGCATAGCCCTTGATAAAGACTTTAACAAAGGAGGTGATGGAATTAGCCATGAGGAAGTGTGCATTCCTGCATTTGTGGAATAGCAACAGGTCCAGAATGAATGGAGCACAGTGAGCAAGAGAGATGGATGGAATAGAAGAGGTAAGAGATGAGAGAGAGGTGGAAGTAGAAGGCAGAACATGTAGAGGCTTACAAGTCTTTGTAAAGATTTGGACTATTACTCTGAGCTACTACAGAGTAATGGGCAGATCTAATTTACATTTTAGAGTACTCTGCTAGGTGAAGAAGAGACTACAGCAGAGCACAAACACAGGGAGATGAATTAGGCTGCCACAATTACCCAGGCAAGATATGATGGTGGCTGAACAAAGGTAGTACAAGAGCTAAGTGGTCAAATATTTTTTTTTCTTCATTCAAACATAGTCAAGTGGATTCCAATCAATGTATTACATATTTTAATTCTTAAAAAATTACTAATAGCAATAGACTCTGTAATGGATCTCCACCTCCCTTCTTAGTATCTATGGATTGCTGAGCCATATCATGTCAATAAGGTAAGTTTGTTGCTGAGTTCCCCACCATTTTCACTTTTCTTCATGAAACTGGTATTTGTTTATTCCTATTCCTATCCAAGCTCATGTTATTTTTAAATGGTGTAGGAAGAGAAATGGAGAGGTTTTTTAAAAGTCTATATATTTTCTTTTAAGTCCATATTGTTTTCTTCTTTCTTCCCCAACCCAAGTATATTTCAACAGAAAAACATGTAAGCAAGCTATCTACCATCTTCTGTACTAAGAAAAATACTGAGCATTGGTGGGACAGTTTCATTTTCCCACTTTTAAATGTTATAATGACTCAAGTAAACTTTATTATTTCTTTACACTCTTAATTGGTAATCTGTCCCTTTAATTTAATTATTCAGAGAAAAATATATGCTTACAATATAATTGCTGACTTTCATGAAAGAACAGAAGTATTAGAAAGAAGGAAGTTGAGTTACTGAAAAAAAAAAGTGTAAGCTTACGCGCCGACTTGTAAATTTTTTTGTTTTATTTTCAAGATAACCTCCTACCGTTATCTCAAGGAACCCAGTCTGATGATTTTTTAGATCACAGACTTTTCTTGTATAACAATTACCTGTCATAATAAAGCTTGAGACTTCAAGTAGAAAAGGGAATACACTACCAAATTATTCCCCAATCTTTCATCATGCACTATTATGAGACCGTCGTAAGGATTTACTTAAGAAAAAGCTTGAACGTACAATACATCCCTAAAACATTAGGAACTATTCCTCCAACTAAAGACCAAACTTTGCTGTTTCGTAATGCTTTATTTGCTAAACTTTTATACAGATATGTCATGTAATCCAGCTGAGAATAACGCATTTACAACTTTAGGTTCTCAGAATGCATTATCTTACTTCTACTTCACTATAATTATATGAGACAACTGATGCTGTAATGACTCTCAGAAAGATAAACACGTCATCTCTTAACATAGAAGGCCGAAACTTATTACTATTTACTAAAATTTAAATATCCTCACCAAAATGTTATTTTGATTTTTTTGGTAAAAACATACGCATAAGTGAGTTAACAACAACTAAGCAGGCTAGATGTGCAGAAGGGGAGGGAGCCAGGTCACGAAGGCAGTCTTACCTTCTGATGTTTTCCATCGTTTCCATAAATCCTCAATTGTTATATGTTTATCTTCTCTGTGCAGATGGCTGTGTTTATTAGTAGCATCTTTATATTTCATATCTTCTCTGATGAACTATAGAAGAGAAAACACTAAGATAAATATAAATTCACTACCTTAGTCTTGATAACTGGAGAAAAAAATAAAATCTGATATCCAGTGGGTGGCTATTTTCAAACAGTAACTGGTAAATTTTTTGGTATTATAGTCATATTATTCTTACATGTTTGTAAAATGTATTTAATGAAATGTCTTCTGCTACTAATCATAACACTACCACCACCAGCAGCAGCAGTAAAAGTACTTAATTCAATGTTTATTATTTACCAGATATTATTCTAAGTTATATAACAAATAGGTGTATACAGTCACCCCCTCCATATCTGTGGGTTCAGCATTCGTGGAATTGAGAATATTAGGGGAGAAAACAGATGGCTGTGTCTGTATTGAACATGTACAGAGTTTTAAAAATCATTATTCCCTAAACAATATAATACAACAACTATTTACATAGCATTTACACTGTATTAAGTACTATAAGTAATCTAGAGACAATTTAAAGTATATGGGAGGATATCTGTAGGTTATATCCAAATACTGTAACATTTTATATAAGGATTTAAGTATCCATGGATTTTGGTATCCACGGGTAAGAGGGAGTCCTGAAACTAATCCCCCACAGACACCAAGGGACCACTGTATATCTGTCTATACAGAGGAAGTCATTTAACTTTACGACAGTCCTATAAGGAAAAGTATTATTTTTCTTCATTCTACAGATGAGAAACCAAGGCCCAAAGAGGCTAAGCAATTTGCCCAAGATTGAAAAAATAACGAATATCAGAGCTGAGAGTCCAACGCAAGCCATTTGGTTATATTCAACAGCATAATATACTGCCTCAATATCACTGCATTCATTTTTACCAAATACTTGGTGACAGGGATGTTTGAAAACAGAACAATCTTCTCAATTACTGCATCATATTTCTATGTTCTCCTGCCTTTTTTAAGCTACTACTTTTAATTCAAAAGCATTTGATTATGGTGTTTAGAGCTAAAGCATACTTTACAAAACTGAAGTATACCTTCTATTAGTCTTACTTTAAAATATATAGAGAGATAGGCTGAGGCAGGAGAATTGCTTGAACCCAGGAATTTGAGGCTGCAGTGAGCTATGTTTGCACCACTGCACTCCAACCTGGGCAACAAGGCAAGAACCTGTCTCTTAAAAAAAATATATAGAAAGCATTAAAATTATCTTTGCTAAAAACTAATCTGTTCTATATTACTTTTTTAACCGTTTCCCATTGTCTAACAATAAAAGCAAACTCCTTTTATGATTTAATACCACTTATTAATCTTATCTCTGAGAATCTTTTAGGCCTTATCTCTTGATACTTTCCTTATATGTACCCATTACTCTAATTATGTGAAACTAATAGTTTTAAATTGTTTATGATTTTCTACCTCAATATTTCTGATTTTCTTGTTTCATTATTTTACGTGGTATCTTTTTTGTTTTCTATTGTTCCAAAACTGTAAGATCATGTAAAATATTTCAGAAGTCCACAATGCAGAAATTGAAAATTTCCCACAGTTAAAAATGCCAGAGGCATATTTTTCTGACTTTTACACTAGCAATGAACATCACCTTCAGACAAAAGACCAAATTCTGCCTGAGTAGAGATGCTCTCTACTGAAACTGAAAAAGAAAATTTTAACAGCTGTATAATATTGAGCAGATCATTTAACTTTTCTGAGGCTCAGCAACCCTGGCAGCAAAATAAAGAAATAATGTTCTAGGATCAACAACACTGTTGAACATGTGGTCAGCAGAGTAGTGTCAGCATTATGGCAATCAGAAAACACTTTCACAGCATCTGGGTCAAGCATGTGATAAATATGCTCACCTTGTCCACCCTGTACATATATACTGGAAATTAAAAATCTGGTCCCTCATCATCAAAAGTTTGAAAAGTATTAATCTGAAAAACCTATGTAATCTGTCGTCTTCTTTAAATAGTGCCTTATTCCTTTATACTAAATGCTGCCTTAAGTTATATTTAAGGGGGCTGCCTGATTGCTCCAAGTCCTCCTGTCATCCAACTCTTCTTGACTGACACCTTCAAAATCCAGTAGCGACACTTGGAAAAATCACTACCAAAGAGATGCTCAGAAATTGTCTCTATCTTGGAAAAGGTCCAAGAGCTGGAAAGAAATTCTAGACTGAAAATGGTAATAATGGACTGAGCAGGGAGGAAATCTGTCTTGGAAATGGTCCAATCAGTTGGAACAAATGGCAACTGTTTCATTTATGTAATATATATTAAAGACAATGTCCAAAAAAAAGTATCCTCACTACACGAACACAAACAATCTAAATGTGAAGTTCTGTGATTTCAGGATCAATATATTTCAGAAAATAAGCAAATTTCCACATGACTAGATGTGGCATTCTAGCCATGTAACTATTTTAGAAAAGCCGGAATGAGTTTATGGATATATGCCAAACATACTTAACAAAATAAAAGATTTTTTAAAGTTTTTTATGCTTTTGAAGATACTTATAGCTCATCTGGTATAAAAGAACTATCTATTCCTAAGAAAGTTGGGTGAAAATTAAATAAACACAATGAATTGTATTTTCCCTGGAATTACCATCTAAAACTACTTCTGTTTTAAAACGAGAAGTATGACTCCAGGATATCACAATAACTCGTAACAAACCACATGAAATAAAAGTATATTCTGTATCTTACAGATCTTCAACATGCTGATCACAGAATGTGACTAGAAACCAGTATAATTAGAAATATTTTTGTTCGGAAAATGTTTAAATGAACCAAACACATTAAAAATCATCACGTTCTATGGAACCTTTTCCCAATATCCTAAAGAAGAAAAAAACATATAATTCTGACTGCTCAGACTTTTCCAAAATTTTCTTAAAAATTCCTCCTCATTTTAGCAATGAAGTAGGGTAACTAGAGAAATTTTAAAACAGTCACCAATAACTGAAAATGCATACACAAGACAAATACTCCTTCTTTGTATTCATTTGTCAAAAGGCAAATACTTCTTATTTGCAATTCATGAATTGAGAAATCTGAAAATAGGATGTGAAATTCAACGAAGTGAGTCTTCAAATAATGTATGGCAAATAATGTAGCGTTCCCTGGTAAATACATCCAATTACATGCAAACCTACTATAGGGAATCCTAAATTGACAAGGTACATAAGGGAGTGCTCAGCAAATAAATGACAAATGTTCTTTTTAAAAGATTCACTCACACGATTCTTTTAAATAAACTCTTCTAGTACCACTGAAAGTAATGCTTTACATATCCAGTTTGGGGAAGTTAGTTTTCACATAATAAACTGATTTCAGTTTCTCACACCTGTAACTTCAATGTTGTATTTGTGCTGTTATTTTTATGACAGCACTTTAATAAAATCTGATATATGTTATTATAGGTACATTCTGGGGCTCTATTCAGGCCATACCCTTTTCCCACACAAATACCAGCATTAGTGTACATCCCTGTGTGTGTGTAGTTACCCCCTCTCAATCTATCATCCACAGCCACAGCTATCTGATCAAAGGATAGACAGACACCTCACCTACAGGAGAACAACCCTGAGCCTATGCCAGGATGGCAGGATTCTCCTCACAGGAAATTATACTGAGATTATGAAAAACTGGACGACTTGGCCACAGCTCTGGACTTTTTAGGGTGATAAACACACTGATGTTGAATGTACCATTTTATGAGTAGTCAAGATGGGCTAGGTGGTAAGGCAAACAGAGGAAGCCAATAAATATGCAGAAAGAGAAAATAACGAAAGAGAACAGAGGTGACCACAGGGAAAGACACAGCACAAAGAACTGCCTCCGTTCTTGGTGACTTTCTACTTTTAATTCCTCGGGAGGCCTGTTTGGCACAATTTTTATCCTGATTTCCATGATGTAAGTCTGTTTCCCCTTCTATTTTTAAATATATAATTTTAAGACCTCAATACTCAGGAGAGGTGATTTATCATCATAGTCAGGCATGCAGACTCGAGTCTGACATATACTCAAAACTTGACTCCACTACTTACTATAAGATAGTTGCAAGCACTTAACTGCTCATTAGTCCCATTTTTCTCTTCTGTAGAATAAGGAAAATAAAATTGCCTACTATATAAGGTAAAATGCATACACAGTGTATGCAAGTGTTAGACAAAAATATTTTGAGTGGTTTTTATATGTTGGTGTTGAGTTACTGTCAAAGTTTAAAACATGAATAAATGAGCACCACCCTGATTATACTGGAAGGTGTAATACATGTTTTGGGGATTAACAGACATTTATGTAAGTTTGCCCAATACACCCATTTCAGATATCCTGAAACAAACTGCATAACAGGGATGGAGCAGAAAACCAGTTTCTTTACTGACAATGTAAGCAGACTTTCCCAAATGACATCTGTCATCAAAACAATACAATGTCCAAGGTCTGATATGTGAGTCAGTTAAAACAGATGGGTTCTTCATAAACAATTGCAAGGTCTTGAAAATACTACTAAAATAGCTTAGTATAATGTCTCAGTGGAAAAAATCCACAAGAAAAGTACCACTATTATTCCCACTTTTTTTTTTTTTTTTTATTTTTTTTTTGAGACAGTCTCACTGCGTCGCCCAGGGCTGGAGTTACAGTGGTGCAATCTTGGGGCTCCACTGCAAGCTCCGCCTCCTGGGTTCAGGGCCATTCTCCTGCCTCAGCCTCCCGAGTAGCTGGGATTACAAGTGGCATGCCACCACACCCAGCTATTTTTTGTATATGTTTTTTTTTTTTAGTAGAGAAGGGATTTCACCGTGTTAGCCAGGATGGTCTCGATCTCCTGACCTTGTGATCTGCCTGCCTCGGCCTCCCAAAGTGCTGGGATTACAGGCATGAACCACCATGCCCGGCCTATTGCCACTTTTAAAGATGAAAAAACTAAGGCTAAGAGAGAGTCAGCAATGTATTCTATTTCATAGAGCTATTTAAAAGGAGACCCAATTCTGGAAGTAAGTTTTAAAGAATTCTAAAGTCTAAGTTCTTCACCACCATGCTCACCTGGATGTTCTGTAAAAATGCACGGATTCCTAAACTCTTAGATGTGATAACATGTTAATAAAGCATGAACTGCCCATGTTTCTCTCTTCATCTTAAAATTGTTATATCAAACAGTACAGTGTTTGAGAGCACAGACTTGGTCTAGACTACACAGATATCCCAAATCTCCTTTTTGTTTTATGACTGTAGTAAGTTACTTGACTCTCTGTGCTTTAGTATTCTCACCTGCAAAATGGTCACCTTCAAAGGGTTATGAGGATTAAGTTCTTTATTTTACATGAAGTGCAAAAAAAAAGTGTTTGGTACATTAGTCGACACTCAATGTCAACTATTTTAATTTTATTGTAAATCACTTATTTTTCAAAATAATGAGTTGAATTTTTACCTTGATTTGCATATTCTGTATGATTTCCCGGACATGAATGAAGACAGTGTGAGGTACTACAAACACCAGCTAATAATCACTGATCTAAGAATTAAATCTACAAAGAACAGCAATACCAAATCTTGATTGAGACTCACAACCCAAGACACTGTAATTTGTATACAGATAGAGGTTACTACTAAGACATTCCTTGTTTTAATAACCTTGATCTTATCCTCTGATATGGTTTGGATGTGTCCCCACCCAAATCTCATTTTGAAATGTACTCCCGTAATTCCCACCTGTTGTGGGAGGGACCCGGTGGGAGATAATTGGAATCATGGGGCAGTTTCCCCCATACTGTTCTCGTGGTAGTAAGTCTCACAAGATCTGATGGTCTTGGTCTTATCAGGGGTTTCTGCTTTTGCATCTTCCTCATTTTCTCTTGCCGCCGTCATGTAAGAAGTCCTTTCGCCTCCCTCCATGACCCAGCCAAAATCTACCATTAGGCTTTGGCCTCTGATGCCAGAACTCTGCATACCTAAATATCCACTTGAGTGTTTCTTGCCATCCATTACTTAGACATGATCAATCCTCACACAATCACATAAGTTAACATTATATCCAATCACCATTACATCAATAATATATATAGCAAGTCATTTGGAATTAATGTTAATATTCATGTTAATATTCACTTTAAGTAGGGGTAAGCATTTCAGATTTAACGAATGAAAAAAATCTCCTTCTGTATTTGCTAAAATTTAGTAAGTCAGAATTTGCATTTCCAGCAAAGACGAGGTTACAGGGGCCAGATTTACCATACCTCCAGGCCCTCAAAAAACAACTAAAAAACAGACACAATATACAAACAATAGTTTTCAAGACACTGAACACAAGGCAACAAAGAACAGTGATCCCTGAGAGACTAGAAACAAATAACTGTGCTGTATGACTGACCCAAATGAGTTCCTGGAGAGAATTTCTAGGAAAAGGTGCAAGAAGAGGGAACCCAACAGTGCCAGGCAGTTTCCCTGAGTTGAAAAGACGGGACTTTGTGTGGGAAATGGCACATTCATACATCTGTGGGAGTACAAACTAGTGTAACCTTTGTGGGGGGCAAATTTTAGCAATATCAATTAAAATGTTAAATGCTCATTGCCTTTAACCAAGAATTTCTACTTTTCAGAATTTATTCTATAGTAATGCTCACATAACTGTATAAAAAGTTCAAGAGTTCTCACTGCAATATTATGAATAAAAATTTTATGACTATTCAGACTGCCCACCAGTAAGAAACATTTGACAAATTACGACACCATCAGGGCAAAACGTAAAAGCAGATATATCCGTTTACCCTTAATAAAAAAGAAAAGCTTACAATATAGCTATCTGATAATTTAATAAAATTACATCAGTTGAGTTTGATCACTCTGGAATTTTTTTCATGCTGATTAGAAGCTATGATGGCTGATCTGATACATTAAAAAAAAAAACAACAACAAACCTATAAAAGCTTTTAATGTACATTTTCATACTCTCTCTTAACTTCTAGCCTAATGTTACTTGGATCCACCAAGGCGCTGCTTGATAACTCCAAAGAACAACACAGAACTGGATCAAGCATCCCAGAGTCATAGGGTAACACCAGAGGAGGCATTCTATCAAAAGAACAGCTTGTCTTAGTCCATTTAGTGCTGCTATAACAGAATAACTGAGACTGGCTGATTATTTATAAAGAACATAAGTTTATTTTTCTCACAGTTCTGGAGGCTGGGAAGTCCAAATCAAGGCACCAGCATCATCTGGTGAGTGCCTTCTTACTACATCCTCATATAGCAGAAGGCTAAAAGGCATAAGAGAGCACCCACTCCCACAGGCCCTTTTTATAGTGGCACTAATCCCCTCATAGTCTAAGCACCTCCTATGAGTCCCCACCACCCAACACTGTTGCATTGTGGATTAAGCTTCCAACACATAAATTTTGGGGAACACATTCAAGCCATAATGCTTCTTCTGATCTGAATTCATGGTTTAAGAGAGAAATCAAAATTTCTATCTAGAACAGGAGTGTGTAGATTGTACCATAGGTATGCAGTTTTTGTAGATAAGAGAATACCAGTAAGACAAAAATTATATATTTAAGAAGCTTTTAATTTCAACAGAATCAACTGAAAGCTGTTTCATGTCATAAAAACGTAAAGACTACAATTAGTCTGAATACTTAAAACATGAAATAGCTGTCACTGGTTCTTGTTGATACTAGAGCTCTAATTAAGTTGTAAAGCACTAGCAGCGGAAATATATTGCAGGTAAGATTATGTGTTATACGGAGGGTCAAGTAATTATTTCTAGTATCCATCACTGAGAATACTGTGTATTACGCTTACTTTCACTGTTTAGTGAGTACCTATAAGCACTTAAAACAAAGCTATATTGTATTTATAAAATGCAATTTAGAAATATTCTTCATCAAAACATATTAAGTATTCAATTTGATTAATATTTTTATAAAGCAAAATTTTAAAAAACGTATGTATATGTTTACATATGATTTTATGAACATAAAGAATGCTATGGGGGAAAAAATCACAAGCAGTAACACCGATAATGAACGGGGGATGGGATGGGCCATCAGGAAGATAAGAGGAGGAGCCAAGGAGGAAATACAATATTTACACATTAAACTGTGAGCACCTGCTTAAGTTAACACACACATACACAAGCTCAACAATAAAGACCCTGAAGCAAGACGGAGGCATTTCAGAGTGAGACACAGGAAGCAGACCTAAAACTGTATCACAGCTGTTCCTAAAGCACAGATTAGAGGTTACTACCACTTTCTTTGGAAAGAGAAGCTGGATACCAATTTCATAACCACTACAGGGCCTTTATTTCATTATACATAAATATAATAAACCACACATAGTTTTCATCGAAAAAGAAACTTTACATTAGTACTTATCATTTTAATGATGAGTTATACAGTTCATTTAGTCACCAATAAAATAATTTTACTACTTAACTATGTTAAAATACATACAGGGCTGTGAGACAGAATAAAGGTCAATAATTTAGACTGTAAGATAGATTATACCAAAGTAAATTCTGGAGTTGCCACTTTTAGAAATATTTTGAATGAACACAGACACTGATAATCATGAGAAAGCTTTGTGGCACTCAGCATTCAGAGAATAACTCTGACTATAAATATGGATAATATTAATAAAATTCAAAATATAATGTATCAAAATTAATTTGTCAAGACTTACTGTGTAATAGGATTGATAAGGAAAAATAAGAGACTATCTAAACAAAAAGAAAAGCAATTCTATCCTAAATCCGTAAAAAGTGACATTGGAAGATTAAGACTGAAGAAAAAATAATCTTCTACAAAGAAACAAAATGAATACATTGTATGTACTGTGTCAGTTCACTAGGGTGTGCCTTATCTATCTTCGCCACTGAACATTCATTTTTCTGTAATTCTCCTCATTTTTACTTCTCAAGGAAGCTAACAAGTATCTTCTATCAACCAAAGACTTGGTTTCTGAGAAGTCACTAGCCCTTTGTTATCCAATAATCCCAAGACTAGTAATGTTCACTGCAATATTAATTACAATTTTCTTTAAAAAAAAAAAACTATAGAATTAGTAATATGTAATGTATCCCACAACGTCAGAAAATGAAGGCATTTCCAGAATACTGAAGACTGCCTCTTTAGCACTAAAACATTCTAATTTTAAGCAATTTTAGTGGAAAACATTCTAAAATAAACTGCCTTAATAAATGAAGTTTTCAGGAGGGGTTAAAAAAAATTTTTTATAGAGACAACGTCTCACTATGTTGCCTAGGCTGGTCTCGAACTCTTGGGTTCAAGCAATCCTCCCAACTCAGTCTCCCAAAAAATACCAGGATTTCAGGCGTAAGCCACTGCGCCTGGCCAAATTACAAGGCCATCATTTTGAACACTACTTCTTTTCGCAATCATGTCACAGTCTCCCAGTTCCTCCCCTCTGTGGAGATGTATGTTTGAATTGAGGAAGCCTAGCCAATAAGACTATCCCTATTCCTGTGGCCACAGGGAAGGGCTGGAGGTAGGCATGTGACCATGTCAAAACAATTAGAACCAATATGAATCCCACTTAGCACTTTCATTGGAACACCTGGAAAAAATAAGCTCTCTCTGCTGTGGCCACAGAAAACTAGCAGGATTTGACCTAGAGCTGTTGAGAGACACACAGGGAGAACGAACCTGAGAATATGGCCAATAAAGAAAGCAAAGCTGAGAGAAAGTGGCAGAATTTTGATGACAGGTATTCAAGCACAAGAATCCAATCATACCTGAACAATTCTAGATTGTTCAGCTATGTGACCCAATACATTTCCATTTTGCTTTTGTAAATTAGAATGGAATTTGTTTCACCTACAACATCCCTATTATGGAATGTTTAGAGCATATAAAAATTTTCCTGATTATAAAGAAAGATCCCCGTATATATATTTTTGTCAACTTCTGATGATTTCCTTTGGATAGGTTCTTAGAAAGAGACAGACATACGATTATAAGGCTTTTGATACACAGAGTCAAGTTGCCTTCTGGAACAACTTTTATTTATTTTTTTTTCATGTGTGCAAAGTATAGTTGTTAAAAACAAAACAACAGAAACAGAATAAAGAGGCTGTGGCTTCTGTGGGGCAGTGCCAAAGCAGAGCTCCACATACTCAGACCTGGGGAGGAAGGGCTTTATGCTCCAACAGGTCTAGGGCTGGCAAGCAGGGATGGGGTCTTACGTGTTGGCCCTCATAGCAAAGAATGGAGATCTGGTGAGGCTGATGGAGGGCTGGAGAAAGCCTGATCAAGATGCGGCTGTGGCCTCAGTCCCCTCCTCCAAGTCCCACAACTCTGACTGCAGATAATCAGCAAAGAGAGCCCTGGCCCAGCCAATTTCACCCCCTCCCTACACCGGTATTATGAGTACCTAAATCAAGATATTTTCACAAGCTTTATCATATATATATATATATATATTTGTATCATTTGAAAAATAAAATGTAATATGTTTTGATGTGAATTTATTATAATTTTAAGATTATAAATTCTCAAACTCATATTAACTATTTGTATTTCTCATGTAAAACGTTTATTCCATACTTATTTTACATATGGGAATCTGTCAGCGTCCTCTCTAATAAAACAGAGAAAGAGAGACAGAGATGAAAGAAGAACAGCATCCCTCCAATCTCCTAAATTCTGATGCTATCATGGGACAATACAACACTTGGAGCTACTGCAGCCACGTCCAACCATGAGTAGAAAGCCAATGAAAGAAAAGCTAACACAGAGACCTACACATCATTGAGCCTGTGTACGAACCTTAAAACCATTTAGCCCCTGACTTATGATAATGCATTTTCAAATATTAAACTCCTATTGTTCAAGCCACTTGAATTCAGGTATTCTATTACTTGCAGCCAAAATCATCCTAAAACATAGTCAAATAAAACTCTAGCTTGCTAGTCCCCATCTCTTAGGTCTAGTGTACAGGATCTGGAATCATTTAATGACCAGTAATAAGCAAAGATGGTTTTTGACACAGGGAAACAATGCAATAGACAGAGAATTATAAGAAACCACAAAACCAAACTGGTAAACTAATGTGATAAACCAGATTATCCAACTGCATGTTTTTAAGTCTATGCACCCTTTTTCTAAAGATTAAGGGATATAAAGCCATCCAAAATTTGTTTCAACTTTGTAGGAAGCAAAAGGAAAGGGATATGACATCGGAAAATCAGAAAAAAAGAGTGCACGGAAATGCAAGCACACAGGAGCATGTGCATGCATATGCGCATACACACACACACACACACACACACACACTAGTGAGGCAACTGCAGCAGCAAATAGTGAGGCCCCTCACACAGAGAAGAAAGATACCTGGAAGTAAGAATCAAAAAGCTATGACTTGAGCAGTTCCTCTCATCAGATTCTTCCTCCATTACTAATCTTAAAGAATCAAGGTTTGATATGACTACATTAAGGGAACTGACAGGTTCTTATCAGAGGTTCCAATAAGTTCTATTAAATAATCACCTATATTTTCTTCTAATTTTGGTACAGTTTCACATTTATCAATTTTTTAATATATCTAGTTTATTTTTGATATAAGGTGAAAGGTCAGAACTGAGTTTCATTCTCTGAATCTTAACTCATGACTCAGGCATTACTTATTGAAATAACTTTAATATTCCCAACAACCTGCAATGCTATCTTTATACAACTGAAACATGGTAGGACATCAATATTTTCCCACAGTTCAAGCTAACCATAAACATAGACAGTTCTGTTTCTGGAATATTCCATTTACTTTTTTCACGTTAATACTCACAGAAGAAAATAGTGATTTTGCATGTCCAACTAACATTAATGACATCATATACAAATGCAACAATTTTACGTATAAGGCACATAGCACAAATGTAACCGACATCACTATAATGTTGTAAACATGCCACGGATTCAGAGACTTTATTTTCTAGAGCAGTTTTAGGTTCACAGGCCTGTTAAGTTCACAGCAACATTGAGTGGAAAGTACGAAAAGTTCCCAAATACAACTTAAATTTACAAGAAAAAAACAAACAACCCCATTAAAAAGTGGGCAAAGGACATGAACAGACACTTCTCAAAATAAGTCATAAATTATGTCCAACGAGCGTATGAAAAAAGCTCAACATCACTGTTCATAAGAGAAATGCAAATCAAAACCACAATGAGATACCATCTCACACCAGTCAGAATGGCCATTATTAAAAGTCAAAAAATAGCAGATGCTGGAGAGGTTGCAGAGAAAAAGGAACACTTTTACACTGTTGATGGGAGTGTAAATTAGTCCAACCATTGTGGAGGACAGTGTGGCCATTCCTCAAAGACCTAGAGGCAGAAATACCATTCAAACTAGTGTATCTCATTACTGGGTACATACCCAAAGGAATATAAATCATATCTATCATTATAAAGACACATGCCTATGTATGTTCACTGCAGTACAATTCACAATAGTAAAGACATGGAATCAACCTAAATGCGCATCAATGATAGACTGGATAAATAAAATGTGGTACATTTACACCATGGAATACTATGCAGCCATAAAAAGAACAAGATCATGTCTTTTGCAGGGACATGGATGAAACTGGAAGCCACCATCCTTAGCAAACTAACACAGGAACAGAAAACCAAACACTGCATGTTCTCACTTATAAGTGGGAGCTAAATGATGAGAACACATGAACACATGGAGAGGAACAACGCACACTGGAGCCTCCCAGAGGGTGGGGGGTAAAAAGAGGGAGAAGATCAGGAAAAGTAACTAGAGGATATTAGGCTTAATACCTGGATGATGAAATAATCTGTACAACAAACCCCCATGACACACATTTAACAATGTAACAAATCTGCACATCCTGCACATGTATTCCTGAACTTAAAAGTTAAAAACAAAAAAGTTCCCAAATACTCTCTATTCCCAACAACTTACTTCATTCATTTAAACATTCACCATGCACTATTAGATTTTAAAATCTTTATTGAACCACCTTCACAAATCCATGTACATAAGAATACATACGCATAGAGTTAACAGTGTTGGGGAAAATACTATTCACGTGATTGATGAGAAAAACAGATATTCAGTGATTGTTAATTGACAAACAACATTTTCTAACTTTGCGTAAGAAACTTTTCACAAGTTACGAGAAAAGATTATTACACAATAGAAAACATAAACTTTTACAATACTAGTGTGAGCTCTTTGGTATCCTGTCACTCTTAGAGTATTTAGTAATGGCTTCTGTTTTAACAAATTTTAATTTGCATTGAGATAAAACACAATGAATGCACAATGCAATTATTCATGAAAATATTTCCTATCTATTATGGACCAATAGTGGGAATAGAGCAAGACAAAAGAAACAAAAATCCCTACCCTCAGAGAGCATATTTCCTAGCATGTGAAACCCAGAAATTAAGAAAACAAGTCAAATCAAAAGTATATTGTTACTTGAAGCAAGTAAGGCTAACCTGCTAAGGAAATAGAGAATAAAAGTATTTTGCTTGTATTTTAAAAACTGAAGAACAAGTAAACCATAAAATAAAGGGGGAAAAGGTAATCTTTAAAGGGATGGAGAAAATATAGTATATGAGACAAAGACAGAAGGATACTTTTTGCATATACTTTATTGCATAGATTAGACTATGGAACCATATATATATTTGTATAAAACAATAATTATAAAACAAAATTAATTTTAAAAGGTAATCCTTAAAATTACAAGTAAAATAAAACAACTGAACCTAACTACATCATCCAGATAGTGGTATAACCATACAGTTAGGAACTATCCTCACTGATTTTAATCATATTTGCCTAGAGGGACATGTCCTATAAACAAAAAAAAAAGAACTCCAAGAGAATAAAACTGTTTTTGGTAATTATACCACTGGTTTTAACATTAGTATTCTTATCCTTACTAGTTATGCTGGTATTATTAAGAATCAAAATTTTCAGTGTGACTGTTGGAAAATACAGGGTTAAGACCAATAAAGTTAAATTAAAACACTGTAGTACTAAATCTGAATCATAAATATCAGACTGAATTCATAGTGTATATTATCTTTGAAAGAAAGTAACAACAAAATATTTCCTAGCCCCATCCACTGAGAAGACATAGAAACAATGACTAATGGAGCGCTGCTAGCACTTGGATTGGGGTCTATCAGATACTGTTTCCCACTAAACAAAATTAAAGCTCCTTCAAGAAACAGCTGAAGAAAGCAGAACTCTGGGGCCAGAAATATACAAGCTGGACATGGAACATTTTGTCATTGTGGAAAGCAAGAAACCTATCAAAGGCAAGGTTGTGCCTGAAGGATCCAGGTGCGAGCCTAAGTAAGTTTCCACTGGCCAAAACTGGGGCAATTTAAACAACAACAAAGATAATAACATAGCCTGAAGCTCATTTAAAATCCTGAGTTCATGATACTAAACATACACACAAGCATGCCTCTCATCGCCTTTAGAGGATCCTTGGAAACTACCTAATTATTTTGAATATGTGTAAATACGGGGAATCAATCAATTATTTTTCTCGCCTTTCCTATACAAACAGGAAACCAAATAATTGATGTGTTAAAATGTCTCTTTAAAGGGTATTCCAATTAACGAAAAAAAAGGATAGAAGTAAAATACTGGCATTTTTCAACCATTAATAAATTAATGAATCCCAGCAACGATCAACAATGGCAGATGAGATCACAAAACATCAAGGATGATGCCAAATTTTTGGGCCCACTCAAAGATTGTTATAATGCAGCTGTTTAAACAGCAACTCCATTGTAAAAAACAAAAACAAGAGAGAAGAGATTTGAGTCAAGTAGGAAATCAGGACTCAATTTTAAACCTTAAATTTAAGATGACTACTAGATATCTAAGTGGAGATGTTGATGCAGTTGGATATATGAAGCCAGAGCTCAGGACTCAGTTATAGGGTATGTAAAAGCCTCAAAATTAGGTAAGATAACCAAGAAGGTGAGTATAAATAAGCAAAGCAGTGTACAGACTAATATTTGTAGTTCAAGGAGATAAAGGGGAAACCAGCAAAGAAACTGAAAAGCAGCAACCAATATGGTAGAAATAAAATAAGGAGGGCATGGTTTCCCAAAGATCAAGTCTTTTAAAAAAGTGCTTTAAAAAGGAAAATATATTAAACCATATCATGACACTAGTAAGTAATATGAAGACTGAGAACTGACCACTGCATAGCCACATGGCCATCACTAATAAGCACAATAAGAATAATTTTGGTGGCATAATGAAGTCAAAAGCCTAAGTGAGATCAAGAAAAAAATGAAAAACAGTACACAAGTCCTTTTGAGATTTTTTGTTTTCTAATCAAAGGGAAGAATGAGGCAATAACCAAAGGCAGAAGGAGAGTCAAGAAGTTCTTTTGTTGTGTGTAAAGGTAAGAAAAATAATGCCAGGTTTGAACACACGATCAAGTTACAGTAGAAAAGGGAAAATATGGTTGCTGAGGAGAGAAAATTGCAAAAGGACTGCCCTAGAGTAGGGATAGGGGATGAGGTCAAGTACAGAGGTAAAGAAATTCACTTGGCAAGAACACAGACAGTGAATTCACAGTAGTAGGAGAGAAGATAAAGCTTGTGGACACAAATGCAGATGGTGAGCCCCCAGTGGTTATCTGACACAGATAGTGAGAGAAAACACTTCCCAACCCCAATCGTAACATCTACAGGTAGTTGTTAGATCGCTGGGATAAGATTTTAAACATATCACAAAGTATGGGAAATAAACTAGCAACTGAATTTATCTTTAAATTAGTGACCAAACAATACATAACAGGTTTTATAGTAATACAAAGATTTCTCTTCATTGTCTTCTACAAAAGAAAGTGAAAGTTTTAAAATTTGAGAATCAAATCTCAATTAGGGTAATGGCTACATGAGTATGTAGTTTTCAAAATTCATCAAACTATACACCTAAAATCTCTACATTGAATTGTATATAAAATATAACTCGAAAAACTTTAAGCCATTAAGAATTTGAAGAAATTCATTATCTTACACAGGCACAATTTTATTCATTAAAAAGATACTTACCTTTAAAAGGTACTGCTCATCTCTTAGGATCTTTAAGAAAGCCAGTAATTAGGAGAGCCCATTAATTTAATATATGGTATAATTTTTAAGTATCTTTTTTTAAGGGGAAAAAATAAGAGTTTAAATCTCACTTCCATCAGTGAGATTCAGGGTAATAACTATAACTCATTTTTGGAACGTGAAAATCCTCTATCAATATTCAGGGAATACTGGCTTATCAGGCCTTCTGGTTCTAATCTACAGAAAGAATTTCATTTCCTGCATCACCACACATATGCTCTGTAACTAAAGTGGGACAGGTAAAATACAAAGAGTGAACTGGATAAGGGATGGAAATTGGAAATATGGGTCAAGCTAAACTACAAAGCAACAAATACCATAAAGGAAGAGTGCAATGCAAGAGATTACTTTGGCTTGGAAGAAGAATGATAAAAGAAAATACAAAAAACAAGAAACAGAGAAAAGATTCCACTTGAACTAATCTTTAAATTAATCTTAAAAGATCGTTTGACAAGCAAGATGAAACAAGCGGAGACTGAGAGAAATCCTAAGGGAAATGCCTGTATACTCATGAGAATACAGGATGTGCACAAAAAGTTGTCTGTCAGTAGTTCACTTTGGCTAAAGTAAAGAGCACGTGAAAAAGCTGCACAATAAATGATCATGGATAGAAAGGCAGAATATGGCCAGACTGTACAAGATCATGAATGTCAAACTAAGCAGCCCAAACCGTATTTGGAAGATTATGACAGCAGTTCTCAGAGCATGGTCCCTGGACCAGCAGTATCAGCATTGCCTGGGAATCTGTTAGAAACACAAATTCTTGGGTCTCATCCCAGACCTACGGAATCAGAAACTGTGAGGGTGGGCCCAGCCATCTGTGTTTTAACAAGTCCTCCTGGCAATTTTAATGAAAACTAAAATTTGAGACCACTAGACTATGGGGCTCTAATATAAATTTCTGAGTAGGGCAGAGAATAACAAAATATTATGTTCTAAAATGTTTTAACCAAGTAATAATGTCAAAACGGATTTACAAAAAGGAAAAGATAAGCAATGGCAAGAACAGTTAGAAAACAAATAATAATAATAAAACTCAACTCAGAGAGGCAGACAAAGCAGCAAAGATGACGCTGGAGCACTGAGCCTGAGTTGTAGGTAAAATAGTGGTATCACTAATAAAAACACCACCACACTTAAAGAGAAATAAGAATCAGTGTTTTTAAGGAAGGCAGTGATTGGTCCAGCATGAGACTTTCTAAAAAGAAAACCACAGAGAGAAAGCAATGTATTTCATTAGCACTTAGGACATTGAGTTGGAGATCTGCACAAGCCAAACATGAGAATGGAATTGTGGACAGAAGAAAGAACTATTTACAGAATATTTCAGGCCAGAATATTTACAGAAGTGATCATTAAAACCATGGGCCTGAATAAAGTGACCTAGGAAGTGAAAGAAAGAGGCCTAAAGACAAAAATCTTACCAAATACATACACTTACGGTGGAGGAAAAGTAAAAACAACTAAGAAATCAGAAAAGTAGGCAAGAGCAGGAAGAAGGAAAACCAAGCAGCTTCTTTTCAGTCCTATCCTCAACAACATTAAGACTCCAGTCAGACCGCATGATTCGCTACTGAGTAAATTAGCACTCGAGGGGCTTTAGTACTTTTTCCCTGTCCTGCCCCTACATCATGGCACGTGCTTCCCATCATCTAAACCCGTGAAAACTATTCCCATTTCACAAAGTCCATCTTAACGACCCTAGGTAGAGCTTTGTTTGATGCTCCCCAAACAGATGTGCATCACAAGAACACGCCACGATTCATGTGTATTACTAGGATATCGTTTGCCATGACATGCCTTGTAGTATATACATATATGACATTATATACCCTACTAGACAGTAAACTCATGGGGCCTATGTTCAGTTTTTCAATCTGTCCCATATTTAGTACAGTGCTAAATATATAAACAAGAACTTCAAAACCTTACATGTGTTTTGTTTTTAACGAAGTCATCAACAATGCCCTTAGGCCTATTTCCCAAGTCCTTCAGGGGGTCAAAGAAAAGAAAACAAAGGGGAAATGAGAACAAAACAAAACCACACATAAAATTTTCAAACATCCCCAATGAACACTTAAAAGAAATTTTAGGTACGGGTATGATATTAAAAAATAACAAAGGTGATTTAGCAAGGACTGACAATTAAAGTAAAAGGCTCTTAAATACTATCAATTGTTTGTAACATTTTTAGGATCCAGACAAAATATTCTTTAGTTTTAAAATGTTATATTTATCTGATTCAGCCCTTTAGATCCAGTGAGGTGGTACAAAGCATGTCATCAATACTTGGTAGTACCAATGCTAAGTCAAGAACAGTATCAGGCCAGACCCAGAAAGGCCAAGATAGAAAATCTAATACTGATTTAATAAGCAGGGGAAAGAGGCAAGGTGAATCCTCCAGCCAAGCTCAAGATAAGACTCAAGATAACACTTGGTAGAGTCCTTACAACGGACCTTGTGAAATGGGAATAGTTTTCACAGGTTTAGATGATAGGAAGCATATGCCAAGATGTAGGGGCAGGCCAGGGAAAAAGTAGTAAAGCAAGCCCCTAGAGTGATAATTTACTCAATATGGTAAGATTCAAACCAAAATACAGGGAACAAGCAGGGTATGAGGTCCTAGTAAATGAACTAAATACCCAGAAGTTTCCAATATTAACATTAACAGACCATCCAATATTAACAGAAACCCAGTTCAAGAATGTATGCAGACAGCCTCCTTTAGCTTCCATGGCTCAAAACTGAATACAAGTTAAAAATTAAAAAATTTTTTTAAAAAACTGGAAATTATGCCTAAACACGTCATGAAGAATGAACAGTAGTTGGGACAGGTGGACTCTAATCCTAGCGCTCTTCAGGTACACTATGTAACCTAAATAACTTAATCTCTCTAAGCCTCTGTCTCCTTATCTATAAGAGAGATAACACTTCTGTCCATCTCAAAAAAGTACTGCTGAAGATAACGTGAGACAGCATAAATGTGAGGTTACCTGAGGATAAGAACTATTTACCTTACACCTCCCTGATATAGCTTAGCACTTTACCTTACGACAACCCAAACAGCTTTCTAGAGCAGAACTGTCTCCTGAGACTATGTGATCAGTGACTGCAGCAGTCAGTCCTTGGGGAACTTCCTGCAGGCTAAATGCTGGATACATAGGAAAACTTAGACTATTACATAAAATTCTTCAGATATGAAAACTTGGTTACCTTTGTTTTTGTGGTAAAAACACAAAAGATCTACTCTCCTAGCAAATTTCAGGTATATAATACAGTATTATTAACTACAGTAACTAGCTACACATTAGATCCCCAGAGCTTATCATCTTATAACTGAAAGTTTGTACCCTTTGACATGTGAGGTGATGAGACTGCAATAATAATCATTTCACGATGTATAAAGATATCAAAACACCACATCATACACCTTGAATATATACAATCTTTATTTGTCAAATATGCCTCAATAAAGCTGGAGACTTTTTTTTTTTTTAAAGAAAGAAAGAAAATTTGGGAAAACCAAGAAATATACTACTAAAAAAAAAATTCTAAAAGTCAACATTATTTTAATATAAGAAAAGGTTTGGCTGGGCGCGGTGGCTCACGCCTGTAATCCCAGCACTTTGGGAGGCCGAGGCAGGCGAATCACGAGGTCAGGAGATTGAGACCATCCTGGCTAACACAGTGAAACCCTGTCTCTACTAAAAATACAAAAAATTAGCCGGGCATAGTGGTGTGCGCCTGTAGTCCCAGCTACTCAGGAGGCTGAGGCAGGAGAATGGCATGAACCCAGGAGGCAGACCTTGCAGTGAGCCGAGATCGCGCCACCACAGTCCAGCCTGGGCAACAGAGCAAGACTCCGTCTCAAAAACAAANAAAAAATTAGCCGGGCATAGTGGTGTGCGCCTGTAGTCCCAGCTACTCAGGAGGCTGAGGCAGGAGAATGGCATGAACCCAGGAGGCAGACCTTGCAGTGAGCCGAGATCGCGCCACCACAGTCCAGCCTGGGCAACAGAGCAAGACTCCATCTCAAAAAAAAAAAAAAAAAAAAGTTTACACTATTTATTTCTAGAGAATAAAAAGACAAAAAAAAATCACTTACCTGCAAAAAAGAAAAAGGAATGGAAAGTTGCTGAGTCTTTCTGTCATGTTAGTAGAAAACAAGCTGTACAATACAAAAAGACTCAGACTGATAAACCAAACTGAGGTAGAGCCAGGGTTTTTAGCAGTAGCACAAATCTTGGCACAAAACTTAGATCAATTTAATAACAACTTAGTGAGGGAGCAAGACAAAGATAAAGGTAAGTACAACTGAAGCGGGCTGATAAGCCACATGGCGAAGGTAATTATATGGCCCGTCTGCTTAGGACAGTCCTCGTTTACACCCTTTGGATGTAATTATTAATAACACTCTCTTTCACTCAGAAGAAAATGACAGTTTGGATAATAAATTATATGGCCATCCTATCTATAATAACAACAATACAAGACTAATAATGTTAATGTTACAGTAAAGGCACAATTCATTTGTGAAATGGGAATAAATAGGTCTGTACTCAGCAAACATCTTAAGGTGAGATACTATGTAAAGTATCCTAAACTCGCAAAAAATATATTAAATCAACGCAATGCCATGCTGTGATGCTGAAAACGCTGAGAAGGAGTGGGGAGACAGCAGGACTGGCAGTACCATCAGGCTGGAATTGAAAAAGAGAAGTGCAGACACACTGTCCTGTCATAATTCACACTCCTACTCCCACTGCTCTGCCCCCTTCCGGTCTGTAGCAATGTTTAATAGGAAACTCTTGTTGAGGTAAACTAAAAATTAGTGAAACAGAAATGAGAAATAATTTTTAATAAAAAATACATAATTACCATATGGTCTGACTAATGAAAGCAAAAAGAATTTGGGAAAGGGGCTAAAAGAGTCACTAGTTGAAGCAGGGGTTGTGGCAACTCCCAGTAAAACGCAAAAGGCACCAGGCACAGTGGCTTATGCCTGTAATTCTAATACTATAAGAGGTTGAGGCGGGTGAATTGCTTGAGCCCAGAAGTTCCAGACCAGCCTGGGCAACACGCTGAAACCCCATCTCTACAAAAAATACAAAACTTAGCCAGGCATGGTGGCTCATGACTGTAGTCCCAGCTACTTGGAAGGCTGAGGTGGGAGGATGCCTGGAGCCCAGGAGGTCAAGGCTGTGGTGAGTCATGTTCACGCCACTGCACTCCAGCCTGGGTAACAGAGCGAGACCCTGTCTCAAACAAAAAAGACAAAAGGCACTGGGTTGAATGTTTCGATACTCCATGATACTATAAAACGATTTCAGAAGTTTTTGGCTCTTCATACACAGATCATATACTACAGTCAGTTATTCTCAGTTTATAAGTAGGTTACATTTAAGAGTATTCATCCACTATGTGAAGCATATCTTTCCACAGAAACTATGTTATTGTGTTTAACTTCCTAGTTCACCACAAAATCCTATTTAATCTGTACATAACTGAACCATATACAACCAACGGTGTTTCTCAAATGTCCTATGACTAAGATAGCTTCAAGAAGAGGGAACCCCCTATAATAAATCAGAACTCAAGCAGAGAGATTACATAGTCTGGATGGTAAGAAATAGTAGGGTAAGAGCAAGTTCTTTGGTTTCTATTGTGGTTGCTTTGAGGGACAAGCAGATACATGACTAGAAACGCTCTGGGAGAATCAGCTCTTATCAAATGTCATAAACGAAAAGATAACTCAACAGCAGTTGGTAAATGAACTGGAAAAGCAAGAGACAGAGAAGAAACTCCAGTAAATAGTTACTGTAATTGTCAGGGCATAAGGCCAAAGGTACTTAACTAAATAAATGCTGGGACCAGGTAGAAATTTCACAATTTAAGTAAGAAATATTCTAAGTATAATATAAAATCATGAGACATTTTCTTAAGATCTGTCTCAATAACTTGCACAATGATTTTTTTTTTTTTTTTTTTTTTTTTTTGCGACGGAGTCTCGCTCTGTCGCTCAGGCTGGAGTGCAGTGGCCGTATCTCAGCTCACTGCAAGCTCCGCCTCCCGGGTTTACGCCATTCTCCTGCCTCAGCCTCCCGAGTAGCTGGGACTACAGGCACCCGCCATCTCGCCCGGCTAATTTTTTGTATTTTTTCAGTAGAGACGGGGTTTCACCGTGTTAGCCAGGATGGTCTCGATCTCCTGACAGAACTATCTTACTTTAAAAAGCAAAAGATCCTCCTCCACATAAAAAAGACAAATACAACGCTGCTTGTCAATGACTTCCTGTAAAACATACAAAGAAATTTTTAAGGTGGAACTTGGCAAAAGTCAAGTCACAAAATACAGGAGCTGAAAACAAGGTATCTTGCAAGAGCATCACAGTAGTATTTATATTTAAAAATACTGTGCCTGAGATTATAAAAAAAAAAACTGCAAAAGTATGATGCAAAACAACTGTAAGATTTATCAAGGTACAAAGAATAAGTCATGAACCATATGTTCAAAGACCTAATCACAAAAAAATAAGATTTGTTACTGTGTACTCATAAAAAGTCAAGATAAAGAGCTTACTATCAGTGTCCTGAAGGTCTAGTGGTTCTCAAACCTCATCAGAATCACCCAGAGGACTTGTTAAAACGGATTGCTAGGTCCCATCCCCAAGCTGCTGATTCAGTAGGGTTTGCGTGGAGCTCCAGAATTTGCATTTCTCACAAGTTTTCATGTTAAGTTAATACTGCTTGTCAAGGGAGCATCAACTTGTTTATTCCTTAGAGCAATTTCTTGGAAATACATCAACTCCCTTTTCATCTACTTCTTTCCCTCCTTTCTCACTCTGTAAGCTAAATGAAAAGTATTAAGGTGGCCCTAACCTTTTTCTATTTAATATCTTGCTTCTAAAAGATGTATAGAGTGCCTATCTCATTTTGAATAATTTAAACTATAATTACATATAGGTAAACAAAGAAGAGGTAACCAAAATGACAAACAAGTGTGTAATGCTCAGCACGCTTTGGTGAGCTGTTGAATATCAAAATACCGTATACATACCCTACAAGATGACTTCCAGCTACATCCAAGAATCTTTCTTCCAGAATCCTAATAGTGTCCAAAATCATTACTTCCTGGGTCTCTTCAGATCAACAGATATCCACACTCCAGATATAAATTACATTTTAAAACAGAATTTGCAGTTGAAATATAAAGCCATAGTGGCAAATTTATAAGATATATATTTTTTTTAAGTTTAATTATGTCTTCCCTTATCAAAAATGATTATCTACATTTTCTGCCTCACTCATTCTCGGCTTTTTTTTCCTAAACTAGTATAAATAAGTGAACTTTGTTCTGTTTTTTTTGGAGATGGAGTTTCGCTCTTGTTGCCCAAACTGGAGTGCAATGGCACAATCTCGGCTCACCACAACCTCCACCTCCCGGGTTCAAGAGATTCTTCTGCCTCAGCCTCCTGAATAGCTGGGATTGCAGGCACGCGCCAATATGCCCATCTAATTGCAGGCATGTGCCACCATGCCCATCTAATTTGGTATTTTGTGTAGAGACGAGGTTTCTCCATGTTGGTCAGGCCACTCTCGAACTCCCGACCTCAGGTGATCCACCCACCTTGGCCTCCCAAAGTGCTGGGACTGCAGGCATGAGCCACCGCGCCTGGCCTTGTTCTATTCTTATATTACCACTTCTTACAGGCATCACAAGTATCAGAGCTAATTTTAATCATAAAATGCACAGTGGACATCATTAAAAGATCAGTAACTAATGTGCTATATGATGAAGAAACCTGCAAAGAGTGACCATGAAAATTAGAGAAGAATAAATATTAACATTAGCAAGTGTCTCTAGAATTTGCTTTCTTGAGAAATTCTCACAATTGTCTGTTCTTACGAAAATGGAATGAAATCTGTGTGACTTATAACATGACATTGCTTTACAATTCATTAGTGCAACGGTCTCCAAATTTAGGTTGCCCACACCCAAAAAGGATGTATAATCTAATCCACTTGAGATTTCGAGAAAATATTAGAATTTACATTTACATTCAATTTTATCTCATTTTTTTAATTTATATTTTTGTGGGTATTTTTTTACTTTTTCTTTTTTTGAGATAGTCTCGCTCTGTTGCCCAGGCCGGAGTCCAGGTGCATGATCTTGGCTCACTGCAAACTCCACCTCCTGGGTTCAAGCAATTCTTCTGCCTCAGCCTCCCAAGTAGCTGGGATGACAGGCGCGTGCCACCACGCCCGGCTAATTTTTGTATTTTTAGTAGAGATGGGGTTTCACTAAGTTGGCCAGTGTGGTCTCAAACGCCTGTTTTCAAGTGATCCTCTCCCCTCAGCCTCCCAAAGTACTGGGATTACAGGCGTGAGTCAACGCACCCAGCCATATTTTTGCGGGTATTTTAAAAACATGTAACATTAGTACAAGAGTTTGAATGTGTTCATATATAATATGTAATATATATGTATCTATACACACTAATTACATACAGCTATTTATTTTAAAACTGTATCAGGAAGCACATATTCAAAAACTTTTTTTCTTTTTTTTTTGAGATGAGGTCTCGTTATACTGCCCAAACTAGTCTCAAACTCCTTAGCTCAAGTGATCTTCCTACCTTAGCCTCCTAAGGTGACTGACATTGCAAGTGTATGCTACCCACCTCTGCAAAACCTGAAGCATATAATAAAAAGAGTCTGGAAAAATATGATGATGATAATATAAAAACAGTTTGGAAAAATGTAACAGTAGAGCCACTTTTGACCTACAGAAAGTCATTTTCTTTTTTGCTGCTATCAGAAATGCTAACTGATTCAACAATGCCATTTGAAGGATTGTATTTGAACCACAGGTTTCTCCACATTTGCATCAAATCTACTAGGCATCCTTCACCTTTTCCTCAACTTGTAAATCTGTTCAGCAGAAGACTCACTTCTATACCTAAAATCCATAATTTTCTTCATCATAGAATAACTTTTCCATTAACTTTCCCACTTCCCCTTAATATTTATTTACCTTTAAGTAAGATAAAATGTTTTCATAAGAACAGATATGAAAAAATGAAGAATTCCAGACACTAACTTTTTTGTTTTTGAGTTCTCAATAGCAGTTCTGCAGGCTAGAAGTGCTGGCCTATGACTTGTGTGCCCTCTGCAATAAGCGCTAATACATCCGGGGGTACAAAGACCTCTTACCTCAGATTCACTCTCCCACCAGCTCTTTTATGTTTTCCATTGTTGCCTTACTTTCTTGATATCCACAGATCACATCAGCATTAATCTGATGCTTTCTCATGTCTTTTCTCACTTCTAGTCTCTTATGTACACATTGATTCTTTATTACTTCTCAGTTCTTTGAGGACAAGTCATCATGCGTTTTTTCCATTAAATGACCAGATGCCTTTGTTTATTTTTGCAAAGCCAACATCTAGCACACTGTCTGGCAGACAACAGGTGATCAATAAAAGATTGCTGAACCGAGTTTGTTTCTTCAGCTCTTAATTATTTTTCTGTTGTTGACAAGTACTAAGCAGTTGCTGCTGTTGCTGCTTAGCTCCAGAGAGTGCTCCTAACCTATGATCACCATGGGCTCTCCATTGTCACTTACAGGCCCAGGCCATTCCAAAAGTTTGATTTCCCAATATTCATTCATTAAACAAACATTTATTAGATGCTTATTAAGTACTCTTTAGACATTTATAGCCAAGATATACTGCCATGAAAAATTTAATAAATGCAAAACAAAAGCAATAAATTTAACAAACGATGTTCAATTTATCATTTGCTAAAATGACTTTATCTTTGATCAGATGCTAAAGTAAGTTTAGTGTCAGTACTGAGTTATGTTAAAGTCACTAAAAAATCTATGTGGTGTTATTTTGGTAGCAATTATCAATTTTCAGGAAAAACATTCAATTAAACAAAAACTGATTGACCACTTACATTATGCCAAACTTAAAGAGATAGTTTGTACTACAAAAGTTCCTTGTCAAACAGACGTAAGATTTACCATCCTTTTGAAGATTAATAATCTACATTAACACAGAGAAACAACACTAGAAATCAGGAACATGGGTTCTGGAGTCTGCCTGGCTTCAAAACCCCAACTCTATCATTCACAAGCTGCTGACTATGGGCATATTGCCTAACCTACCAAACTGTTTCCTCATCTGCATATAAGATAATAAGAGTAGATTCTTAGCTAATAGGGTTATTATAAGGAGTCCATACCATTTTAAATACAAAAGTGCTTATACTATGGTACAACCAGTAAATGCTCAATAAATGTTATTTTAGTATATAAATTTATAAATTAAGAAGTCCTACAAAACTAATCCAGTATTTCCCAATTTTGACCATGTAATCCATTTTCCTACAAAACACCCATTAACATTCTCTGCTACTTTAATTGTGTGCTGATTGTCATTATTTTCCAGAAAGAAAGTCTCTATTTTTATGGTATCAAGTTATATTAACTAAACAAATCATGAAATTATGAAAATTTCAGTATAGAGGAAAGTACCTCAGTAACTGGAAGTTAACAGACAGCAAGACTTCTCTAGCACCTACCTACACCCTTCCCTTACCTTTGCCCTGCTTGTTCTTTCAGAAGAATGTCAAGTGATCCTTCAGTGAAACAAATTACACTGGTACATTTGTGCATGTAATTAGAGTCACCATTCACTGCAAAGCTCTACTCAATAGATAACTTTTAATCAGGCTTTAAAATTCTACACATATCCTATTACAAAGATGAACACAATGGGTTTTATTGTGGGACACTTCCAAAACAAAGCCTTTTAAAGGAAATTTTGTAACTTTACTGCTTTTACACTCTATATTTCTATGGCTTGAGAATCTCCCATCAAATATTTCTAGTTAGCAAATTATCAAAACAAACTGTGGTAAGCAGTCTCTGAAACGGCTCCCAATGATCCCCACATCCTTGTATTTGTCTCTCCATGCGGGTTGGCTGGACCTAGTAACTCACTTCTCATGAGTAGAATACAGCAAAAGTGATGGGACGTCACTTCCAGCATTAGTCATAAAAAGATTATAACTTCCACATTACTGCCCCTTCTCTGTCTCTCAGAGCTCCCTCTCACTCTGAGCGAGTGAGACAATGGGCTGAGGGAACCCCATTGTCATGTTATAAGCTGCCTACAGAGAGACCTATATGGCAGAAAACTGGTATCTCCAACAGCCATTGAGGACCTGTGAGACTAACAGCTACACGAGCAGGTTTTTAAGTGGATCCTCTCCTAATCAGGCCTTGAGATGACACAACCCCAGCTGATATCTTAATTGCAGCCCAGTGAGAGACCCAGAGCCAGAAGACCCACCTAAGCTGCACTAAGATTTCTGACCCACAGAAACCATGAAATGAGAAATGTGTGTTGCTTTAAGCCACTAAGTTTTGGGGTCATTTGTTACACAGCAATAAACTAATACACAAGTTAAAAGTTAACCTTAGAAAACTTCAGCAAAAAATAGATGTATTTAATCTTTCGGACACAATACCCCACATAATTCAAAACACACTGTTCGATTTTAAAATGCATTGCCTTCTTTTTTGTCTAATCCTAATTTTGCCTGTTTTCTTAAGTGACTCTCCACAGATACATGTGTTGTTAACTAAGCTTTCCAAGAGGTATAAAAATTACGGCAAAGGTATTGTGAAGGGCGTATACCTAACATAAGGAATACTGAGATACTAGGTACAATGGACTTCTCAGATAAGTAGGTCTTAAAGTTGATTTTGTTTTATATATGTATATCAAACAAACTGATAAGGAAAAAAACCTCTAAAACTACCTATTCCAGGTGGTAAAATGAAAAAGAACAAATAAAAGAAAGAAAACTAGAAAAGGAATGAAAAAAATGTTCATTCAAAGAAGAAGAGGGAAAAGTAAGAACAGAAAACAAAAATCATACACACTAGAATCTATGATAAAACTTTTCAGTCACAAAATAAGCAATAACAATGTGAACTCCACTGCTGTGCTCCGGCATCAAAACCATTAATTTCTCTTATTTAAATTATTTGTTGATCAAATACCTAAACTTTCCAAAATTTCACTAAAATTGACAGAACGTGCAACCTTGAATGCAATCAACAATTCAGTCTTAACAGGTCACAGATTCTGCATACATTGACATCTAACCTTTTTTATGGTGATCCAGAAGACGATGACCTAGAGAGCAAAAGTTTTATATCCTATTCCTGATCTGAAACACCCCAAGTACTCCAAATTCAGTTTTAACATAGCCCTGGAAAGTTATCAGACATTTATTCTCTTACTTGTCCAAGTACTGTACACATGATACCCTTTAAGTGTTACCCTCACTTTGCCTGCCACCCTATAGAACATTACAGCCCCCATCATCTCTAACTGATAATGATCCCCCGCCACTGCTTACTTATTTTGCTTTGTCTCCTTCCCACAAGCCCTACCAGAATGTTTACTTAAAGGCACAGATTTTGTCTATCTTGTTCCTGATCTATTCCAAGCAACTATCTGAGTATCTGGTATAAAATAGGCCATCAGATATTAGCTCAATATTAAATAAATTATAGAAATAAACAATCTCTCATATGGCCAAAATGCAAAACAGAGGGTACTAAAGAGAAAAAAAAATGTTTTAACCAGAATTTTCAAATGCTAAATACTTTTTTGAATTTTTTTTTTTTTAGAAAAGCAACATTTCAAAACAAAACAATCACAAGAAATTAAGTACTTTAAAATTTGGGCTAAAATCACAAGAAATTAAGTACTTTAAAATTTGGGCTAAGGTCTCCTATTAAACTTACAAAGTTTCCTAGTGAAGGCCAGTAAAGGTCCATAAAAGAATTATTGTTTATTTCTTTCAAAAAGACACTTTAACAAGAAATACAAATCAAAATGCATCTATATTGAACTGAAGGACTATAGTCCAAGAACTGCAGAATTAATAATTCATCCTTTAAAGCATACAAACACATCACACAGAGTCTAGATCAGTGCTAATAGAAATAAAATGTGAGCTACATACATAATTTTGTTTTCTAGAAGTTACACTGAGTAAAAACAAAGAAAGTAAATTTTAATATCATATTTCATGTAACCCAATATGTCTCAAATATCTCCAATGGGTAATCAATATTTTCAAATTCAATATTTAATATTATTCTTCTCATATAAGCCTTCAAAATTTCAGGTGTGTTTTATACTTTATAGCACACCTCAACTTCGAATGCTGAATAGCCAAATATGGCTAGTGGCTACCACACTGGACAGTGGATTTCCACATTCTTTTAGGTAATAGTAAAATATAAAGGCATGTTGTGTTTGCATTTAAACAGTAAGAGAAATACAGAAAGATATCTTCTCTTTTTAAATATTAAAATTCACCTCTCATATCA
Source organism: Rhinopithecus bieti (assembly GCF_001698545.2). Classification (NCBI taxonomy): domain Eukaryota; kingdom Metazoa; phylum Chordata; class Mammalia; order Primates; family Cercopithecidae; genus Rhinopithecus; species Rhinopithecus bieti. The sequence goes on along the minus strand of NW_016803705.1, from coordinate 1,213,317 downwards.
AAGAATTCTAAGCTCTACTTTTAAACCTAAGTTTTACTTAGTTCTGACTTTTATTACAACATGCCAAAAACTCCACTGAAATTTAAAAGACTCAATAAGACTTCCACTGAAATATAAATTACACAGCCATGTATGCTTAATTTGTTTTGCAGAGTGGTAATAACACTTTGCACACGTGCATTTAACATCTGATAAAGGCTGGTGCATGCCTGTAATCCAAGCACTTTGGGAGGCCAAGGCAGGAAGATTGCTTGAGACCAGGCTTTTGAAACCAGCCTGAGCCACACAGCAAGATTCTCATCTCTACAAAAGTAAAAAAAAAAAAATTAAAAATTAAAGAAGTATATCTGATGAGGTAAAAAAGATTAAAATAACTTGTAATTCTAAGAATTATAATGCAATCAATTACAAATAGGCTGTGAAATATCTGCAAAAGCTTCCTTGATACCTTCTCTGTGTATATATTATGCACAATTTTAACTGCTCTTTCCTTTGAAGGTATTTTAATGATTCAGGAAATGTGGATTTCTGCTATTTTCATATTTAAATATTTTTGTAATTGTGGTGTGTTATAATTTGAATGTTTTTCCCCTCCAAAACTCATATTGAAATTTGCCATTGTGGCAGTGTTAGGAAGTAACAGGTAATAGGGAGGTTTTGGGAGGTAATAGGGCCATAAGGGCTCAACCCTCAGGAGAGGAATTAATGCCCTTATAAAAGGGCAAGGTAGACACCTTTTGCCTCTTGGCCCTTCTGCTTCCACACCGTAAAGAGAAAACAGTCTTCCCTCCAGGGAAGGCAGCATTCAAGGAGTCATCTTGAAATCAGAATCACCAAACCTGCCAGCACCTTGATGTTGGACTTCCCAACTTCCGCAACTGTGAGTCAATACATCTCTGTTCACTATAAATTACCCAATCTATAGTACCCTGCTATAGCAGCACCAAATATATTAATATATAATTTATTTACCTATTTATCATAGATTTTATAATTACATAATATATATTTATGTAATATTTTATTATATTAATAATATGTTAATATACAATGTATATAATGAGAAACATATTTGGTCTTTGTCCTAGGTTCCAGGCACAGAGATCCTAAAACCCTGGAAATTTCCTGACAGGTGAGTCTTTTGTTATTCACTACTGCCCCTATCCACCAACCTGAGTTTATGCTAACAAAGTGATTTAGGATGGGGCCCTAAATAGCTTCAGGTTAAAGCTGGTTACTAGAAAGACCAAGTAATTAGAGGGTTGTAACTTTAAGTCCCACCCACTGACCGTCAGGAAAACAGAGCTCTACAAAAACTCTGTTACAAGATTCAGGATTCTAAGAGCTTCCAGGCTGGTGAGCATATTAAGGTGTTGGGAGGGTAGAATGAAGACATGGAAGCTCTGAGCGCACAGCCCCCATACCCTGTCCTATGCATTTCTTCTATTCGGATGTTCCTGAGTTGTATACTTTATAATAAACCAGTAAAGTGTTTTCCTGAGTTCTGTGAGCCATTTTAGCAAGTCATTGAAACTGAAGAGGCTCAGTTTTTGGGTTAAAACCTAAAACTGCACAGAGTATTCATCTACTTAACACTGTATACTCTCAGAGTTGACATGGAATTTGTTTGACAAAGCTAATCCTGTCATATTGTAAATGACTAAGAAAATGTACAAAATAATTTGAGAAAATCTCTTTGGCTTAGAGAATTACCTCTATAAATAAAGGTAATTTATAAATAAAGGTAATTTACCTCTATAAATTACCTCTATTTTATAAAAATATAAAGAGAGAAAATGAGTGATGATAATGATGTTGAGAGAATGAATTATCCACTCAATATAATAAAACGGCCCACAATAAATGACAACTAGTTTACGTTGTTTTCCAGTAACGGTAAAACTCTTAATAATCCATCAATTTTATCTCACTCACTCTTCCTTATGTCCAACAGACTATATACTTCAAATACTTTTTAAGTTGGAAGCTATGTAAGACAGAATTATATAGTCTGTGGTTCTAGAAACAAATAAATTGGTCTACTTTGAACCAAAAGTAATGATTTTGGTATCACTGGTACTGACTAAGCTCTAATCAGAATGATTTTAATCACAATAAATAGCAGAAATCAACTGATGTAGAGACATTAAATATAAGATTGAAGATTTAATATCTGATCTAATAAGCAATTAGAAATCACTATGTTTCTTAGCTATCATGCTCTCAAAGTGATAATCATGACGGATTAGAAAGGAGAAACTTAGAGACAGTAATCTAGACACAAGAAAATAAATAGCTAGATTAGAACAGAACAAGCAAATAACTAGAATAGATAAGAGGTGGGGGGAAAGGAAGAAAAAGGAACATATTTTAAGAACACAAGAGCTTAATTTACAACAGGGGTTGGCAAACTACAGCATGCAGGCCAAATATGGCTGCCTGTTTTTGCAAATAAAGTTTTACTGGAAAACAGCCATGCCCATTAGTTCTTACACTGTCTATGGCTGCTTCACACTATAATGGTAGGGCTGAATAGTTACAACAGCAACTACATGGCCCACTAAAGCTAAATAATTTGCCACCTGGCCTATATTCGTTTCCATTCATTATGGGACTGCCATAATAAAGTACCATAAATTGGATGGCTTACAACAATAGAAATTTATTCTCTTACAGATTTGCAGGTTAGAAAGAAGTTCAAAATCAAAGTGTCCACAGAATCATGCCCTTTCAAAGGCTCTAGGGGAGAATCTGTTCCATGCCTTTCTCTTAGCTTTGGTGTCGGCAACAATCCTTAGCATTCCTTGATGTGCAGTTGTATAAAGCTAATCTCTGCCTCCGCTGTCACAGGGTCATTTTCTCGCCTGTTCTGTGACTCCACATGGTGTTCTCCTCTCTTAGCAGAACACCAGTCATACTGAATTAAGGGCCCACCCAACTCCGGTATGACTTTATCTTAACTACATCTGCAATGACCCTATTTCTAAATAAGATCACATTCTGAGGTGCTGGGGTTTAGGACTTCAACATATGTTTTTAGAGAACACATTTCAACCCATATTTTGGCCCTTTACAGAAAAAGTCTGCCAACATGTACTTTAGAAGAAGAATCGAGAAATAGGTCCAGAGGTGCAACTGAACAACGAGAGATTAAAATAGCAAAACTGGGATTTTGTTTTACACATACTAAGTTTAAAGCAACAGTAAGAGTCCTCTAAAAACATCAGGCAGAAACCAAAAGGTCAGGCATCTGGACTGGTTAGAGAGAGAGGAATCGGGGCAACCTGAAAATGGATGGTCATTCTCAGACAAACGTTTTGTATAGCAAGCCAAGAACTGATCTTTAGAGAATGTCTCCGTTAGATAACAATGTTACTAGAGACTGTTACTGTTACATCACGAGATAATAATGTAGAAAATAATGTAATTTAGTATTATATAATCTGAAAAAGAAGCAATTCAACAGCGACAAATCCAACAAAGGGACTGAAAAGGCCTGAAAAACGACCAGGGGATTTGGTTAGAACGAGACAACACTCAAAGAAGACAACTTTTAGGGAGAAACTAAGTCAGAAACCAGACCAGTAGGGGAAATGGGAATGCTGAAAAACTGAAGACAGTAGGCACAGTAAATTAGCACGTTGGTGGTCTCCAATGAATCACATTTCCTGGTTATCTACATCTTTGTAGAATCTTCTTCCACACAGACTCTGAGCTTAGCCAAATGACTTGTTTTGGCCAATATATTAGCAACCATTGGCAAGCAGAGGCATGATAAACACTTGCACATGGGAACCTGCCTTCTTAGACACTAGCTGCCATGCTGTAATAAAGTCTGGGCTAGGCTCCTGAATGATGAGAGGTAACATAGAAAGAGATTATGCAGAATAAGAGGCTGTCTTAGATACTCCAGCCCCAACAGAGCTCCCAAGAGAATGCAATTTCCATAGTGACCTCAGCCCATATCTAAGGGAAAAGAAAAACTGCCCAGCTGGGCCCAGTGATCCCACAGAATCAGGAGAAATAATAAACTGTTGTCATTTTAAGCCACTAAATTTGGAGTGGTTTGTAAAGCAACAATAGATAAAATACAGTCAGAATAGGATACATGTTTGAGAAATACAATAACATGAGACTGAAAATTTTTATAAAACTGGGTAGACTTATATCCAAATGGGGAGAAAAACAGAAAAATCATGTAAATGTTTATAAAGGGTAAAATTAACACATAAAAAGAAAAACTAAAGATGTTGAAGAAGAACGCAATGAGCCACATGAGGAAAGAGAAAATTGAAGACTAGAAACAGAAATGCAGTCATTCTGTTCTAAGACAATAGCAGGGAAAACATTTTTCCACCTACTTCATCACTTTCCTCTACTTCAATTCCACCATCTTTGTCATCATCCATTTGTTTATGTATTGTTTGAAGAGCTTCCAGACTAAATTTGTCTTCTTCTGTAAAGCATGGTGGACTCAGTGACATGCAAGGATCTGAAAGAGAACAAAGGGCAATTACTAACTTGCCATGCCAAAACAAAGGCTATAGTTAGAGAGTATAATTTAAAAGAAAACCAACAGAACTAAACTTCAGACTAAGTTAAACTAAGAGACTTCAAAACGTCTAGCAGAATATTCTTCACATCAAAAGTATAATATATGAACACAACTGACTAAAAATAAATAATCCAATTTAATTAACATTAGGCAACTACAACCAGGAGTTATGCCAGTACTAACTTCAGGTTATCTAAAATATCTACATCTTTAACCATTTCTTCTTATCCAACCTGAATATTTACTAATCATGATTTACTAATCATTCCCCCCACCAAAAAAAGATGTTCTCCCTCCATTAAAAAAACAAGAAACACTAAAAATCACAGAATACAAAGTGCTATTTTTGCACAATCCAGTTTAATCAAAATGAGTCCTAGAAAATATCACCAATAAAAAAGGAATGGAAATGTAGAATAGTCACATGACCCTTTTGTTTTCATTTTTCTATTTAAGATAATCTAAGAGTCTACCCATATAGCTTTTTTCAAAATACATATGTTCCTAGGTTCAACTACAACAACAACAAACAAATGAAAAGACTAACCAGATTTTAAAATCTTGTTCTTCCTGTTATCTTTAATATACACTTACTGGTCAACCCTTTCCCTATGGAGTATATGTGAATCCTCACATTCAGATTGTCAAAAATTAAGTTGGAAAGCATGAAACATTTTTCAATGGCTTAAAATCAGACTGCTAGAAATTACTTCCTGTGCATATAACTAGCAAACAACCTATATACAATGGGAAAGTATTGCCAAAGCTTCACTTACACCCAATCTGGCTGACTGGTGGACTGACAAAATTCTAGGAACTTACTTCTCTTCTACTAAGTCACTACAATAATATTCCTTTAAAATGTCATCAGAACCACATATATTTTCAGAAGTAGTACGGCCTTAAAGTTGAAAGTGGTTAGCGTAAGAGAGGGGTTAGCCATAGCTTAGTTATCTCATCAATAGTTAGCCTATCATCTGGCCCTACTATTAATTACCTGTCATCAGTTAATTGTGGACAAATCACTTGTTTTTGTGTCTTAGTTGCCTCATCCCTAAAATAAGGGAAGTAGAGATGCTTACTAAGATCTGTTGTAGCTACAAGGGCCTAAGAATACCTAATTCTGTGCTTAGGGGGAAAAAAGCTGGGAGAAGAGAAGCCAATATTTGAGGCCCACAGATAATTTTATTTTCTAAGAAAAAAAAATTCAAACTGACATTACCTAACATGTTCCAATCACAGCTGAAAAAAATATTTTGGTGATTTAACATTTTTAATAGTTTTAATTCAAAATCTAATTTTAATTTATTTAGTCTTGGAAGGGAAGTAAACAGAAGAGAAAGGAAACTATAAAAGTAGGAAATGCAATTATAAGTTCTGTGTGATATATGAATATGTTTACATACAAATATTTAAAACGTCAGTTAAGATTTGCTAAAATTCAAGAACTTAGAGGCATAATGGTCAATTATGATCCCTAATTCACAAAACAATCAAGACCCTGATATGTCCATAAATTTGAATTTAATTGCAATTATTTAAAAGATGCAAAATAGAAGATAAGATCTCAGGTACCAAAACGACATATAGTGTAAAGATCTGTATATAATATGTAATTGCCTCCAGCAGAACTATTTTTTACACATAGTTTAATCTGCTAAAAAAAAAAAAACAGTGAAGGTGTTCACTGCAACTGGTATATAAGGAAAGTGCCAGCATCTCTTACTCTGATTAAACAGGTTTCTGTTGTGAAAGTCTCTAACAGGAGTCAACAGTGAGGACTGTATAACCATAGGAAGCTTTAAGAGAAATTAGGAGCAACATGATTTGAAAAAGTCATATGAAAATAAAATTGGTAATTATTTACTCAGATAGGCATATTTCATAAACACTAGCTAATCTACTAAAATACCCTCTCAAGTCTACTTCAAGATGTTAATACTTCTCCATGAAGTCTTTCATAAACACTATTTCCTAGTGATCACTTCCTTCTCTGCACTCCATTCAATCCACTCAACAACTATCTAATGAGCACCTACCACATGTCAGGCACCAGAAATAGCACGGTGAACACAACAGACAAAAATCTTCACAAAACGTATGTTTTACTGGGGACTATGAACCTAACAAGATAAATAAGTAAAAGGTATAGGCATGTTAGTAGTGATAAACAGTTAAGGAGAAAATGAAAAGCAGATATGAAATGTTAAAGGATTTGAAGTTTTCCATTATATCTTCATTTTCTAATCATTCTACCTAAGTCCTCACTTAATGCTGTACTTGATTAAGCTTTAATTGCCTTATGTGTCATTTTTGTCCATACAACTAAGATTATGAACAGGGCAGGGACCATGTTTCTCCACTTCTCACATAATACCCATTTTAGCTGAACATATTTTAAGCCTCTGATAAATTCTTACTTCATTTATTAACTAAATCACAAACTTCTAGGCTTCTATCCTGTGCAAGGCATTAGGAATTAAAGAGATAAGAGAGTATCCATACTCAAAAAAGCTCACAGTTTAGTGAGAAGGAAGACATGTAGACTACTACAATATATTATGTTAGGTAAAAGTTTTCTAGAGGTAAACTTGAAGAATTTTAAATCATCTGTAGTTGATGACCTTGAGAAGAGCGAACAGCACGCCTAGAAGCAGCATCATACATTCAGTGACATAAAAGAAAAAAAAAACATAAAACATTCAGAAAAATGTAAGTGGTTTAACATGTCTGTAGTACAGAGATACCAACATACAGAAAACAGAAGATCAGGTAGAGATGCTAAAAGGCCAGATCTCCAAAAGCTCTGTTTTTCATACTAGGATATTTGGATTTTTTTCCTAAAAATACTGAGAAGTTATTAATGGATTTCAAGTAGGGGAATAACACAATCAGATTCATTTAAAATCTGGTGACAAGGGAATGGGATGATGGCAATTCACCAGATCCCTCTGGTGACAATGGAATAGGATGGTGGCAAGACTGAGAGACACAGCTGACAGTCAGCCTGGCAGCACTCAACAGACCATGCCTCTAAGGAACAGAAACGGTAGATGATGAGACCACTCTAGGGTTTGGTGTTTTGCCAAGTTGGAGCAGCAGAGGAAAGACAGGAGTTGAAGTTATGGCAACAGTGATCCATATCTTCACATGAAATTTTATTTCCTTTAAAGTATGACTCAAGGCTATTACAAATCTAATTTAGAATAGCTGTGAATTCTGAACTCTATTACCTGTTCTAATGTCTCTTTTCATTTTTAGTTATTTACCTTCTAGGTTAATTCAGCACATGTGATCAGTTTAACTCAAATTAGCTGGCCTATATTTATTTTAAAATATTCAACTTGCCAAAAAAGGTTTGTGCCTAAAATTATAATGGTTTCAAAGGCAACTGCTACTAATATTGTTCCCCTTTGCTTATATTTTAGATACTTTAGCTACCCCAAATGCTCCAGTGGACATCAGGTACTCCATACTAATACATCTTCCTCATCTAAACAGAATTCACTCACTAATTTAAACATGATATGGAATGCCTATAATATGTCAGGCTCTGTGGTTGGTGCTGGGCACACAAGGCAACAACTAAGACAAATGTTCTCCCCTCAGTGCCCTCACCTTGTGTTAAATGCAACATGGTGTGATATAGCTTTTGAGTATTATATGCTAATATATTATATTGTTAACTGCAGCCCTTTGCGCTGAGGGAAAAGGAACCAGTTGCAACAGAATGAGACCTAACCCAAGTCAGTTATCAACACCATTATTAAATTCCACCTTGTTTTCCTGTAACTAGAGCCAAATGCTCAGTATGGTTCTACAGAAATAAAGTAAAATGAATCAAAGTTATTTCACCCATTAAGAAATATCTACTACAGGCTGGGCACAGTGGCTCACGCCTGTAATCCCAGCAATTTGGGAAGCTGAGGCAGGCGGATCACCTGAGATCAGGAGTTCGTGACCAGCCTGGACAACATGGCGAAACCCCGTCTCTACGAAAAATACAAAAACTAGCCGGGCATAGTGGCACGCTCCTGTAGTCCCAGCTACTTGGGAGGCTGAGGCAGGAGAATTGCTTGAACTTCGGAGGCAGAGGTTGCAGTCAGCCAAGATCATGCCACTGCACTCCATCCTTGGTAACAGAGTGAGACTCCGTCTCAAAAAATATATATAAATAAAAAATAAAAAAGGAAGAAAATTATCTACTACATTCTAGAAACCAATACTATTTTATCTTCATAATTTATTCCCTGCAACCCTGTATGGGGCAGATAATATCTCTATTTTCCAGATAAGGAAGTAAGACTCATGAGTAACTTGCTTAAGATCACACTACTAGGCAGGGCGCGGTGGCTCAAGCCTGTAATCCCAACACTTTGGGAGGCCGAGACGGGCGGATCACGAGGTCAGGAGATCGAGACCATCCTGGCTAACACAGTGAAACCCCGTCTCTACTAAAATACAAAACTAGCCGGGCGAGGTGGCGGGCGCCTGTAGTCCCAGCTACTCGGGAGGCTGAGGCAGGAAAATGGCGTAAACCTGGGAGGCGGAGCTTGCAGTGAGCTGAGATTCGGCCACTGCACTCCAGTGTGGGCAACAGAGCGAGACTCCGCCTCAAAAAAAAAAAAAAAATCACACTACTAGAAACAACAACTGGGATTCTAAGTATTCACAACTCCAAATCCATGTCCAAGTGTCAGTATAACGAACATAAATGGGTCAGTGTCACCAGCATCAGAGAATTAAGTATCGCTATCACAGATATTGCCAGGACTTGGCTGAAGAGCTGACTGCACCAAGAAGCATAAATGTGCCCCGTGGAAGCAGATCATGAGACACTTGTGGAATAATGCTCACAATCTAGAATACGTATCTATACGTCCTGCCTTGCTTTTCCTTTAGATAATCTATCTCCACTTCAATTCACACTCCCCTTGAACAAACCATTATATTAAGTATATTATATTGTATCATAACTTTTGTATCATAACATAAACTTAACTATTGTATCATAACATAAACTTGATTGAGAACATGCATTGTATTAATTTTTTATTATCAGTATCTACCACAGTGACATATTTGTTGAATGGTTTAAGTATATGTAAATATTAGAAGTCAAATGAATTAGCTTCTAAATACAATTCATTTATGTAGCAAATATCTAAATGGCAGAGTCTAGGGTACCTTTTGTGTACCCAGGCAAAAATAAATGAAATTAAAGACGGCAGATGCAATGACAGATATACAAATACACAATGGTGGCAAAACTAAGGGAATAGTCACGTCTACATGCACAGCAAGAAAGGCTTCAAAGAGAAAGTGACATTTACATTGATTCTTGAAAGATGTGCAAGTGTTCTCTAGGAAGACAGGTATAGGCAAGAGCATAAGTTAATGATTATTATATAACAAAAGTCATAGTGATAACTATCAATATGGAGCATCATGGTATTTATATTGAATAAAATATACATATATAAAAATTAAGTGTTATACATTTCACTTTCCCTACAAAGTAGGCATTATTCCCATCTAATTAGATAATTAACAGAAAAAGTATAAGCGAAGGCCAGATTATGGAGGGATCTACAGATTATCCTAAAGGAGAAAAAAACGTTAATAAATCATTCACTGAAAGCCCTAACTTGCAGTTTCCTCCACGTGCAAAGCTCTTTCTCCCAGATATATCCATGGTTGGTTAACTCCTTTCATTCCAACTTAAACGATCCTCCTCAGAGGCCATCTTATTTCCCTATCTAAGATAGCCTTCTCCTTCGCTCTTTCTACTTGTTTTTCTTAACAGCGCTTTACCACAGGACAGTATATGAGCTGATTCATTTGCTAACTAACTCTCCCACCATAATGCAACCATGAGATCACAGGCTTTGTTCTGATCATTCCTCTTTGCCCAGTGCCTACACCAGCATTGGCACACAGTAAGTGCTCAAAATACATTTGTTTACTAAATTACTTACCTAACTGGACTCTCAATATAAATATATCTGTTTACTAAATTACTTACCTAATTGGATTTCTAAAATGTTTGAAAGAAAAAAAACTTTTCAAGAAATAATTTGGCTGATTAGAAAAGCAGGATGGAGAAATTAACAAAACTCATCTTTTAACACTGAATTTAAACCTAAGTAGTTAGTAGAAATCTAATAACATTACTATTCTGCTTAAAACTATTCAGAACTCCCCAGACCTAAAGTAAATTCTATTCACTGTCAAATATTATTGTTTAAATACTTACTGAACAAAATATGCAACATATCATGCAAAAATAACCAAGGGGAAACTTTAAAATATTTAAGACAGTCAGTCCTTAAGGCTCTTATACTCTAGTAACAAAGTGAAAACTCCATGAAGTCAAAAATAAAACCTGTTTTATTGATTACTATACAATATTATAATGTATAGTTACTATATATAGTATAATCCTACATTACTATATATAATTACTACTGTTATACATCTTATATGTAAATTACTATTGTATGTTACCAAATCTAATACATAATTTGCCTGACTTTTACATGTAAGCAATTGCATTTTCAGTGACCTTATGAAACTGAATTTTGGTAATTGGAGAAAACGGGAAAACAAGAATAAACACAAACAGGAAATAAGATGAGCTCTGGAACCCACAATAATCACAGACTGGCTAGCAGGCTAGTTCTCAACTGAGAGTGGTAAGGCCTCCTCCCTGCTCACTCACCCACTGTCAGCTGCTACTGGTGGTCAATGGCGGGGGTGTTGTGGAGGGCAAGAACACTGAGTTAACTGCCATGCCCAAGCCTGACAAGTCCCACGCAACAAAGAACTGTCTTCTGTTATACCAACAGTACTCCCCAATGGAAAGAAGAAACACTGGCAAAAGACAGGTGGAGCAGCAATCAAAGGTGAATGTGTCAGTTTCATTTTTAATCTACAGCATATGTTTGCTACCAAAGAATGCCTATCACAACAGTCTAGGCAGGAAGTAATAAATATAAACTACAGAAATGATAGTGGGGATAGAAGGAAAAGATCATACTGAAGTGAGAACTAGATATGTTAAGAGAAAACAGACAAATACGACTGGCATTTCAGGCCTAAAAGTCATCCTAGATAAAACAAAGGTACATTTTTCACCTATCTGGCTGAGCCACACCAAACACAGAAATACAAATTGCATCAAATGCTATTCTCTTTGCCTTCACTAGAGGAACAAATATGCCATATTCTATACTTTGTCATCATAGTCGATATATGGGGGAAATACAGTTCAGAAATTTTAAAAAGTAAGAGCTTAAGAAAGAAATCAAGCTGAAAAAAGTGAAGTCTTCAGAGCTAGGTTCCCTCCTGAAATATTATTTAAGTCGGCAAATTTCACTCAGAAAAGAACAACTAAGAAGGGGAGCCAGGTGACTCAATCACAAACCAAGGACTGCAGCCTGCTAACAGTGTTTAACAGCACATGTTGCCAAGAACTTGGCTTACCAAGCTGGCAGCTATTTAATGAATCTCATGCTTAGGATTTTCTTAATTACTACCGGTAAGAGAACTTCTTAAATAAGTATTGTTTGTATTTAGTACTTCCACTAATCACTCATGCATTTATCAAATCAAATACTTCAGTGCTTCTAATATTCAATATGAGTATTTTCAGAGTAAATTCTCTAGAAAATTTTCAGGTGTCATTTTTCAATATACCAAAGACCTGATTCAAACTCAAAAGGAGAGTGAATAATGTCTTCCTTCTCTTCTGATACCCTCTCTAGGGCAAAGTCTATTTCATATTCCTAGTATTCCCTTATATTTCCAGTATCTAGCATACTACAAACACCTAGCACATAATAGGATTAATGGTTATTTCTCCAAAAAAAGTAATGCATAAATAACAAAAGTTGCTGCATATTTTTTAACAGAAAAATGAGTTTCAGCCTTTTATACATGTTACCTGTTACATGATGATAGGCATTCAAAAAATACTAACATTTATTGAGAGCATATATTACATGCCAGAACAACAAATGAGAAAGGGAAAGTTGTAACTGGATTAGGTATACTAAATGCTATACCAGGAATGCTATAAAAATGCAGGCAAAGGACTCTACATAATCTCTGATACCTATTCAAACTTCTGAAAAGTTCAACAATTAAAGGAGAAAGACCTTACCAACAGAAGGCTGAGAAACCATTGCAGATGTTCTATAATTATGGCTTAAGTACTATTCTGAACAGAAAATACAGACCTTTGGTGAAAACGCCTTCTGACTGATGGCTGCCTCTTAGAACTCTGATCTCTGTAATCACTCACTTTGCATAAAAAGTACCTGCTAATTTACCTGGACCCTAACAAAAACAGTTTCCCCTGATTGTTAGCTAAAAGTTCCCCTAAATAATTGCTAACTTCATCTATACCTTTCAAATGTTTTATTTCATTTATTTTATTTTAATTTATTTATTTATTTTGAAACAGTCTCGCTCTGTTACCCGGGCTGGAGTGCAGTGGCGCGATCCCGGCTCATTGCAACCTATACCTCCTGGGTTCAAGCGATTCTCCTGCCTCAGCCTCCTGAGTACCTGGGACTAGAGGCACCCACCACCACGCCCGGCTCATTTTTGTATTTTTAGTGAAGACGAGGTTTCACCATGTTGGTCAGGCTGGTCTCAAACTCCTGACCTCAGGTGATCGGCCCACCTCGGCCTCTCAAAGTGCTGGGATTACAGGCGAGAGCCACTGCACCCAGCCCCAAATGTTTTAAATAGACTATCATACAAAACTCAATTCCTTAGGTCCCTTCCCACTTTCCAGAGACATTTAAAAAGTTATCATATTCTGATTATTTCATTCCTACCTATTTCCCCTTCTGTACCCCACCACGCCACCACCAAGCAACTTAAATTCCTGCTAATCTCAGAGCCTTTCTAAAAGTGGGAACCAGAAGGCAATGCCTCTGCCTCAACAGCTGTCTTATTAATATGCAATTCATTTACTAACGCACTCCTCTATCCAAAAAGTATCTACACTTACATTCATGGTTAACCAATATGTTCCTTCGGTGTATCTAAATAAACCAGTAGGTGTATTCATACAGCTGTATTTATCTCTATATTCACTGACAGCTATCTAATTAGTTTTATTTTAGTTTAGTTTGTTTTTTTGTTTTTGGTTTTTGTTTGTTTGTTTTTTGAGACACAGTCTCACTCCATCACCCAGGCCGGAGTGCAGGGGCATGATCTCAGCTCACTGCAACCTCTGCCTCCGGGGTTCAGGCAATTCTCCTGCCACAGCCTCCCAAGTAACTGGAATTACAGGTGCTCACCAACGTGCTCAGATAATTTTTGTATTTTTAGTAGAGATGGGATTTCACCAAGTTTGGCTAGGCTGGTCTTGAACTCCTGACCACAAGTGATCCACTCAAAGTGCTGGAATTACAAGTGTGAGCCACCAAGCCCAGCCAGACAGTTTTCTAATTTTCTCCACTGTTTTATACTATAAATTCCTAGAAAACAATAATGTTTCTACATGTAACATTGTAGTATCTGTCATATCTTAGAAAATAGTTGACTAGGTGCAAAAAAAAGAAAGTAAACAGGTGCATGCAAATTTCTTGACTCCTGGTTTCCAGGGATGCTATTGAAAATTTAATGAAAAATATCTTAAGCAAAAGATTTGGGTGCACACATATATAGAATCGCAGAAGGAATTCCCAACTTCTCTCCAAAGATCAGAAAAATCTCATTGACTTACACAAGTGAAACCAAAGTGACCAAAATAATCAAGAACCAGGATTCCAAGCAGCACTGGCCCTTTTGAGACCCTATCTCATGCTACTAACATTTTCACTAACAATGTTATAAGCACAGAGAAGTGAAAGAGCTTTGCTTATTTGTATTTATGTTGTGTTGTTTTCGAGGGCAGAATATGGTAATTCCAAGCTACAACTACAACACTATGAATGCACGCGGTGCTACTGAATTGTACGCTCAAAAATGGTTAAAATGATCTATTTTATGTTATGTATATTTTGCCACAATAAAAGCTACAACCAAACACAAGCTACAGTGAACAAAGATGATTAATACTATCTTAACTATATCAACACTAGAGAAATAAAGAGAATATTGTCGTTAGTTCCAGGCACTGATTCAAGTGCAATACATTGTTTTACTTCCCTCTCAGTACAAGAACTTTTAACAACAATCATGCAAAATAAAATATGTACCACAATTTTACAGATGAGAAAGGTTGAAAGGTCTATAGAGAAAAAATAACTTTCAATACATTCTCACCCTGCCACTTACATATAACTTCGGGAAAGTTATAACAACTTTGCCTTAATTTCCTCACCTGTAGAATTAAAATAATAGCACCCTTGCAAGGCTATTGTTAGACATGACATGTCTATGTATAAAACACCTAACAGAGTATGGCACATATTTGTAACTCAAGAGATAACTAAATACTATCATGGAAAGAGAGTAGCAAGGTGCCTACAGTAATTAGTTAATAAATGACACAGTCGGAATTCAACGCTTAGTCTCCTGAAATCTAAGTCTAGCTTTCTGTTATATTACTGTTACCTTAACAGCTATCAAAAATATATTTTATTTTCCTAAGAGACAAGGTCTCACTCTGTTGCCAACGCTGAAGCAAAGCGGTGCAATCAAAGCTCACTGCAACCTCAAATGCCTGGGCTCAAGCAATCCTCGTGCCTCAGTTTCCCGAAGTGCTGGGATTACAGGCATGAGCCACCATGCCTGGCCCAAAAATATCATTCTTTCATTTAGAATGAAAATGAGACTTTGTTCTAAATCTTTTGACGGATTCCAAAACCAAATATAGTCTAAAATGCAAAGAGAGAGGATAAAAGCAGCAACAGAGCATTTACCGTATTACATGTAACAATGACTGTGGCCACGTACAGTGACTCACGCCTCTAATCCCAACACGTTGGGAGGCTGAGACGGGTGGATCACTTGAGGTCAGGAGTTCGAGATCAGCCTGGTCAACATGGTGAAACTCTGTCTCTACTAAAAATACAAAAATGAGCTGGGCATGGTAGCATGTGCCTGTAATCCTAGCTACTTGGGAGGCTGAGGCTGGAGAGTCGCTTGAACCCAAGAGGCGGAGGTTGCAGTGAGCTGAGATCAGACCATTGCATTCCAGGCTGGGTGACAGCAAGACACTATCTCAAAACAAACAAACAAAATGACTGGGTGCTTTACTTGATTATCTAATTCAAATGCCATGTTAGTCTCAGACTACCACTTCTCATGATGACTAAACCAAGGTTCTCATAGGAAAAGTAATTTGCCCAAGGTTAAACACCTGGTTAACTGTTTTGCTGAAATTCAGCCCAGGTCTGTCCAAATCCAAAGAACTCTATCTTTCCCTATATCTTACAACCTGTCAAGAAAAGGTTTTCTAGTTTTAAAATACCCAAAAAAGAATATTCTGAAAGTAAATTCCAAAACAGGAACTCTAAAAGCAGGTTCATTAAAGCTATCACTTCCTAGAAGTATAACCTCCAAAGCACTCTTTTTCAAAAAGGAAATGCTCATTTAAGACCTAAGTGTTGCTATGTGTTCATTGGATTTTTTTTTTGAACAATTATTTTAGAAAGTTCTTAATGTTTCTAAGTGAAAACATTTCCAACTAAGAAGCAGAGTCCCACCAATTTGGTCTCAGCAACAAAAATGGGTAATTCTCCTTCCATGTACTGTTCCAAACTAACAGATTTACAAAGCTATGCTACAATCATAAGGGAAGAGGGGAGAACCAGACATATGTGCACTATGCCAATGGCACAGCAAGTGAAATGAGGCCAGACCAGGGACTTGATGTTCAGTGATATTTGTAAATTAAGTATTTTTAAGTGGGGAACTGCTTATACAACATGTAAAGAAACAACCAACTAATTCCTTTTCTCATGAATAAACCTCCAAAATAGAAAGTCTGTTTTGTTTTGTTTTGTTTTGTTTTGTTTTGTTTGGGGAGAGGGAAGTCTTACAAAAATCCTTCCACATTAAAGTTACGATAATTTAGCTTCCAACACACAGGGCTCTAAAGTAATGAACAGTTGCAAAGTGTACTGAAATCTTCATTGATAATTAAAACATCAAAGCAGAAAACATAATTGTGTCTCTCAATGTTAAAAAAACTATCTTCCGAGTTTTTTTTTTTTTAATAGCCTCTTTAAGACATCCAAAAGCAAGAGAGAGAAAATGGAGACTTCAGTACTTGTTAACAGCCTGCAAAAAGCCTCATGCAAAAGCTGAATCAGGCAAAGCATCTGTTTAATAGTTTATGAGAGAAGTTACAGCTAACTCTTAAGATCACTAACTTCATTCTTCACTACGGTTCTTTCTACCTATCCTTTTTCACATGATTTTTTCACACCATATAGTTCTAACTATATGTTCTAAGCACTATATAGTTCTAAGTATTTACCTCAACTCTTCCATGATAATGATTTAGGAACTCACTCTCTCTCAACACCAAGTTTTACTGAAAATAACACTAAAAATAATGAAATAATTGAATTAATACATTAAAATATATGCATATAAGTTAATACTGCGCTTCCTAGTCAAAAAATTCTCCTTAGGAAGATATCCGCACTTACTCCAACAACTCAGCCACTACCCCAAATGCCTGACACTCATTAAATACCCAAAACAATTACACCAAAGGACATGCAATGTTTTCTACATATTCTTTTATTTTTTTTTTTTTTTGAGACTGAGTCTCATTCTGTCGCCCAGGCTGGAGTGCGGTGGCACAATCTCGGCTCACTGCAAGCTCCGCCTCCCAGGTTCATGCCATTCTCCTGCCTCAGCCTGCCGAGTAGCTGGGACTACAGGCACCCATGCCCAGCTAATTTTTTTGTATTTTTAGTAGAGAAGGGGTTTCACTGCATATTCTTAATAATAGCATAATTTCTTACATTTAGTGTGCCTTTAAACTTTGGAAACTGCTCAGGCAATCAATCTACAGAATATCATTTCCAGTCCAAATGAGGTATCACGTGCTAAGAAAGAAAAAAAGATATTCTCATGTGTTCCATAAACTATAAAATAAATTCCAATTCATTAGCCCTCAAATTTACTTTCATTTTACATTTTTTGGAATATACTATTAATATCTTAAATTTCTTTGAGATGACACTGCATCTTCATTATGGTCACACTAGCCCAACCATTATATCACCTATTGCTGAAACATTGCAATAGCTTTAAAAAAAAAAAAAAAATTACTTGGGGTTCATGGATACATCAGCAGGTTTGTTAATACAGGTAAACTGTGGGTCACAGGGGTTTGGTGTGCAGATTAGCATAATACCCAGGTAATAAGCAAAGCACCCAATAGGTGGTTTTTCAATCTTCACCTTCCTCCCACCCTCCACCCTCAAGTTGACCCAATGTCTGTTGTTCCCTTCTTTGTGTCCATGTGTACTCAGTGTTTAGCTTCCACTTATAAGTGAGAACATACAGTATTTGGTTTCCTGTGTCTGCATTAGTTCGCTTAGGATAACAGCCTCCAGCTCTACCCATGTTGCAGCATGACATGATCTTGTTGTTCTTATGGCTGCACAGTATTCTATAATCTTAATTTTTAAAAAATAATGACCTAAAACTAACTTCATAAGTTTCTGGATTAAAGATATAAAACTGGCTATATATATATATTTTTTTTAATGTCTATATATTTATGTATATATATGTGTGTGTATCTATGTATACACACACACATAAATAGCCAACTAAACCAGTTATTAACAGTTAAACACAAGAACAATATAATTTAAGACACAGTAATGCCTTTTATCTCATACATTTTCCAAAATGCTACTTTCTCAGTGTAAACTAAAAGTAATGCAAGTTTTTGATGTACATGTTCTGTTCAGTTCAACTATATTCCCACCTAGAATACTACCTGGCACATAGCACTCAGTAAGTATTTACAGAATAAATAAATCAGTATAGAAATTTAATACATGGCCATGGATTTAGCTGATTTATATTTTTCTGTGTTAATTATGCTACAAAATTTTCTCTTTTTATAAGGAACAATCAACAAAACATGACCAAGACTGTAAGAAAGGACTAAGCACGTCAGTTGACAGCAACTCCATTCCTAAAATTGGTCAGGCCAAAATCGGTCAGGCCAATAATCTTTCTCGATTATTCTTCTCACACACATCCATCCAACTTCAGGAAATCTGGCTCTATCTTCAAAACATTATCCAGACTCTACCCTTTTCTAAGGCACCAACATCTCTTGCGTAGATTTCTGTCCCTCACCTTTTGATGTGCTTTCTTGCTTCCTTTCACAGCTTAATCCACGGCCACTCATAATCACTCCCCTACAAACACCCTCGACTTTCTTGCCCTTCTCTGATTTCATCATACTTGGTTAGCAAAGCCATAACCTGATTAAATCTAATTCTTCAACTACTCGGTATCTCAATACGGCTAATCATGATGCTTTAAATTAATAACCACAGGCCATAACTGCACCCTTAATGCTGCCAGCCAAACATACCCTAACTCCCTGGTCTATTCACTCTCCCACTCGACTTCATACCTTCTGGATCCTCAACTCCAATGCCTCCTTCCTGTCCTTATTCACAGTGAAGACTTTGCTTCCTATACTTCACTGAAAGAAAATATTTTTCATGAAGCTATTTGAAGAGAACTTCCATAAACTCCTACAACCCACTCAACCACCTTCCATTGTCTATACTTTCAAACTGTATCTCTGCCCACTGACACAAATAAATTATCCAAGTTTCTATATAATGCCAATCCCTACACTTGTAAACTCAATCTCTTAGCCCCTCAAGGGCAGTGCTCCAGTAATTAATTCATCCTTTACATTTTTCTCACAGCGAATTGTTGCCATTGGCATATAAACATGCTGGGCTTTTGCTCCTATCCTTTGGGGAAAAAAAAAATGCAAAACACTCTCAACCCCACTTCACTACTTCTCCATTTCTTTCTTCTCTTTGCAGAAAATCTTAAAACCATTCCCACTGACTGTCTCCAATTTTTCTGCCCCCTTTCTCTCTTAAAATCCACTCGTCAGGTCTCTGCTCTCACCACTCCACCAAAACAGGCCTGGTCAAGATCACCTATAACCTCAACATTACTAAATCCAATGGACAATCTCATTTCTCATGTTATTGTGCCTATGAGTAAGTATTTACCACAGTTGATCATTTTCTTCCTCATTTAATTTCCAGGAGAGCACACTACCCTTGTTCTCCTCCTTACTGACTGCTCCTTCTCAGTCACCTCTAACAAAGGCCATGAGAAAACTTTTGGGAATGGTAATTATGCTCATTATACTGACCATGGTGATGGCTTCATGAGTACATACATATATTAACACTTAGCAAATTGTACACTTTAAGTATGAACCATTTACTGTATGTCAATTATACTTGAAAAAAATGTTTAAAAAACAAAACAAACAAAAAACCTGCTGGCCTGTACATGCCATTCCTAGTCTCCAAGACTGCTCAGAGATCATGAAAACAGAATTATTAAAGTTGTTTTTAGACCCTAAGATTAAAAAACATCCCAGCCACTGAGAACAGTTAGCTCCTTTCTCATCCAATTATCTCTCAATAACGTGGCTCTACCATTTTCAATTAAACAATTATTTTCCTAACAAAAGAGAGAATCAGATGGTATCGAATTTGACATTCTTTTTGTCATCTATTATCATGACAGGATCAGAAATAACCTTCTGCCTTCTTTGTTTTTTCTCCAAACCTAACATCTGAAAACATCTTTTATTATTCTTAGTATTCTTTGCAGGCCTCAGCTGAGCTAGCATTTAGTATTACAAAGACAACTGTCAAGAGATTTGTGCCATTTTCTTATTTATTATAAGTTATATATCCTCTTTTCTATCTTTTTATAATTTTATGCTCTGTCTCAATTAACATTTACCTGTACCAGGTACTTCAATAAATGTAATTAAGAAACAAATAAATAAGTAAAAGAGTACTTGAAGCATATAGAAATAACTAGTTCATTAAAATATTTTGCAAAAATCAAGTACATTTATGCACATGTGTATACACAAAACTGTTGAGCTAGTGAGACCTCATGGAAATCAAATGTCCAAGGAGCCTCTCTGCTTACAACTCCAAGCACTTAACAGAACTCATTAGCAATAAGAGATGCAAGGAGACACAGGTTGGACAGTGTCAGATTTGTATTTTGTAACAAATATTCATACAGTTAAGAGTGTGGATTTAAGGATAACAGACTAGAGGTATGGGGCCAAGTTATTTTATTATCCCAAGCAATAAAAGTCTAAACTAAGGCTGTACTAATGAGGTAAGGCCAAAAAAAAAATTTTTTTTACAAGGTGCATTTCACTAATTCGTAGAACTCTCACTAGTTCCACTACAGTATGCAGCCTTCATAATACAGATATGTCACCAAGCAGGAAAAGATCTTATTCATTATCAAGCATAAAGACAGCTACCATTTACCATTTCCCTTTGTATTTTGTAATATTAGAGAAAGACACACCTAGGTATTTAAACTAAATTTCTGAATGATTAGATACTAAAAACTAAACACATACTATCACAAACTTTTATTTTTGGCCCCATAAATAACAGGAAGTGTGTTCTTACAATCCAAGAAAACTCCACCTG
Organism: Rhinopithecus bieti; assembly: GCF_001698545.2. Classification (NCBI taxonomy): domain Eukaryota; kingdom Metazoa; phylum Chordata; class Mammalia; order Primates; family Cercopithecidae; genus Rhinopithecus; species Rhinopithecus bieti. The sequence continues at coordinate 1,192,089 of NW_016803705.1, read as the reverse complement.
CCACATGGCAGACTGCAACTCGGCAATAACTCCACTCCAGCTCAGGACGTGAGGAAAGGACAAAATGCAGTGTGGCATCAAATGGAGAGAAATGGCCCTTGGAGGACACACTGTCAAAAGACTGACAATTACTGCATTCTTCCTGTAAGAACTCAAATCAGTAATTTCTAAGAAAAGATTTTGAATGATCTAGAATGAAAGAAGTCATTCATAAAACAGTGCTGATCATCTTAAAGTAATATTAGCTTTGCTTCCTCAACTGCTGTTACTGTGTAGGTCCTATACTGAAAAGTCTTATTCCATTATTACATAGTCCAGGTATAAATTTACCTTCCATCTAGAGACATGGCTTTGTCAAGAAAGATGTGATTTCTCTCCTAAATGTAGCTATACTCTTAACACTTAGGATTAAAGTTCTCTGCAGATCAGTAATTTGAAGGTAATCACAAGACTAGGACAATCTTCTAAACACAAACATTTAGCTCTTACTATTTCTGACAGGGAGAGAAAATAAGTGAGAACAACATCTGCATATTGTCTAATTATTAAAAGCTCAAAGCCAGTTCCCTCCTCTCCATCTCTCTACCACTTCCCTAAGAAACAACCTCACTCCTTCTCCTGAAGTGTTACTGTAATGGTCTCCCTATCTCTAGCACCACCACACTACATGGTATTTCCCCTTTACAGCTATCATATCTCTTCAGAATATGAATCTGGTCACATCACCACTTCTGTTGAAACCCTTCAGTGCCTCCCATTCCCCCGAAAAGAATAAAGACCAACCTCCACAGCATGAAATACAGGCACACTGTGATCCCTGAAGAATCACTTCGCCATTGATTCACTCTATAAAGTCATCCTGACCTTCCTAACAGTTAGATGTTTCCTACTCTGCACTCTTAATAACATTTTATGCATAACTATTACAGTTGCAAGTAACTGTTTACCTATCAACCCATATCCTCCTCCAAATAATCAGTCTCTCAAAGAGATAAGCAGAATTTCACAAAGACCACCAAGTCTGGAGTCAGACCTAAACTCAAATCTCAATTCCACTATTTACTAAGGACGTAATCTTCGGCCAACTTCTTCACATCTTTGGATCTTAGCTTCCTCCACCGCAAAATTAGCATAAAATATTCACCCTCATGGGTTCCTGTGAATAATTTTTAAAATAAAGAACAATAAATAGTTCTAGAAAACCATAGACTTAATATAGCTAACAACATCTGTAAGGCCCAAAAAGTAACATTTATTTAAAGGACAAACTCTTCTCTGCGGCAGACACAAGTTATACCTTTGCAATGAGGATATATGTAATAAATGTATTTAAAAGAAAATGTTCTGATTTTCAAAGGAAAAAAGTCACAAGCCTGTTAAACAGCTAAACCAGCATTACATCTTCCCTTCAGCTTCAAGTCAATAAAAGTATAATGAATTTAATGTTTGTTGAATTCTCATAGGAATTAGTATTTAAACAGAAAGAACATAGCCTCAGTTCCTAGAAATTTTTTATCCAAAACACTTGACAAATTTAGCATTTGATGGTGTTACCTCCAAAAAAAAAAACTACAAGTGTGATGAAAATTACCTAAGTAAAATTTTTCAAAACTTACTGAAAATGTGAAAAACATATTTTCTACAAAGCCACACAGACAAGTACGCTTGGGATTTTAAAACTGTTTCTGCAAACTTGAGCCCCTCCTTGTAGCGTGTCCTAGGTGTATCCCCATCACTCAGGCAGCAAACATCCTGGAGAGGAAATGCAAAAAGGGAAGGAAAGAGGAAATTCTTAAATGAGATCAGACACAGACCAGAGGACAAGGATCAGCAACTGAAATATGTGTTGTGCCTTTTGAAGGGTGTGGGGAGAAAAGACAATGCTGGAGGGAAGAGGGGGCTGTAGTCCGGGATTTCCTTTTCCTGCTCTTGGCTTCAGTAAGCTACAGCAGTGACAGAGAGGAATGAAGTCCCCTTCCAGGGGATAAGACACTACAAACACTGTGCAATATATTGAGCCTTCAATGCTGAGGTAATAATAAACCCTTCCATTTGTAGTATCGACTTCAGGAATTTGAAGAAAATATTAATTTTCCAGAGTACACCTGGAGAAAATAAGGAATTAAGTAGAAAAACTGGATTCCAAGAAACTATCTCTAACAATTAGTTTGAAAGTTTCACGCCAATTATAAATTAAGATTTTACTAAAATTATACTGAATCGTTTTTAAAGTAAAAGTTCAACTGAATTTCTAGTACAAAGCCATGCTGTAACCACACAGGACTTTACTTCTTACTGTATTAGATGAATTTTAATCCCTGAAAAGTGTAACAAGGCTCCCTTTGTCTAGATTCTGAGCATGAAAAAAATTCAATAATTACTTTGACAGCAGTTTTAATTACTAGTAACTTAAGAAACGAAAGTCTTAAAATTCCTCTTTCCCCCTAATGTCATGTATACTTCTCTACTACACTCTTGAGGATAATACACTCAATTATGTACCTGGAAAAGCCAAAGCTTCTCTCAATTACCTCGTATTTCATCTGAGGAAAGGCAAAACCACAAAAGCCCACTGCTTTGGAAAGCAGGAAGCCTGGGTTGCAAGGTCAGTTTTGTACACTAACTACTTAGAGATAACCTTGGGCGTTTCTCTAGCTTCTGTGGTTTCTATTTCCTATAAACTGGAGGGACTCACACAGATTTCAAAGGCTCCTTCTACTCCCTCTCTTTGAACATTTGCCTACATTCACTAATTTCAAAACCTTCTGTTTATGGTTAATAAAGGACGTCTCAGTTTATCCTCATGAAAACTATATGAAATAGATACTTGTTTTACAAATGCAAAATGTGAGGCCCAGAAAATAAGAGACATACTCAAGACAGTAATGGCAAGCCAGAAGTAGAACCTAGCTCAAAAGCCCTTCAAAGGAATTCCTTAAAATTCATTATTCAAAATCTTACAAATGTGAAAAGCTTAAAACACAAATCTAAACAATTGTATGAAAGTAATATACAGCACAAAGTCTATTTTTAAAATGTAATTTTATTCAATATGCTAAATAATTGCTTACAGACAAATTGTATGTAGCATGTACCTCAAAAAATAGACACAAAACAGATCAATTCAAACTACTCAGGAAAAAGTGTTCATCAGTGACTGAATTTTTCACTTACAACTACCAGCTCTGTCATCAAAGAAAGATGCTTTAACCATCTAGGAATTTCTCCCACAAAGAAACTTCTAAACCTTGATTGTTTCATTAGTGAGTTCTAACAAAAATCAAGGAAAGAAGAATTCCACTCTTAGACAAACTCTTCCAGAGATTAGAAAGAAAAACCTTACTTAAAAAGGTAGTGAAACACTTACACCAAAACCAACGGAACAGTACTAGACATGAAAATTATAAAGCCAGCCTCACTCATGAACATAAATGTAAAGCTCTAAAAATAATTGTAAATTAAATGTAACCACAAAAAGGATAATAATACATCAAGACAGCTGAGCTCATTCCAGGGACAGAAGATAGGTTTAACATTAGAAAATAATTTAACATAATTCACATTAACAGGTTAAAGGTAGAAAACTCATTTATTCGTGGGAATAGATGTAAAACTATAGTCCATAAAATTAAACATTAATGCTTGGTAAAATGTATAGAAATATAAGGGAATACCTTAATCTTGATAATCTATAGCAAACCACACTCATTAGTGAGGAACAAGAGAAGGGTTTTATTATCTTCATTTCTATTCCAACATTTACTAGGTTTCTCTTCTACTACAGTAAGAAAAAAAAGACATCCAAGGTATAAAGACTTGGGATTTAATAAAAAAAAAAAAAAAACTGTCATTTGCAGAGGAATAATCTAGAAATAAAATTAACAAGAATTTAAGAAAGATTGCTAAATTTTTTAAATATGTAAAGAACTGTATTTCTAAATGCCTGCATGACAGAAAATGAATTTTAATGTCATCAAAACGCACCAAATGCCTTTTAAAATTCACAAATTGAAAATGATACACAAAGAAAATGAAAGGAAAAATATCCCATTGGTGTCTTCTGTAGATTGCTAGGATGTCAACTCATTACTCTGAAAATTGATACATAAGGGTGAAAAAAATGAGCATTTCTCCTGCCTTTTCTTTATCAACTGTATTTCATGAAAACCAAAATACTGATCAAAGTTCTTGACAGTCCAGCTAACAAATACAGAATAAATCAGAAAATCACTATTTTGCAACACCAAATATGTTGGATCTAGGCAACAATCATCAATAGTGATGATGAGATGAAAGACTAATAGAAAACCACAGCCACTACATGAAGGATTAATAAAACTTTTAAATGGAGGAATGGAGTTGACAATACCAGAACTCACTGATCAAACTTAGCAATTCAAAAAGTGGGAAAACCAAACATTATGTGACTCCTGATGTAATATAACAGGAAGTACATAGTACTTCTATGAGGTATTCTTGTCTAAAACTTAAGCCCAAATCTAACCAAGCTGCTAAATCTTACTATCAGTTTAGAGGAAATGAGATAGAACAACAAATTAAATGACAAATAAGGAAGGAATCAGCCAAAGCCAAATTAGTCCAGAACACAAATCAATTGCCTCAGGAAAAAAGAAGTGCTATCTGAAAAGTGAACATAAGTAAATGCAATCAATCTTATGTGAATTCTTATTTCCATCAATCATTTTTAAAAATACATATTTGGGACCAAGCACAGTGACTAATGTCTATAATCCCAGCACTTTGGGACGCCAAGGTGGGCAGACAGCTTTAGCCCAAGAATTCAAGACCAGCCTGGGCAACACAGAGAAACCTCGTCTCTACAAAATTTCTATAAAATTAGTCAGGCATGGTGGTGCACCTATGGTCCCAGCTATTTGGGAGGTTGAAGTAGAAAGACAGCTTGACCCCAGAAGGTCAAGGCTACAGTGAGCCGTATTCACACCTCTGCACTCCAGCCTAAGTGACAGAGCAAGACCCTGTCTCAAAAAATGACAAATAAAATATATATTTGAGAGAGAAAATATAAATATGGACTAAGTATTAGATGATATTAAGGAATTATTGTTAAATTAAATATGATGCTATCCTGGTGGTTACAGTTTTCAAATGTCCTAATAAAGACAGAAATGCATATTGAGGTATTTACAAGTGAAATGTCATGATATTTATGTATCTGATTTGCTTTGAAATACTCAAAAGAAACAAAAGAACAAAAATGTCAAAACGTTTGAAGCTTGAAAATAGAAATTCATTATACTACTATGTCAACTTTTTGTATTTACCTTTAACACTGCTAGCCATTAGGGAAATTCAAATTACGACCACAATGAGATAGCACCATAGGCCTATTACAACAACTAAAGTAAAACATACAGAAAGAACCAAATGTTGGTGAGGATGCAGAGAAACTGTCTCTCTCATACTTTGCTGTTGGGAATGTAAAACGGTACTGCCATTCTGGAGATCAGTCTGGTAGTTTCTTAAAAAATTAAACATACACACCCAGACATGAATGTTCATAAGCATTTTATTTGTAAACAGGCCCATAGTGAAAACAACTCAAATGGCCTTCCATGGGTGAATGGTTAAACAAACTGAGGTACCTCCATACAACGTAATACTTACTCATCGATAAAAAGGAACAAACGATTGATACTCTCAACAATTTGACTGGATCTTAAGAGTATTATGCTGAATGAAAAGGGCCAACATCAGGTTTCATAATCTAGGATTCCATTAACATAACATTCTCGATACGGCAAAGTATAAAAGTGGAAAACAGGATTTAGCAATAGGGTTTGACTGTAAAGGGGAAGCATGAGGGAACTCCTTTGTGATGACAGAGCAGTTCTGTGTCTTGAAATGTGATGGTTATATGAATCTATACAAAGAATTATACACGAAGACATACCAAAATTTTAAAACCAATGCATGCAAAAACTGGTGAAACTGAAGTCTGTAGTCTACTTAGTTGTATTATGCTACTATCCGTTTTTCCCGGTTTTGATAATGTACTATATTTCTGTAAGATGTCACATCTGGGGAAAACTTCCAATTTTAAAATTGGAAGATTCAATATTACAATGTATACATAAAATCGTTTGTGAGAATACAGTTAGTTCAAAATAAAAGCGTTTAAAAAAATTCAGACAGGAAGAGTCAAGGCATCATCTCACACGAAGATATGAAATTTTCACGTATGGATGAAAGTGTGGAAGACACAATTCTAAATTGTTCCCAAGATTCTCGTCCCCTGTTGATATACTCTGTATAATTTAGGACTTGTGAATATGATGGGATTATCACTACTGTGATTATGTTACATAACATGGCAGAAAGGATTTTACAAATGTAATTCAGAGCCCTAATCAACTGACTTCACTTCAAAAGGAAATTTATCCCAGGTGGGGATGACCTTATCTAATGAGCTCTTACAAGCAGTCAAAGAGATGAAAAGTGTGGAAAAGATTCACCTGCTGGCCTGGAAGGAGCAAACTACCATGTTTTGGTGAGAGTCAAGTATCAGGCAACAACAGGCTATTCCTAGGAGCAACAAGTGGTCAAATCAAGCAATTGAAGACCTCAGTACTACAACAAGGAACTGAATTATCTCAACAATCTGAATGAGCCTGGAAGAGGACTCCATGATCCAGATGAGGACATGGTCCAACCAACACCTCGATTTCAGCCTTGTGAGAATCTGAGAATCGAGGTAAACTATGCCCAGACTCATCACCAACAGAAACTCTTAAATAACAAGCACATGATGTTTTGAGATACTGAGTGTATGGTAATTCATTATGCAGCAGTAGAAAACTAACACACTGTGTTTGAGTATTACTCTTCTTCAAACATCCTTATAAAGAGAATGACTTTGAGGTAGTAGATAAGCCAAAAATAGATCCACTTACTTTTCCAAACTAATTTAAAATGTGTCTGAAACTTAAGCTTAAGTTTGTTCATGAGAACAAACTACACAAAGAAGTTCCATGGTTTGCCTACAACTCTAGTTTGCTCTCATAAATGACAGGGCAAGATCGAGACTTAAAATTGATGAAACTGGGTTATGGCCAAATTCAACAACATAAAAAAAGTTTTCTGCATTTCTCATCCCAACTTAAGGTCAAAATCTTGCCTTTTTCTAGCCATACTAAAAAATATTAGGAAAAGAAGGAAAATATTTGCAAGTTCATGCTTCCTAACATGCAAAAAACCTCAAAACATATGGATCCATGATAGTATTTGTTATCGTAAAGATTGGGAACTGACAAAACCATTTTGAAAATAAAAACATTTATGTTTTGAATCAAAAGATAAAGTACCTAAGAATAAATACAGTACCTAGGAATAAATGCAACAATCTGCAAGTCCTCTAGGGAAAAACTATAAAATTTTATGAGAGCCATTAAAACAGACTTAAATAATTATCAAATACTTATTTATGTATTTATTAATTTATTTTGGAGACAGACTCTCACTCTGTCGCCTAGGCTGGAGTGCAGTGGCGCAATCTCAGCTCACTGCAACCTCTGCCTCCTAGGTTCAAGCAATTCTCCTAACTCAGCGTCCTGAGTAGCTGGGATTTCAGGCGTGCGCCATCATGCCCAGCTAATTTTTGTATTTTTAGTAAAGACGGGGTTTCACCATGTTGGCCAGGCTGGTCTCGAATTCCTGGCCTCAGGTGATCCGCCCACCTTGGCCTCCCAAAGTGCTGGGATTACAGATGTGAGCTACCGCACCTAGCCAGAAATAATTACCAAATTTTTAGACTGGACAACTGAATGTCAACTGCCTCCAAATCAATTTAATAGAACCAGTGCAGTTCCAATAGGTTTTTTTCATGCAGCTTCACAAGCTAATTGCAAGGTTTATATGAATTTGCAAAGAGCAAAGAATAGCCCAGTCTTGAAAAAGAACAAATAAAACTTGCTGTACCAAATATTAAGACATTTAAGATGACAGTGACTTAAAAACACTGTGAGTATTGTCAAAGCAACAGAAAAATAGATCAGCGGAAAAAATAAAGAGCCCAGAACAGATCCACGCACATACAGACACTTGCTATATGACACAACTAGCACCACAGATTGGTGGGGAAAATTCAAACTTGTTAAAAAAAAAAAAAAAAAAAAAATGGTGCTGGAATTGGCTGAACATCCATACAGAAGAAAAAAAATGGAAATCAGACCTGATTCTCGAAACACACAAAATCAATTCTCAGTGAATAAAAACCTGAATTTGAAATACAAACCAAATTAAACTAAAGACAATAAAAGAATAGAAAAGGATTACATCAGTAAGACACAAAAAGCATTAACTATAAAGGGAAAATCCAGTTAATTTGTCCACTCTCATTAAGAACTTCTGATTAATATGACACATATATGTATGTATATAAAAAGACAAGGCAAAAATTCACAAGAGATATTACAATTGTGATCAAACATAATAGAAATATAAAGAATTAGGCCAGGCACGGTGGCTCACGCCTGTAATCCTAGCACTTTGGGAGGCTGAGGCAGGTGGATCATGAGGTCAGGAGTTCTAGACCATCCTGGCCAAGATGGTGAAACCCCATTTCTATTAAAAATATAAAAATTAGCTGGGCGCGGTGGTGGGCACCTGTAATCCCGGCTACTCGGGAAGCTGAGTCAGGAGAATCGCTTGAACCCGGGAGGCAGAGGTTGCAGTGAGCTGAGATCGTGCCACTGTACTCTAGCCTGGGTGACAGAACAAGACTCCATCTCAAAAAAGAATTATCTGTAAGAAAAAAACACACCAATAAAAAAAAAAAAAAAAAAAGGACAGATGACTTAAATAGACAATCTCCAAAAGAAGAAATCTAGATAATCAGTAACATGAAGTGACGCTCAACTTCAAAAAAAAAAAAAAAATTGAATGTTTAATACCAACGTTCATGACACTGCAAAAGTAAACTGATACATCCCCTTTGGCAAATAATTTGGCATTACTAAGTAAAGCTGATATCATCTAATCCAGCAACCTTTCCTTGGTTACACAACCTTGAGAAACTCACAAAAATGTTCAATAAAGAAATATTCACAGAATATTCATAAAATTTATGAACATTCACAGAATGTTTATAAAAGGTCAAAACTAGAAACAAAATCTTCGTAACAAAAGTGGATAAACTACAATGTATTCAAAATTGGAATACAGCAATAAAAATCAATGCAGTTACACAGAACAAAATGGACAAATACCACACTTTGTTGAGCAACATCAAGACAGGCAAAAAGTACATACAATGATTTTATTAATATACAGTTTGAAAAAAAAAATTTTTACCTACTATCTAGGTAAACATACACAAATTGTAAAAAGTAAAAAGAAAGTATCACGACAGAAATAATGACAACTCTGGCAGTAGGAGAGGTTGTGATTAAGAAGAGGGACTACGGGGAAGGGGAGCTTCTAGGGGTGTTGATGAAGTTCTATTTCGTGACCTGAAGGTGGTTTAATGGTTCCCTTTATTTTTCATTAGACTACATAAACATTTAATGTTCTTCTCTGTATTTTATGTCACTCCAAATATGTTTCACTCTAAAACTGCATACATTAGTGCCACTATCAAGGGCCTGAAGGATGCAGGGGTAGTGATTCTAACACATTCCCATTCAACTCATCTATTTACCTCATGCAGAAAACAGATGAATTCTGGAGAATGACAATGATTATAAACAACTAGGTAACTCCAATTCTAATTGCTGCACCAGATGTGGTTTCTTTCACTGCTTGAGCAAACTAACACACACCCTGGTAACTGGTTTGCAAATATGGATCTGAAAAATGCTTTTTTCCCTCAATGTGTGTTAATAAAAACTGCCAGAAGTAGTTTGTTTTTAGCTAGCAAGATTGAAAGGCAATACACTTTCAGTCTTACCTCAGGGTTATATCAACTCTCCAGCCCTATGTCATAATTTAATCCAGAGACCTTGATCAACTTTCCCTTCCACAAGATACCACACCAACTCATTACATTCATGATCTTATGCTAATTGGACCTAGAAAGCAAGAAACTGCGACTACTCTAGGCTTATTGGTGAAATATCTGCATGTCAGAAGGTAAGAAATGAGTAAGACAAAATCCAGGGGTGTCATGGACTGAATATATGTGTCCCCACCCCAAAATTCATGTTAAGATCCTAACTCCCAATGTAATAATAATAGGAAGTGAGACCTTTGAGAAGTCTGTCAGTCATGAGGGTGGCACCATCTTGAATAGGATTAGTGCTCTTATGAAACAGGAGCTCACTCACTCTCTCTGCTCTCCATCACATGAAGATACAAAAAGATGGCCGCAAAACAGAAGAGTGCCCTCACTAGACACTGGATCTGCCAGCACCTCGATCTTGGATTTCTCAGCCTCCAGAGCTGTGAGAAATAAATGTTTGTTGTTTAGGCCACCCAGTCTTTGGTAATTTCTTATAGGCTGATGTATTAATTCATTTTCACACTGCTGATAAAGATATACCCAAGACTGGGCAATTCACAAAAGAAAGAGGTTTATTGGACTTATAGTTCTGCATGGCTGGGGAGGCCTCACAATCATGGCAGAAGGTAAGGAGGAGCAAGTCACATCTTACACGGATAAAAGCAGGCAAAGAGAGCTTGTGCAGAGAAACTCCCATTTTAAAACCATCAGATCTCACAAGACCCATTCACTATCATGAGAACAGCATGGGAAAGACCCACCCCCAAGATTCAGTCATCTCCCACTGGGTCCCTCTTACAACACGTGGGAATTATGGGAGCTACAGGATGAGATTTGGGTGGGGACACAGAGCCAACCCATATCACCCGAACAGACAAGGAGCCTTCCATCTCGGTGAAATTTCTAAGGATCTAGTGGTGTGGTGCATGTTGACATATCCCTTCTAATGTGAAGGAAAAGTTGTTTTCATCTAGTCCCTCCTAAAATCAAGAAAGACAGAATGTCTAGTAGGCCTCTTTATATTTGGAAGGCAACATATTCCTCATTTGGATATGCTACTCTAACCCCTTTACTGAGGGTATCATTCAGGGTTTTCTAGAAAAACAGAACCAACAACCAATAGGGGGTGTGTGTGTGTATGTATATACAAATGTTTATATGTATATATACATGTACAAGCACATATATATGTGTATAAATATAGAGATTTATTTTAAGGAACTAGTTCACAAGATTATACAGGCTGCCAAGTCTGAAATCTGCAGTGCGGGCAAGAGTTGATGTTTTATTTGAGTCCAAATTCTGTCACAGGAGCAAGCTAGCAAGTTGGAAACTCAGGCAAAATGTCTAGGTTAGTCTTGAGGCAGAAATATTTGTTTTTCAGGAAACCTCAGTTTCTGCTCTTAAGGCCTTCAACTGATTTGATAAGGCCCACTCACATCATCCAGGGCAATCTCTCAGCATCAACTAATTACAGATACTAATCATATCTACAAATTACTTTCATGGCAACATCTAGACTAGTGTTTGACCAAACAACTGGGCACCACAGACCAGCCAAGTTGACACACACAAAAAATTACCCATCACACAAACTGAACTAAAAAGCTATTAGTTCTGAATGTGGCCCAGAACAAGAAAAGGCTCCGCAACAGACTAGGCTGCCATTGTAAGCTGCTGTGCCACTTGGGACATATGATCCAGTAGATCCAATAGTGTTTCAAGTTTCAGAGGCAGATAGAGCTTCTGTGTAAAGCCTCTGCTGACATGCTCACATAGGTTAATCAGAGTGCAGACCCTTAGGATCTTAGAGCAAAGCTCTGCCATCCTCTCTGGAAAAGTACTCTCCTTTTGAGAAACGGATTTTGGCTTGCTACAAGGCCTTATTAGAGACCAAATGCTGAACAATGTGCCAAGGAGTTGCCATGAGACCTGAGCTACCCATTATGAACTGGGAGATACCTGGCCCCACAATTCATAAAGTGGGGCATGCTTGGCAGTACTCCCTCACTGAATGAAAACAGAATATCAAAGATCAAGATCAAACAGGCCCTGAAGGTTCAAGTAAGTTATATGAAGAAGTTGTACAAATGCCCATAGTCCCCATTCCTGCCACATTCCCTTCTCTCTCCCAACCCACACCTGTGACCTCAGGGGAAGTTTCCCACTATCAGTTGACAGAAGAAAAAAAACATGGGTCTAGTTTACAGATGACTGTGCACAATATGCACACACCATCACAAAGCGGATGGCTGTAGCACTAACTGCCTTTCTGGAACAGTCCTTAAGGATCGTAATGAAGGAAAACTCTCCTGTGGACAGAACTTGGGGTGGCACACTCGGCTCTCATTTTGCATGGAAGAAGAAATGGCAAGAGGTGCCACCGTGTATACCAATTCATAGGATGTGGCCTACTGTTTAGCTGGATGGTCAGAGAATTGGAAGGACATAATTGGGAAAATGGTAACAAAGGGATCTGGAGAAATCATGTAGATAGACCTCTTTGAATGGGCAAAAAATGTGAAGGTATCTGTGTCCCATGTGAATGCTGACCAAAGGGTGACCTCAGCAGAGCAGGATTTTAATAATCAAGTCGACAGAGTAATTCATTCTGCAGATACCAGCCAACTTCTTTCCCTAGCCACTTCCGTCATGAACAGAGAGGCCACAGGAAGGAGGAAGGTGGCTCAGCAAAATGAACTTCTATATACCAAGGCAGATCTGGCTACAGCTGCTAATGAGTGCCTAATCTGCCAGTTACAGAAATCAATAATGAGTCCCTGATATGCCACCATTCCCCAGAGTGATCAGCCAACTGTTTCAGGAAAGGCTGATTATACTGGACCATTGCCATCATGAATGGGGCAGTGTTTTGTTCTTATTACAACAGATACTCTGGATATGGATTTCCCTTCCCTGCATGCAATCATTCTGCTCAACCCACAGAATGCCTTATCCACCATCTAGGTGTTTCACACAGCATTGCTTCTGATCAAGAAACACACATTACAGCACATGAAGTGTAGCAATGGACCCATACTCATGAAATTCACTGGTCTTACTTACCATGTTCCTCATCATCCTGAAGCAGCTGGCTTAACAGAATGGTAGAATGGATTTTTGAAGACTCAGTTATGTCATCAGCAAAGTGACGAAAACGTGTGCAATATTTTCCATGAGGCTGTGTATGCTCTAAATCAGCATCCAGTATATGGTACTATTTCTCCCATGGCCAGGATTCATGGATCCCAGAATTAAGAGAGAGAAATAAGAGTGGTGCCACTCACTATTATCCCTATTGTTTCACTAGCAAAATTTTTGTTGCCTATTCCTTAACCTTATCCTCTGCTGGTCTAGAGGTCTTAGTTCCAAAAAGAGGACTGTTTCCACTGGGAGATGGAATGATTCCACTGAACTGACATTAAGACTGCCACCTGGCCACTTTGAACTCCTCATGCCTCAGAATGAATAGGCAAAGAAGACCCAAGGTTACTGTACTGACCAGGGTTGCTAGTTACTAAGAAGAAATTCAACTGCTACCATACAATGGAGGTATGAAAGACTAAGCCCGCAAAACGAGAGATCTTGTCATTACTACCATGCTCTGTGGTTAAAGTCAGTGGAAAACTACAATAACCCAATTTAAGGACTACTTAAATTGGGTATGCCCAGACCCTTCAGGAATGAAGTTTTGGATCACCCCAACAGGCAAAGAAACACAAAGAGCTAAGGTGCTTGCTTAGGGAAAAGGAAAAATGGAATGGATAGTGGAAGAAGGTAATCATAAATAAAAACCAGCTACAACCATGTGACCAGCCACAGAGAACTGTAATTGTTAGTTCTTCCTTATTTTGTAATGAATGGATTTAGATATTAAGCAAATATCTTTGTTTTCTTGCTCTTTAATCCCTTTATCATCTGACATAAGATATATTAATAATAGCTAACTTTACATCATGATATTTAAGTTGCAGCTTATTAGGGAGAATGAACATTACCCAGGGACTCTGCATCTTCTTCCGGAGAAAGGGTTGGCATGTTTTCAGTTGTTTGAAGGATATTCATATTATGTTAGGCAGAAGTATGAGTTTGTTATTGCGTTCATTTGGAGATGAAGTATCATTTAAGAAGATGTGTATGGGTGCCAAGTTGACAAAGATGGACTATGACAGTATTTATGTGTCAACGTGTCTAGACTATAGCATCCAGTTATTCAGTCAAACACTAACCTGGGTGCTACTGCGATGGTATTTTGTAAACACAGTTAACATCTACAATCAGTTGACTTTAAGCAAAGGAAATTACTCTTGGAAATGTGGGTGGGCCTGATCCAATCAGTAGGAAAGCCTTTTCTGAGAAAGAAATTCTGCCCCAAGACGGCAGCATCATCGCCTGCCCAAGAGTTTCCAATCTGCCAGCCTATCCTACGGATTTTGGATTTGGATTTGGATCTCTTCAATCACCTCAGCCAATTCCTTGAAATAAATCTCTATGTTTTATCTATCTCTATCTAGGTAGATATGTAGACACATGTGTAAAACAATCATTTTAAGTTATATCTTTGAGTATTTTAAGTGCAATTAAATAATTAGTATTATAATTACAGATATGTACTATATAAAATTATATTAATTTTTAATAATGAACATATACATTCATTCTTCTGGTTCTATTTCTGTATAGAACCCTGACTAATACAGGGTCTTTTAAAACATTAAGAGAAAAAATAGTCACTCTTTGCTTCAACGGATATATCTAGAACCCAAAGAAAGTACTGAAAGATTTTAGTTTAATAGAACAAAGAACTTTTCACAAACCAGAACTGTCTACTAATGGAAAAGTCATTCAGGAGCAATAAATTCCCAGTCACCCAAAGTATTTGAGGAGCTAATGAATGACAATCTATAAGGGATACACCAGACAAGTTCCTGTAATTAGCAGACAGTTTGAGCATTAGGCTTTGTCCACTTCTTTGAGTTCAAAGTCTGTAATTCTGTAACAGAATGGTGTGATCTTAGATTATTAGCAAGATATATCTTAACCCAAGTAGAAAATGAAAGCAATATCAACCAAAACAGTAAAGAAAAAAACCTCAGATAAATCCTAAGTTTTAAAGGGATCAGGGACAAGGCAAGAAGCAAAAAAAAAAAAAAGAAGTTTAACTATTTGGTTTGGTGTTTATTGTATAACATTCAGCATTTGAACACAAGTTGTTCCAATTTCTTAGCTTTTTAAATTATATCATATCAAGGTATAAGCTTTTATGCCTTTACTTCACAATAAAGTTCATATGACAATGAACTTGATTTTCAGGACAACAGAATAGAAAGGCTTTCACTGTATTTAATATCCACATATAGCTCCACCTATACCACCTATTACCACCTCCATAGCTAACAAGGGAGCTCTAGCACTTTCTCTCCCTGGACAAAAACCTACTAATTGGTCTCCCTGCTCTAAGACTAGACCTTCTGGGGTGTCATTTCAGTTAAATAGCTGAAGTGATCATTTCCAAACGTAAATCAAATCATGTCACATCCCTTCTCGAAAACCCTGCAGTAGCTCCCCATCTCAGAGTAAATGACATACAATGACAATGTCCTTACATCTTGTAGATGATGTCTATAAGACTCTGTACATTCTAGCCTAGACCACCTCTCTGATCTATTCTATTACTCTCTCTATTGCTTACTCCACACCAGCCCTGTGGTCTCCTGGAAGTTTCTCCAAAAATCCAACAATGCTATCCAACAGGGCCCATGCACATGTCATTCTCTCCACCTGAAGGGTATCTTCTTATCACTCTGTCCCTTCCTTCCCTCTTCTCAAATGTCAACTATGAAGATTTTCCTGACCGCCTTACATAACAGCAAACACACATACACTTTCCCTACCATTCTCTTCCTTCTCACCCTAGTTTTATTTTCTTCATTGCATTTATCATCTCCTGATAAATATTTGTCTACTTATTAACTGTCTTATCCTCACTGAAATTAAGCTCATTGTTTTCTTCATTGCTCCAATACCTACAATACCTGTAAGTGTCCAATGAGTACATATTGAAGTAATATATTAGCCTTAAGCTAAAATTTCAAACAATCTTCTCAGTTACATAAATATGCTCCTAAACAGAAAAGGCTTTAAGAAGGAAAAAGTTCATATACTGTCCTTGTTCTCCTTACATCCTTCTCACTGATTTGGTTTTACAGAGAATATGAAAGGAAAGTAAATGTTCTGCCTGTCACAGTTCTCCTCTGTTCCACTTAACCTCAAATTATGAGCTCACATAGCCACAACTTCCTTGTTTGTCAAATAAGAGGAACTGGCCTATGGTGATCAGCTTCTTAAAAATCAAGTATCTAAAATCATTTTGAAATAAGGTTTATATGTAATTTTCAATAAGCCATAATGGAATGTCTCAGTAATCAGGATAAATCAATACTGTATATTTACATGAATAGACATATATGTATACCATATATATATATATAT